>NC_140961.1:30559739-30587239 GCF_056783735.1 Eptatretus burgeri
GGCCTTTTCCTTCAACAGCGGTTATCTGCCCGACCATTCATTGCATCTTCAAACCACTCCCAACTTAGGCAATTGATGTCTTCATTTCCAGGTCTCATCTTCTCCGGTCACCAGACACATTGTTTGAGACGTCGCCCAAGGTTTGCTTTTCTCTTCAAAATATTCTGAATTTGAGTTTTGCCAAACCCGAGAACCTCCGTTAATTTGTGAGCACTTTTCAATGCTTCTCAAAGAGTTCAATAACTTTCAGTCGGTCAAGCGTAAAGGCAGAAGAGGTCGTCATTGTTGTGAGCAAGAATTCATCTGTCAATCTTTTAATCATATTATGGAACATTAAGAAGCAAAGCTCCCTTCTTTATTTTTCCACTTTGACCTTTTCCACAGCCACGTCCAATGTGGGCCTCTTCAAAATGAAGTATGAATGCTAATGAGGCCCTTCGCACATGCGCTGTGTGTGCATTTTAAGACTCGCTTCTGCTAGCCGAGGCACGTTTCACCTGCCATTTTTACTGCAATGGCAGGTGCCAAATGGTCTTTTAAGCATAAGTTTAAGCATTTAAACGAAGGAATGGCAATTTCAAAATGATTAATTAACCAGAATTGCTCTGTTTCTGGATGCAAATCGGACTTATGGACATCGACTATTTTTCAGCCTATAAGCCTTTGTGGAGTACAAGTCGAATTGGCCAATTCTCACCATCGCCGAAGGATTCGGAGAGGGTATTGCATTTGGGTCCGTTTGTTTGTCTTTGTCTGCACAGAACTTTTGGGTTCTTCTCCGCAACCGCTTGTCGGATCGAGACGAAATTTTCACCATTGGTGCAACTACGCATGTAGAATGTTGAGATAATTATGACGTCATAGGTCACGTGGTGTGGCGGCCATATTGGAAAAACTTTGGACCTCTCGATGAAACCACACCAAGGAAAAAATTGAAATTTGGCAAATAGCAAGTCCTGATGGGGAATGAGTGCGATTTTTTTTATGATGTCATAATTGCATTTGTATAACGTGACATCTGATCAGTATGAAAAATTTTGAGTCATCTCAGGATAAAATAATCCACAGAATAAAATTTCTTGATGACATCGGTCACATGATTCGGTAGCCATATTGCTACAAATGTTTTTTTTTTTTTTTTAAACCTTCAAAAATCTTCCCTGAAGTGGCTGAACAGATTGAGGCAAAACTTTCCGTGCATGACCGCCTGTCCATGAGGAACAAAAGGTTTACACATATCATGTCATTGGTCACATGGTTTGGCAGCCATCTTGGATTTACCCAAAAACCTATAAAAAAAAAAAAACCTCCAGAACGACTGGACAAATCCAGGGGAAACTTCACACAAGTGTTCCCCAAGAAATGGATGTACAAGTGGCACATAGCAAGTACTCCTCATGGGGAATGAGTGTGGTATTTTTAAGACGTCATAATTGCATATGTGGAAATGCCACATCCGATCAGGATAAAAAAAAATTGAGGGTCATCAAGGATAAAATGGTCCACAAAAAATTTTTTTGAAGAAGTCATCAGTCACGAGATTCGGCAGCCATATTGTATTTTTTGTTTGTTTCTTTTAAACCTCCCAAAATCTTCTGCTCTGAAATGGCTCAAAAGATCGTGGTGAAACTTTACACATATGACCGCCTATCCATGAGGAACAAAAGGGTCACATATGATGTCGTAGGTCACATGGTTTGGCAGCCATATTGGATTTACCCAAAAACCTATAAAAATGCAGCACTCAAAATAAATCCTGGTAAGGGTCTGCAATCTCTCATTGCTCTTTTTCTTGTCCCATTATTATTTCCTTCATTCATAGAGGAGTGATTGGGAGTACAAGACGAATCGAAATCAACTACGGTAGTTAGCAAAACTGCCAATAGAAGTAATAATTCCTCCCTGACAACACATCACTGCCTACGTTACTTCTTTAAAACACCAAGCAAGCGTATTTAATACTTAAATCAAGCAACAGAATCACTCTGAGCACTGGCTCAAAGCAGATTACATTTTGTCGCAGTTCACTAATCCTCAATGAACATGAACAACTGACACTTATTGCAATACGAGCGAATACCACTGGTCGCTTCACTGATGGGAATAGTAAAGGAGGGAGGAGGGGGGGAGGAACAGAGGGGTGGGGGAGAGTGAAGAGGTGGAGGGGACAAGAGAGAGGAGGGAGGGGGAGCGAGAAGAGCTGGGTAAAGGGAAGGCAGATATGCAGTGGAGCGTTAATTACAATTCATACTCTCATCAAAATGATTCTGCAGAGAATAACAATGAAAATGGAAACAAAATAATGTCCGAAATCCATTTTCTACCGGTCATACTATAAATACGGTCCGGAGACAAACACCGCCCTGGCGCGTCCTGAGCCAAGTTGTCCGGAGACAAACACCACTCAGACACGTCCGAAGACAAAATTCCATCCAGACACGTCCGTCCGGAGATAAATACTGCAAACGGCATGGAAATCTGGTGCTATTTCATAGCAATTCGCTCGGGACGACGGAGCACGGAGAACTCGCTCGGGACCACGGACCACTCCAGGGGTGCAAATTAACATTTTTATCCACCGGCCAGCAGGGCCGGTGACTAGAAAAAGTTACCGGCCCAGCAGAATTTCTACCAGCCCGATAAAATAAAGACAAAAGTCACAAATTTGATATCAAACACTTTTAATATACTCACACGAGTGAGTTTGATGAGTGAGGTTGGTTGGATGAGTGAGTTTGATGAGTGAGGTTGGTTGGATGAGTGAGTTTAATGGAGGTTTGCAGAATGAGTGAGTTTGATGGAGGAGGTTGGGTGGATGAGTGAGTTGGATGGATGGATGAGCGAGTTTGATGAGTGGGGTGGGGGTGGGGGGATAATGCAGGGAGGAGGAGGTTGTGGGTGATGGGGGGGAACTTTTTGTGTGGGTGATTGGGGCAGGGGGTTGTGAGTAGTGCTGGGAGGGGGCGGATTTTTGTGGGTGATGGGGTGGTTGTGGCTGATGGACGAAGGGGGGGGGGGAGTTGTGGGTGATGGACGATGGGGTAGGGGGGGTTTGGGTGATGGACAATGGTGGGGGTACTAGTCGTCCACCCAACAGCACATATAAACTCACTCATCCACCGAACCTCAACCATCAAACTCCCTCATTCACCCATCAAACTCACTAATTAACCCAACCTCACCCATCAAACTCACTCATTCACCTAACCTCACCCATGAAACTCACTCGTTCACCTAACCTCACCCATGAAACTCACTCATTCACCCAAATTCACTCATTTAACCAACCTGGGCATAGTGTTGGGCACCGATAACCAAAAAGTTAACTTCGATAACGATAATCCGATAACCCCAATTTTTTTAGTCCGATAACGATAATCCGGTAATTATAATACAAAGTTATCAGAAGTTAACGATAATCCGATAACGATAACTACTTTTTAACAAGGATTAAAAAAAAAACAAGGAAAAACCTTCAAAACCCAAGAATAAAAAAAGTTTTTTTGCGTCAGGATTTGTCAGAAAAAAAAAAAAAGCATTTTGCGCCTTTTTAGAGTACGAGTCGTCACACGCAGCACACGCAGCACATTGAACCGGACGGAGTCCAACATTTTTTGGGAGGTTAACAGGACGGGTCAAGGACACAATGTGAATCCAAACAAATTAATGTCCATTTCTTACCGAAAGGGAAAACGGAATAGGTCCGCAGACGCTGCGCACACAAACAGGAAGGCACCGTTAATTCAAAAATGAGAGGCATGACCTTACAAACACACCGAGAACAGTTACAAACATGGCGCGACGTTATCTCCATGCCTCAACACTCATGTCCGATTGTCTGTCGCTCTGCCAAAGGTTAGACCATCCTCGTGTTTGAATTAACCGATCTGTACGTTTCCCAACCTTGACCGAACCCAGTACCTGCAGAGCCTAGCAGCCGCATGGCTGAGAAAGACACCATTGCAAGGCTTCTTCTTCTTATTCTTCTTCTTCTTCCTCCGCCCTCTCTTCCATTTTTCTTCACGCGGCGGCCTGATTCAGCATTATCTTGTAAAACAAGTAATCTATAATCATGTACATTTTTCTCCACATTGATAATTAGTTTGGCGAAATGCGACCCAGAAACGATTAAAATGTTATCGGACAAAAGATTAACGGACATTATCACACGGAAAAAAAAATAAATAAATAAATAAATAAAAATCGAGTTATCGGAAGTTTGCTGGTCCGATAACGATAAATGGAAGTTAACTTCCGATAATAGTCCGATAAAAAAGTTAACTTCGATAATTATGTTATCGGATTATCGCTTTTGTGCCCAACACTGCCTGGGCATGAGAAAATGCGTCCAAACCGCGCCAAACTGAGAAATTTCGCGCAATCACGCATGATTTGGAACGAGATGAAAACAGACAAATTGGCCGCCACAGAATTACCGGTGATTTCTACGGATTTTTTGTGGACAAAAACAGTAGTTCTTGTTGAGAAAACTAGTAGAGAAGCTAGTACAAATTGTACAAAATAACAGGAATCACCGGTGATTCGCCAGCCGGGCAGGTAAGGCAGTATTGTGCACCCGCCCAGTACAAAAGTTAGGTGCCATTGGCGACCGCTAATTTGCACACCTGCACTCGCTCGGGACCATGGAGCACGGACCACTCGCTCGGGACCACGGAGCACGGACCACTCGCTCAGGACCACGGAGCATGGAGCACTCGCTCGGGACCACAGAGCATGGAGCACTCGCTCGGGACCACAGAGCATGGAGCACTCGCTCGGGACCACAGAGCACGGACCACTCGCTCGGGACCACAGAGCACGGACCACTCGCTCGGGCCCACTCCGACACACTCTCCTGCAATCTGACCCGGGAGTGTTACCCTGTGGTTTCCCTCCTATCAAAGATTGGGGGTCCCGAAGGCTTTGCCCCAATCCCGTCATCCGGTGAGCTGCCCTGCGAAGGGAAGCGGCACAGGAGGTACTGCCATGGAGTGGGGTTTCAGATTTTGTCAATGCTTTTGGAATGTTGTGCGGAATTTAGGGTTTTGCAGTGGCCAGAGTGCAAATCCTGCCACCAACTTCCTCATAAAAAGTAACAACTGCAGGACGACGTCCGCAGACACAGTTGGGCACGAGATATGGATGGCCGGTCTCACAAGAAGCTCCGTCCTTTGACAGGTTTTGTTCTTCATCCTGTAGGGTGTCCACATCATCCACCCTCCTCACCAAGAAACTTGGTGGGGGAGACGGTTTAGTCGCCGACAACCCGACCATGGAACAGGTTAGTACAGGTTTACAGGATACCTATAGCAAGTCACAGATCAAATCTGACCTGACCTGACAGAGCACATGCAGTTTTATGCCTCAGTTATAACATTCCTTGGTATGAAGAACTGAAAAGTGGTCCCTGCCTCAACTATCAGTTGAACAGACCAGGTAGGCTCTCATATCTAATCCAGGTGGGACCGAAGCGACTTTTAAAAGAAGACACTCTGACTTTAGTTTTGTATGCAGCAAATGGGACTGACATTTTTTTCCACGCCATCCCTCCAGAGAGAGTACAGTACTACCGTACTTTCTGATTTTTAGTGATTACGACTGTCCCCTTGATTTCATTCTTCCTCATGCCCATTCTGCCTCCAAGGTCCCCTCCACCCTAATGTTGGTGTGTTTTCCCCTTTCCACTCTGTTCTTGTTATGTTATGTTCTACCTCTTCCAAGAGCCAAGACTGAAAAATAAAATATTTTTAAAAAGAATAAAATCTGCTCACATACGTTACTGACTCTGAACACGTGCTTATTTGGACTCCACTCAAACCACGAGACGAAATCCAAAACCCAACTCCCTTATTAACAATTAGAAGGCTTTTGCAACACACAATAAAGTTTGGAAACAAGTGGTCAGCGGTCATTTGGCCCATTATACCAGTGCTCTGTCAACATCACATTAATTAACTATCAGTTTCTCCACTCAATTTCACTCGGCAGATGAAGGAGGAGGGAGGGGGAGGGAGAGGGAGGCAGAGGAATGCAAATGTGAGCAACTAAATAAATATACACAGGAGTAAAGTAAAAATCAGCGAGTAGGAGAATCAAACTCCCAGCAAGTACAAAGACTCACCTCAATCATGTCACACTTTTGCTCCTCCAGGAAAAAGACTTCAGATTTGGAATCAACTGTGTTCGCAGAAGCAGCAGTGTTGGAATCAGCGGTGTCAGCAACAGCCGGAGCAGCTGCATTGTGCTGCAAAAACTTCTGAAGGAGCACATCTTTGGGATCTGTCTGCTTCAAGCTGCGTGGGATGTCGTAAGATTTGCGTTGCGGAGTGGTGCCTGAGGAAATAAAGAAAACCAGCCCCATGGAGAATAATAAATTATTCAACAGTAATAACATTTATCAAGTCATTGCTCAACAGTAAAACAAGATAAATGGTTTCAAATAACGCACAGGGAAGACGAGAGAATCCATAACCACAAGAAGCATCGAAGGTTGAGCGACGCAACTCCACTTGGTGTAAAACATGACAAATGTGACAGATGTAATAAAATTAATATATGCTCATTTTCTTATCAATGCAAAGTTTGCAAGCGTTAGAAAACAATAAGAATTGGCAATGACCACTTGTGATGTGCATCGACTGGACGCTAGAGGGTGTGATGAGGAAGACGGAGTTCGGGGTGAGAGGCCAGGAGGTGTGCAGTGCAAAGCTCGTTACGTTCCGATGTTAGGTTGAAAAAAACCGTTAGAGAATATTGAATGCCCCATTCTTGGAGTATTTTATGATACAACAAACTGGCGACGAGGATGGGATTGAACTTGAATTCACAAACACCCTTGTTGCAAAATCCGGGTGAGCCTTCAATGCCTTTTATGGCTTGGCCAAGTGTCTGAAAACTACGTGCTGGTGATACAGGAGAATGCACTCGCTGATGCCCAAAAGCACGCACTTTTGATACATCGCTTAGGCACAGAAGGTCAGAGAGACTTCTCGACACTAACGGATGCTGATAATAGCTACGAGACTGCACTTACGGCCTTGAGGATCTCTTTTGTCCCAAGAGTTAATGTCGAGACAGAACGATATAAATTTCGTCAACGTGGTCAGAAAAATGGTGCGTCTACGGAATAATATATTGCTTCATTAAGGGAGATGGTTGTCACATGTGAGTTTGGAGAGCTGGCAGACGAAATGATCCGGGACCACCTCATCGAGAAAACAAACTCACCTCGCATTAGAGAACTTTTACTGCTAGAAATGGAACTAGCGTTACAGAAAGCTCTAACCATGGCGAGACAGATCGAGTCCGCAATAGTGGAGGCTCAGATCATAGGCCAAGGCACTGCTCGTGACATAAAGGCCATACACCTTGTTCAGACACAGGAGTCGCAGAGTAGCAAGAGACCCTTTTAGGCTCACTGTGAGAGGGACTTAGATGAGTGACTTCAACCGGCTCAAAGGAAAATGTGTTATAGATGTGGATCTGTAAATCACGCAGCCAACTGCTATGGATGCGAAAAGACAGGACACTTTGCAAAAGTATGCCGGAGCTCTAAACACGTTCACAAAGTGACTGTCCCTGACGTGAATGTGTTGAGTGTAGAAAATAGGGCTCACGATGCTGAAAAGATAATGTGCACTGTACAAGTTACTGCTGCCAGGGGAGAGCCGATGGACATTGAATTACTGTTAGATACAGGTTCGGCAGTTGTCAATACTTCCCGAATCCATCTACCTGCAATGTTTCAATAATGTGTCACTGACTGAGCCAAAACTACACCAGGTTAGCTACCTGAGAAATCCGGTACCTGTGCATGGCTGCCTGAATGCGGATGTGACTTTCGAGAATTACTGTGCGCCCGCTGAATTCTATGTTGTGCGGAGCGGCACTGCCATTCTGGGTAGAGACCTGGTTGCTGCACTTAACATCAGTGTGACCACTCCTTGGCTTTTTTTTTTTTTTTTTTTTTTACAAGATCTTGGCTATCCATTGTTCTCCTTGGTGTTTTGGTTTTCTGTAGGTTTTCTTGGGGTATAGGTTTTCTATTATCACCGCTTTTCCGAAACCTTGTGAATTATTGGCTTTTTTCATTAGCTCACATTGGCATTTATGAAAATGAGGAGTGGTCACACTGCTTGACATGCAACTGCTGAATGGTCAGATCACTTCCACCACCCAAAGCACTGCAAATCAAATCCCAGTTACAAATGTTCCAAGTGACAGCATGGAAGGCATCCTGGGCTGTGCAAAGGGATTTATTCATCTCATTAAAATGCAACTCCAGTCCAGCAAAAGCTGCGCCATTTACCTTTGTCTGTGAGAGATGCTGTTTCACAGGAACTGAAAAAGCCCGCAAAACTGGATGTACAGTCAATGAGCCAATTGAGTCATCAGAGTGGGTTTCACCAATTGTGGCAATGAATAAAAACGGAGGGATTAGTCTGTGCATGGATTTAAGAAAACCAAATAAAGCAGTGGTGATTGATGGATATCCTCTTCCGCATATCGAGGAAATGTTTGCGGAGCTGCGAAGCGGCACACTTTTCTCCACATAGGATCTGCGAAGTGCATACCACCAGGTTGTACTGCATGAGAACAGCAGGGACCTTACTGCTTTCATTACACATGAGGGAATGTTTCACCACAAACTAATCCCTTACGGGCTTGCTTCAGCACAAAGCTGTTTTCAGAGGATGTCTGCCATTTTATAAAACCAACCCGGAGCTCGGTGTGAGCTTGACGACGTAATCATTTTTGGAGGGACTCCCGAAGCACATGACAAATACCTCAGAGCGGTGCAACAGCGCATCAATGCAGCTGGACTGAAACTGAACCTTTCAAAATGCAACTTCAGACAGAGCTGTCATTTTTCAGACATGTAGTGTCACACACAGGACAAAAACCTGACCCTGCTCATGTGGCTACGGTGTCAGAAGCACCCCCACCGAAAGATGTGCAGCGCTTGCGCTCTTTTCTCGGGCTCACGTCATGGGATGCGAAGTTCATCCCGAACTATGCATCAGTCGTTGAACCCCTGAGAGAATTACTGCGGGGACCATCCACCTTGTCCTGGTCAGTCACAGTACAGCAAAGTTTGGATTCAGTTGAAGAACTGATTGTCAGTACTCCAGCTCTTGCTCTCTTTGATCCAGAGCTATACACCATATAGAGCTGATCCAGAGCTATATCCTAACGCTGATCCTGCTCACCAGATTCTCTCAGCGAGGGAGTCTCATGAGTGGAGGAGGCCAATGTGCCGACCACGTGCCTCGTGGTTGCAGCAGGTTGATTAGCATCTCAAGGAGATGGGGATGGGTCAGGCATCTGCCTGGGGGATGGCCAGACGGAGGCCCCTGGAGTACCGGCGGAAAGTGGACGCAGCGACGCGCTGCTCTGGCACATGCTCCCATACCTGACCTGACAGATGTTTCACCCGGCTTCTGTTATTCAATTAGGACATTCAGTTGTTATGACCTGGCTCTGAAAATGTTGCAGCGGATTGCTTGTTTCGCCTTCCACTCCCTACTTCAGTGCCCAGTTTGGAGGATGATGTTGAGGTTGTTGCGCTCACGTCGACCCTCTGCGGTGACAGCTGAATAACTCAAAACTGCCTGTATTCCTTGCCCCATTCAAATAAAATTGCGTGAATTGCTCACAAAGCGTTGGCTGAAAACTTCAAAAGGCCGGGATTCTGATCTCCTTCCTTACTTCGGAGTGCAAACTGAACTGTCACAAGAGGACTGCATGATGAGGTACTCACCGCCTTCTTGTCCTGGCGGCGCAACAGCCGCATTTCAAATTAGCGCATGATAGGCACCAGGGCATAGTACGGACAACGCAATGGTTAAGAGATCTGTATTGGTGGCCGCGAATGGACGCACACGCTGAGTCCGCAATGAAGGCTTGCATTACTTGCCAGCAGCACAAGACAGCTGTGACACACGCATCACCGCAATAGCCGGTTCCTTATTCTGATGCCGCTTGGGAGAAATTGGCAATCAATATGGTGGGGCCGTTCGACTCTGCGTCATTGGATTGTCGTTTCGCTATCACTCTCTTTGATTACCTTAACAAATGGCCAGAAATTGCCTTCACCTCCCAGATCACTTCCACTACAGTGATCAAGTTCCTGTCAACTGTCTTTAGTAGAGAAGGTAACCCAGAAATGTTGATATCTGACAATGGTTCACAATTCACATCTCAGGAATTTGAAAGCTTTCTGAAAGACAGAGACATTATCCACAGGAAGTCAGCAGTGTCCTACCTGCAAGTGAATGGGGGAAATTGAGCGATTCAATAGAAGCTTAAAGGAAAGCTTGCTTACTGCTAACATTGAGGGGAAAGACTGGAAAACATTTACAACGGACTTTCTTCAAACATACCGGACAACTCGAAATGCCACAACACAGCGATCACCTGCTGAACTACTTCATGGGAGAGAGAGATGCACACCAAGCTGCATGTATCTGGATTGCAGAAGCCAAAGCCCAACACTCCATCACACAAAGACACGGCGCTCAGAGTACAAGAGAAGCAGAACAAGGAAAAGGCATTCACCAACAAACACCGTGGAGCAAAGGCGGTGAACCTTGAATGCGGTTCCTTCATCCGAGTGAGAAAACCTGGCGCCCTCCGAAAAGGACAATCCAAATTTTCAGTGCCTCTCCAAGTTATGGAGCAAAGAGGATCTCACACGTAGAAACTGTCCGATGGATGGATCAGGAATGCGTCTCATTTAGCATCTGCCTGTCAAAGGAATGCAAGAGATGATGCCGAGCTACCATTTCTTCCTGGCATCACCGCACCGCCAGTGCAAGACACATCAGAACATGTGCAGGTTGGCCGGGATGACAGAATTCGCAGACCTCCAGTCTGGACTCAAGATTATGTGATGATGTAATGTAAAGTCATTTGAGAATAAGAAAAGGAAGCAAGTTTAAACTGTTGCCTTGTTTATTACTACTTGTTTTATGGTTAATCCATGCTGTAGCAATGACAACATTTCAACTTCTAGTTAATTGACATTATTGTTGTTCACCGAGATGCGGTATGCATGTGGTTAAAGAAAGGGGAATATGTGGTGCTGTGCATAGACTGGACGTGAGAGGGTGTGACGAGGAAGAAGAGATCGGGATGAGAGGCCAGGAGGTGTGCAGTGCAAAGCTTGTGACGTTCCGACGTTCCGTTGAATAAAACCGTTGGAGAATATTGAATTCCTCATTCTTGGAGTATTTTACGATACAACACCGCTGTAAACCAATAGCCCTCGTGCTCAAAGGAAAGAGCCACTCAATTTGACGTCAAATCAAATGTGGCACGATCAGATTATTCAAGGGGAAAAGTCAGTCATAAAGCAAACCACAAACTGAAATGCAAGTTGCACAGTGATCACCAACTCATTCCTCCAACACGACTCCACGCAGCAATTGTTTGACAAATTTAACTTGCACAATTTTTTTTGGAGCATTGGGGAATATTCAAGGTTAGAGGAACAAAAGCAAAGCCAAACAAGCTTCCAGCATATGAGAGCAATTTAAAGCAGTCCACACAAATGACAAAAGCATCAAGACTGACCTGTAGGAATAACATCCTGTAGTTCACAAGCCGCCATGTAGCAAAGGAGCTTGTGAGATTGCTCATTGTGAGCTTCTGCCTCTTCAGCATGCTGGAGTAACTTCAAACGATCCTCATTAATGTCTGATCGCAAGCCATCCAGCCCAGCAACCAAGGCCTCATGTTGACTGTCATTACATGAACCAATATCAGCTCCAAGGTTGTCAAAACTCCTTGGCATGTACTGTTGGAAGATTGCACAGCCATGGCAAGGTCTTTGTGGACAGTCAGATGGGTACCAGAATAAAACCAGCATTTCAAATTGAGAAAGTGATCAACTAAAAGTGTAAACAAAGGTTATACAACATTGGGTGCTGTGCATCAAGGACACGATATTCCCCTTTGTGGGGGAGTGGAGGTGTGTGTGTGTGTGGTGAGGGGGAGGTGGAGGGGAGTGGGAGGCGGGATGCAGAATCGGTTGCTTAATGGTTTGAGCATCCACTCTGAGTCTGGGAGGTCGGCGATTCAAACACTGACAGAGTCATACCAAAGACAAAATGGTACATGCCACTTCCTTGGTTGATGATCAGCATTTCGAAGGATAGAGCATGGACTAACAATGCAGGGAAAAAGCGATGGCAAACCACAAAGAATAACCCTTGCCAAGAAACTGCAGCGGCAGCACCAATGCTCTGGAAAGAGCATGGTATATCAAATCAAATCAAAATGAACTGAGTCACCATTGTGTTGCTGTTGAACAAGAACTAGTAAAGAATAGATGAGGTCCTGAAAAGAAAAGAAAAACCATACACACTCAGGTATGTTGGTGATTGGTAATCTACTCTAATCGTATTTCACGACACAGCAGGTGCAAGAATGCTGTCAGGTCAGATCAAGTATGGGAGCTTGCGCCGGAGCAGCGCGTCGCTGCATCAACTTTCTGCCGGTACTCCAAAGGCCTCAGTCTGCTCATCCCCCAGGCAGATGCATGGCCCATTCCCATCTCCTTGAGATGCCGATCAACCTGCTGCAACCACGAGGCACGTGGTTCTCCCATTGGGCTCCTCCACTCACGAGGCTTCATCGGTGAGGGAATCTGGTGAGCAGGATGAGCGTCAGAAAAACCAGCCACATGTCCGTACAGCCGCAGCTGACACTCATGGACAATGGAGGTAACAAATCGTATTTGAGTCTCTCTCAGCAACCGCTCGTTGGACATAAAATCTGAACAGCGATAGCCAAGGATTCGACGAAGAGACCTGTTACAAAAATAATTAAGTCTCCATCTCAGATCCCTGGTCAGAGTCCAAGTCTCACATCCATAGAGCAAGACTGGAAGCACCAAGGACCGGAAGACTCAGACTTTCATCCTTCTGCACAGGAACGGACAGTGCCACACCTCATGATCCAGTGAATCGATGACTCCCCAGGCATGACCCAGAAATCTATTCACCTCTGGCTCACAGCCAGTAGAGACATGAATATCACTGCCAAGGTAAGTGAATCTCTCCATAAACTCAATATCCTCACCACAAACAGGTATGGATAAGATAGAGGCATCCAAGATGTCATTGAAAGTTTGGACCTTAGTTTTGGCCCAGGAAACCCATAATCCCAGCAGCTCCGACTCCTCATTCAGCAACTCGAGGGCTCCCAAAAGGATATCCAGAGTCTCCGCAAAGATGACTGCATCCGATGCGAAATCAAGGTCAGAAATCTTGAGATTCCCAAATGATGCATCGCAGCTTGATCTCTCTGACATCCTCCCCAGAATTCAGTCCACACAAGCGCTGAAAAGTGTGGGGGTCAGAACACACCCCTGAAAAACTCCAGTAACAACTGCAAATAAGTCTGAGATTGTATCACTACATCTCAAAGCATTCTCAGTACCAGAATATAGTTCAGCATCATAATCGATCAGTTTTGGTGGCACCCCACGAAGACCAAGAATCCTTCAGAGGGCATCCCGATTCACCGAATCGAACGCTTTGCAGAGATCAACATTGGCTGCAAGCAGCCCCTGCCGAAACTCGACCACATTCAGTGAGGACCCGAAGTGCAAGGATATAGTTAATCGTTGACCTCTTTGGTGTAAAGCCTGACTGCTCTGGGTGCTCATGCTCAAGCAGATGATGACGAACCCCATCAAGAATTATCCGAGCAAAGACCTTGCCCGGCACTGAGAGCAGCGTCACCCCTCGGTGGTTGTTGCAGTCCTTGCGATCACCCTTCCCTTTCCAGAGAGGGACAACAAAGCCCCTCTTCCAGTCAGTTGGGATGATGCCTGTGTTCCAGGCAGAGCACAGAACTGCATACAACACGAGTACAACATTTAGACCAGCCTTGAGAAGTTCAGCATGGATGCCACAATTTCCACGAGCTTTACCCATTTCAACTGGTTCACCACAGCCTGCGTTTCCACAAACAATGGTGGATCACAGTTGAGTGGAGGGTCAGCAACAGGGATGGTAACACGCCTGACATCCAACTCAACAGCTGGTGGATCAGCCTGGTCCAGCCGCTTAAAAGTAACCGGCCCAGGCTTTCACTTCGGACTTCTCCCTCAGAGCCCACCACCCTCCATTCTAACTGCAGTGCACCGAAGGACGGGCTTGGAGGCACGCAATGTGTGAATTCCTCTGTAAGCAGGCCGAGAATCACTTGACCACAGGTGATGTTTCACTCTCTCACAGATTCCTCGCACATAGGCCTCCTTGTCTACCCTCAGCGCACGTACAGTTGTACGCCTGAACAGCTCAGCTCTGCCATTAAGCCTGGCCATGCAACTCTGGGCAATTGTATCCAGTGTACCTTGAGACAAAATTATTCTTCGCCCAACGGTGAGTTCCAAGACATCCACCGGCAACATCAAGGATGGTTGTCTTGAAGGCACTCCACAACTTTTCAGGACTCTCAGAAGCACTCAGACCCCAACCCCCCCCCCAACCACTAAATGCCCACTCAGCCCATTCACAAACTCCTCAGCTACCCTCTCATCCTTGAGCTTGCCAACATCCAGCCTTGCCTGGGATGGTACCATTCTCCTGGATTTCAGTTGCCACCACAAGCCTGTGGTCAGTATTGATGAAATGAACACTCCAGTGGACACTGCAGTTCTGGATCATCCTCCAGCGACCATCAGTGAACACATGGTCAAACTCCTTTGCCACACCACCAGCGTTGGAATACCAAGTCCAGCGATGAGCCTGGGGGCATTGAAACCATGAACCAGCCAGCCTCAGTTCATAACTTCTTGCAGTCGAAGAATTGAGTGCTCTTCTGGTTCACAGTGCCAGACCCATGGGGACCAACACATGTCTCATAATCATCCCCATCAGTTCTGGCCGATGCATTGAAATCCCCCAAGACTAGAAGAGTACCTCGCCTGGGGCACTGATCAACCACAGACTCGAGCGTAGCAGAGAATGCGTCCTTCAAGGTGAGATCACTCGCCTCAGTCGGAGCATAAACAGAGACCAGGGAAATGACACCTAAGGAGTGACAAATTCTTAGTCTCATAATGTGCTCGTTGACCAGCGTTACCTCAATTATCATTTGAGTCGGCTTATTGGACGGAACTTGGGCAATGTAACCATCAGAGCAACCAGACCAATTGTCGGTGTAATCACCTGTCATGATCTCACCACTATTCGGTATCAGAACCTCAGAGAGTGCTGCAATACCGATGTTCAAATGCTTCAGCTCAGATGATAACAGAGACAGGTGATCATCCTCTCTTAGGGATAGGACATTCCAGGCACCCACCCGAAGGGACCGCCTCAGGTTAACCCAAGGAGACTGCCGTCTGGTGGACGGCACCTGAGCACCACCCCGACACACTCTCCTGCAATCCAACCCGGGAACGTTATCCCATGGTTTCCCTCTCCTCAGAGTGGGGGGCCCGAAGGCTTTACCCCAATCCCGTCATCCGGTGAGCTGCCTTGCAAAGGTCAGCTGCAGAGGAGGTACTACCAAGGAGTGGGCTTTCAATTTTGTTTGCATTTTGCAGAGTGAAGGGTTTTCCAGTGGCCGAAGTGAAAATCCTGCCACCAACCTCCTAAAAAAAGGAACCCAACTGCAGGAGGACAACCACACACACACTTGGGCACAAGATATGGATGGCCATTGGCTCACAAGGAGCTCCTCCACCCTTTGAAAAAATAATGCTGTGAATTTTTAGTTGTGGTTATTATATCCCCATCTGCAGTCTCAATCACATCAACACTGATGGTCTGAAATGCAGAGATGCAAATGATTTTCAAATCATAATCAACCAAATCACAAAGCCTGGTGTTGGCTTAGTGGTTAGGATGGTGGCTTGGGATCCCAGGGTCCTGAGTTCAAGCCCCGTTGGCTGCTGAATTAACACCAGGGGGTTGACTCAGCCTGTCATCCTTCCGAGGTCGGCGAAATGAGTGCCAGTGTACTGGTCCCGGTGTATGCCCCGGTTAGAATAGGTGTACCATATCCCTGTGTGTCATAAGAGGCGACCAGGGTTGGCGTCAGGAAGGGCATCCGGCCATAAAACATTGCCTCAAGAAAAAGCCAAACCCCTGCACAGCAGGGAAAAATGGCTGTAAAAACGGTCAATCAACCAAATCACAACAGCAGAGCAATGGTGACATTGTTGATTATGATTAGGAAGTCATTCTGCATGATGGGGTTCTACCTCAACCTGACGCCCATCCCACCGTCAAACCATAGTGAACCTGGACCTTTATAGAAATGACTGTGAAACATTTTATCGGTAATGCAAAGCTTATTTAGTACAAAGGAAAAAAAATATCTGCAGGAAATGCATTTTGTAGAAAAAGAATTCCTTAATATTTGTGCACAAACAGAACATGGAGATGAGGTGGGGGTGGAGAGAAAGAAAGAAGACAAATGACTGTGTAAAATGAAGGATTTTCAACTTCAAAGAATCGTAAAAGCAAGTAGTCACAATGCATCATACAAACCTCCAGACAAGTCCCCAAGTTCGTACAAGTTTGTCGAAGCAAGATGTGTTCTTTTTCTTGTTGCTGCTGAAACTCGTGCAGTTGAGCATCAGAGCATCGCCGAGCTTCTTCCACAGCAGCGCCCAACTCCTCTTTCAGCCCTGTGCCTTGCTGCATCAATTGCTCACTTGTCTCAATAGATTCCGCGCAAAGCCGTTCCGCCTCTGACTGAAGGGTGTCCGTGCATTCAACCAACTGTGCCTGGAAGCGCTGCCCATCTTCAATGCTCACATTGGAGAACCTAGCAAGGTTGATCAAGTTCGAACATAATTATGATATTTATACAAAATACAAAACAAAAATACTAAACATATATTATCAGTCTGATAATTAATTAATGAACTGCCATGTAATGGCTTTAAACAAACAGATAATTTTTGATGCATTTGTACCAAACTATTTAGAGTGTATGGTATGGTGGACAAGATGAATTTTCAACATTAAACATCAAGCTAATCGTTTTCAGTTGTCAAGCAGCAAGGATCATGTGTATATAGAGTTTGCAAGTTTAGCCTTGAGGTTAATCAGCAACATCATTCATTAAAACTGGAATAACTGAACTTCCCATTCCCCTACAACAAGGTTGAACATTCACCAGAAGCCAAAAAAAAACATAAAATAAAGAATTGCCAGTGATCGAAAATGTGTTACTTGTACAAATAAGTTGAATTGTCACTCATAATTCAGTATCAAAGGAAAAGGGGTTAAAAATGTCCAATGACCATTTTTTGAAATTAAATCCATCTTAAGACCATGGAGCAAACGTGTAGGTCACCAAAACTCCAAAATTGGCACGTGGCAGAAATAGCGCCACCTTTGGAGGTAGCCGGTCAGATGAATCATCTTCCTTCATCTTACGATATAGGGTAAGTCATGTGATCAACAAAATTTATGTCAAAAATTATAAAGGGCATTTCCAATACAGCCGCAGCACATTGCCCACCAAAGGTGGGCCGAGAGGGGTACTACAGCCCTTCGGGCGGAAGTGTCCACCAGTAATAATAATAATAATTTAAAAAAAAATTGGATGGCGATGGGGGGGGATACCTTTGCGAATGCTCCTGCAGAGACTGAAAACGCTGATCGAGCTGCACAGTGCAGACCTGAATGCTGTCCAGCTGCTGTGCACCCTGGGAGACCAGCTTGGCTAGCTGAAAGAAAATGAGAAAACACTTAAGCCAAAGCTCAATACTACAATGCGAGCAGACAAAGACCTTACCATGGATGTACATCACCGCTGGATCAGAGTCCTGAATGTCCTTACCTATAGGTGTCTACCCCCACACAAATCCAATCATTAGCAATATGGACCCCTTGTGAAAGCACATTTTCCAAAATGTCACTGCCCTAATTCCAAAAACAAGGGTTATGTTTTTACCCTAGTCTGTCAGCTTGTCTGCAAGCAGGATATCTCACAGAGTTGTGGACAGATTCAGACAAAATTTGGTGGGCAGGTTGGGTGTGTGATAAGAATTGAACAGATTTTGAATAACCGTTTGGTGGTCCAAAATTTAAAAATAGCAGCAAAAAAAATAAATAAAAATGCCACGTTTGAACAAGAACCTAACAAGAATGCCTGCTCAAAGTGATTCTGCCATTGGTCAGCACCTCCTGAACAACCCCAAATGTGCCCAGGACTATCAAGCTGAACAGCTCCAGATTGTGGCACGTGTGCATACAGAAGCACATTTACGTGTTCGTGAAGCCACATTTATACACACACACGAGCTCCTATTCTTTGCAAACAAAAAGAGTATGTGCAAACACTGCATCTGTTCTGACCTGGATCCATAGAAAAATGGGAGGTCATGGGTTCCCTCAGTGCCTCAAGGCCATGATGTGTTGGTCCGTGTCAGTAACAGTCCAAAGAACCAATCCCCAACTCTGAACAAATGAATGGTTTCATTTTGTTTGTGCATATCCGGTATTCTTAAGTGTGTCCTGACGAGCTGCAAGACGAAAAGCTTTGACAATGTCTGTTGTTTTTTTTCTATTTTCGAATAGATTTTGGTGAAGATCTGAATGTGAGAATTTTTTTTGTGATTCTTCACCATTGAGAGAGAGATAGATTGGACCAAAAACGATATTTCAAAAAGTTGTGGAAGAGTTATGACAAAACTGGGTGGATGAGTTGGTTTGGTGACGAGAATAAACCAATTTGATTTTGGTTCAGGTCCAGATTCAGATCCGGCACATCAGTGGGATACAAAATGTAAACTCTGTTCAGCCTGCTTTTATTTTATTTTCTTTCAGTAACTTGCTTAATATTATAATCATTTGATCTTATTCATGAAAAATATGCATTTTTTTAAACACTCAAAATCGTGTTATCAAGTCTCGGTGCACCAATTATAGAATACTAGCAGGGGTATCCGGCGTTGCCGGGCAACATCGGGTCCCTCTTCCCACCCCACCCTTCTCCTGCCTCCTCCTACCCCACCACATGAGACAAATTCATCGATATGGCTGAAATAATGCTATTGATGTTTATCCTCATCGCCATGTCATGAATCTGAGGTGTTCAGTTACCAAGTTTCTTGAAGAGCGCTTGCCAAGTGGCTTAAGCACTCCACCAGAAACCATTGATAAGGAACGGCTGGCTTGGCAAGTGTTACTTAGCTGCTTGGAAACAACACACCACTGGACATCTCAACAGCATATGGTACTTACAAAACACGAACAAAAGGACATTTAAAAAAATTAAACACTTGAAATATTAACGAGTATCTTCGTTGTCATGAAAGCGTACCGTACTCGCACATACAAACTCAGCTTTATATATTAGATTAGGTGACAGTGAGACACCTCGCACGAAACTGCCATGTTCGCATGTTATTTCCTACTCTTGTTAATCTATTCTTCTTCTTCTTCTCCCTCTCATAGTAATCAGCAAATAAACTTTCTGTCCTCTATCATATCATTTTCCCATGAGTTTCAGTACGAGAAAAAAAGGCTCCAATTATTAGTGCATTCCTGCGATTGCAGACATCGCTGCGTGATGACATGTGTAGGGACGTCTTTTTTCATACTTCGCAAGGAAGCAAACAGGATATTTTTTGCTTGCAACAGTCATTGCAAATTCTGGAAAGCAAACATTGAGTTACAAGTGACACGTCACTGTCTCAAAGACAGAAAGTAACTGCGTTTGACGTCCTACAAAGTTTTTTTTTTTCTTTTTAAAAATGATTTATCACCATTTCCTTTCCTCTGTACATGAGAATTAATGTACTTTCATTGGGCGGTGTGCATTAGACAGCTGCCGCGATCACTGCGGACAAAACATGCATTACCACGTTTGAATTGTAATCATTTTTTTTTCTCTCAAAATGGCATCTGCATTTAATGATGGAAGATGCGTTGTTCAGTCTTCAAATGTACATGAGGCCTTTAAAATAATCTGAGCTACGTGAAGAGAAAAAGATGGTGGCGATTTCTGGACGGCTGGAGGGCATGGCCTGTAGAATGTGCGGCGCTTATGACCCACAGACAAACAGACCCACAGACACAAACTCAGCTTTATACATTAGATTTTGAAGTCATGAAAATCAGTCTGCCAGGTCGAATATTATTTACAAGCAGGTAACTGTGTCAAGTCTTCTGTAGTCAAGACTGTGGTTACAGAACTAGCAAAACAGAACATTGCCATCTGCATAAAAGTCCTCATTGGACTGTTTTGCTCTTTCAGAAACAGATACAAACATGAAAGGTGTCTGTTTTCTCTTTATCGTCGAGTTGAGATATGCCACTTTTCCACAGTCTTTCACGGGGTAGGCAGTAGCATGGTTATCCAGTAGTGTCTACGTCCCTTAAATCCTCTGCCGCCCCTGGGTGGTGCATTTTGCCACCAGGGTCATGTGGGAAATGCAGTGAATAATAAAATGAAAAATTTTTTATAGATGGCAGGTGGGAAAATGTGGAAACTGAATCCATGGGACATGGAACATTAAACTAAATTAATCTTAAGATGTCAATGTATGCTCAGCGACAAAGGAAGTTGCAACCATGGCAGCATGTATGTCGAGAAAAACACATCAGGGTTTTGGTTTTGTTTTCACGTTTTTTTTAAAAGTATTTTTGGTAATCTCATCTGTATTTCAACAATTTTCACCATGTAAAAAATTAGGTTTCTCCAAAGTTGCACGTATGACTGTCATGGCTGCCATTTCATTTTTGTGGGTGATTGTATTTTCAACAAAATGGAGAGACTTTCAAAGGAAATTTCACTTCGACTCGCTCTGCAAGGATTGTTTGATGGAATGTTATGCAGTATTTAATGCCAGCAATCGAGATTCATAATGACGCTCGTCTAAAGTAACTGTGATTGATATGAGCGAAGCATTGGCTGAGCTTAAGCTCGGGTGAGAGATGATATCCCTTGACGTCCTGTACGTGATCCGAGTACCCAAACGCAAACGTGGCGAGGTGCGCTTCTGAGCAGAGTCAAGCTGAGTTTGGCTGTTAACTCGGAAAAATAACTCAGATATTTTCCTGTGACATTAAATGGAGAAATTTCATGCATTTCCTAGCAAGCACGGCCAAGTATAGATAGTGTTTAGATTTGATTAGTCGATGTGAGTCGTGCTTCATTACCCATGTGCAAAGAGCAGGGCAGGGTTAAGCAATTGGTTCATTCTGTCTATAGACGTCAGTAGATGGAGGAACTACTCAATTTCAATTGAATTATATACCTTGTACACCGTAGAACACAAATCGGAACACAAACATGCAGTTTGGCAGTACTTTGGCTCTGAATTTGACATATTGCACGGCGTCTCATCCCGAGCACGCATGCGCAGAGATGAGTGAAGTAATTGCCTCAGTCTCTGGCAGTCAAACTAAATTGAAAAACATTCCAAACAGGAAACTTAGTTTTTAGGGACGTTAAACATAAAGGACACAAACAACAGGCACAAATAACTAATTTAACGTGTTAAATAAGGTGGTGTAAAAGACGGTGCATCAACAGTCGTAAAGTTTCAAAAAGAAAAAGAAAAAAAAAACAATTTATTTCATTTCAACCATGTACTTGTTGAACACGAGAATACAAAACACCTTGTTGGCACTTCCAAAAACCTCCAGTTTAGCATAACTTGGACAAAATATTATGCCATCTCAACCAATCAAATCTTCCACTCACGCACTCAGCATTGGCGACCACAGAGATTCGGACAAAATGGTGGCTTGGAAGAAATAGAGATCAGGCTCGGAAATGCAAAGCAAAAGTTGAAAAGACCCTTCCCTTGTCATTTTTCTCAAAAATGTGTGGGGTAAAATGTTCTCAGAACTAGAATTAGAATAATAATAATTTTTAAAAACAAATATCAAGCAGCAGGCCTTTGGAGATATCCAAGTCTTATCGACACTTTCATGCTATTGGCAAGTCCACAGTAAGCTCTTCTCATAATGATCATGATCATCATGAGATAACAATTATTTAAAAGAATGCAGGCCTCTCTTTATCAAGCATTCAAAATAAAGCAAAATTACGCTGCCTTTGTCACACGCATCGGTGAACTCTTGGAGAATGAACTTTGTTTTGATAGAATTTCTTCAATCATGGCTGCTCGAAGGAAAGACATCAGATGTGTGGACCACTTCACTGTGGATCCTGCCAATCAGTCTTTTTAGTTTTTATTTTGCGTCGAGAAATATTAGTGGAGAAGGATATGGAAGGAGCAAACAAAATTATATAAAGCGTTACTGCTTTGGTTGAGTAATAAACATTTCCGCTCGAACCAGTGTTAAGAAACAATTCGCGCTTCTTCTTTTTCAAACTCTGAAAGAGGCTTTTCACAGTCTTTTCACAAACAGACAGGCTTGTGATTAAACAATTTTTTGTTCCAAATCGATTGTCATCATTGTCCCTCACAAAGGAAATAGATTATTACCTTTATAACGGTACAATTTGTATTATTCTACGACAGCAGAAATGGTTTAGAATAAAGTATTATGGAGAAACTCAGCTCCTTTAGTATATGGTTTATAGGATGAAAGGAATAGAAACAAGTTAAAAAATAAAAAAAAGATATATAAAATGTCATAGCCCCCATTGTTTTACGAAACAAGCTGTTAGCCCCAAGTTCACGAAAAGCTTTGACGTACATCGGGGAAGCCAGCATCATCTTCAGAGGACACACCTTGCTTTTCCCCTTGAAGGAACCTTCAGCGTCGCAGCCTGTGAACGAGTAAAAACCGAAAATACCCTCCAACACGATAGGGCCAATATTCCGACTGATTTCAATGATGTTGACAACTCGTGGACGTGTTGCGATCGTCAAATGCAATGTAATGCGAGCCGACAATAGAGAAGCCACATAGATGCCGAGGACAAACACATCGGTGTCTGGTGAGCAAATGACGATTTCCAGCGGCTGTCTGCAGGACTGACACCCATGACTTGCATAGAGAAAGATCCTTGTATCTGCCTCCTCATGATCGGAATGAAGCTCGGGGATATCTTAAACCGTGACAACTCCATCAAGGGCGACATATACTTTGTAACAACAGTTCCCACATGTAGCAAACAGCTGAACATCACCAATAATTTCTCGCTTGGATTGCTTCCATTCCTCAACCATGAATACCAGTAAGGCGTCCTTGTTCTCACTTCAGGCGAGGAATTTCTTCATCTGTTTGGGCATCTTTTGTTCTCGTCGGGCTGTACGGACTCTACTCTGACCCACTGCAGCTCTGCTTTCTCGCTCTCCACTTTTGATCGACACGTCTCTGTACCTATTAATTACGAAATCTATTTGCTTGGCATGACGTTTCCGGGAAAGAGAAATCAGCTGGTTTAGTATCGAGTCTGCAAAGTCACCGAATGTTTCAGGAAATTGGCATCGCTGTTGAATCATTGCCATTGCATCCACAATGACAACAGTCTCTCTGCTCACGTCAGTGCTTCCTTCAGAAAAGTCAACCGTTGCACACCTCTCGATTTCTTTCACGAGTGCTGCCTTGTCAGTCTTCGTCAGCGAACCATCGTAGTTTGCGAACGCCAACGGCACGGAACATAAAGGATAAGTCACCAGGTCCTTTAGTTCCAACCCTTTCTCCTCAGCGATAACCATCATTCGAACCAACAGGTGTCTATTTTCCTTCATAAACGCATTTTGAGAGAGATGTTAGATTTAACTTTCTTTCCAATATCAGAGAAAGTTTTAATCTTTGGCAGAAACAGTTTGTCAAAGACATCCTTTTCGCCATCGAGTAAACGCTCCCTGATGTATTCTTTGAAGGTTTCTTCGCCATACCGATTTTACCATGTCTGTAGCTGCAGTGCCTGAATAAATATTCCACAGCTGTTTATCCCCATTTTGCCGCAAAATGGATTTGTGAAGCCTTCCATCGTAGCCATCACATCCTGCACCGCCTGCTCATCTTTCTTCATTCGAGGCTTGTTCAGCTCCGGTTGTGTACCAGAAGGGTCCTTAGTTTTTCCAGACATCGAGTGGCAGACACCAGCAATCATGGCTCGCTCTGGATAACTAAGTATCCATCGATGTGCTGCCCCTTTGTTGATGGTAATGCCGTTCATGCCTCCTTTTGTTTTGGAATCACGATTGAATGTTTGTTCAATCATCTAATCACAAGGGGTCATTGCAAATCCATGATGCTGCTGGCGCTGGACCGCAAACTTCCCAACCATCAATTCGTCATGAATGTCAGGATGAGTATGCTCCAGATCTCTCATTTCGAGGCAATAGAGAGGAAGGTAACTGGAGTAATTAATTCTTCCATACGAAAAGAACCATGGAATCATATCGCGGACACATGATAGGTGGAGTTGCCAGTCGCCTTCCCTTGTAGCTTGTATGAACAGTAGTAACAGTTCAACCATTTCTAAGTAAGACGTCCAGAATGCATATGTTATATTGTCATTGCACTTTTCCAGAATGTATGTCTGGTAACCTTCGAGAAATTGACGTACCGACTCTTGGTTGATGCACTCCATGAACCTCCCAGGGAAACTGTCTTGGATGGTTGCTATCAGTCGTAAGGCAGTGCCAAGTCCCGATTCCGGTAGTTGCTCGAGATAGTCATGCAACTGCAGATGGTGCATGGCCTCAGCGATGATTTTGTGACATCGTAGGCTTTGGTTGTACTGATAACCATTCAGCACTGTGTTTATCGACCCTTCAGAGACAATTCCAGATTCGATGACAATGTCATGGAGACCTGCGTCACGAAACCGTTTACCGATGACAGCAAGAAAGGCCATGGCGGTGTGAAATTCTCCCAATCGAAGTATCAGTTGTGTGTTCATGTCCAGCGAAGTTTGACACCGAATTTCTTACGCCTTCGCAGAAATTGCTTGATCCATAACCAGAACCATGGATGGAACGTCCAGATCTCCCACGATCTGAGAACTCTTCTGCAGAATAGCGTTTATAGTCAAGAGGTCGGTGGGGCTCGCATCAATGACTGGAATATAACCAATCTTACAGAGTGCGGTTGAAGGCTTGGTCAGCATCTGGTTGCAGCCTGTCCACCTGGGGAGCATGTCCTTGGACTGAAAATGGACAGACAGGTGTCATTGTAAATGTACAATCCAGCCCACTTAATTGCATAACCCATTTGCAAGACGATTAATGGAATTAACCGAGGTATGCAATAAAGCGGTTTGGTTTTATACATGGAAGATAGGAAATGAACTTTGTTACAGTATGAAAATAATATAATACAAGTTCGACATAAATCTAGTAACTGATATTTTCATGACATTACATTTCACTAACCTCAGCATATTGGCTGTACATTCACAGCCAGACAGCGTGATCTATAAGTCTACCTCGCTCCTGTATATCCATCTTCCTGTCATTTCAGCTTCCGTCCCTAAAAAATAGGACTAACAATTCAAATCCAGAGTCAGACCGAGTTTACAGTGGAAAGAAATGTGTGTACATGAGGATACGATCCTCCCTCTATACCAGTGTTTCTCAACCGGGGTTCCCCGGAACCCTAGGGTTCCGCAAGAGGTCGCGAGGGGTTCCACGAGAAACAGTAATAAATAGGCTAATGTATTTTTGAGTAGTTTTTGTTTGATTTAATATTCGTAATTTTGTTATTTATTCTGTTTACCTTTATTGCTTCAGCTTTATTTGTTTAAGTTTTGTTGATCAAGTTACATGAGGTGTGCTTTTTAATTGTCAAACAGACTCGGGGTTGACAAACGCTTTCAAAAATGACGTTTTCAAACAAAAAAAAATTTTTTTTTTGTGATTTAAAACCTCGGTGTGAGGTCTCATAAATGAGCAGTATGTTTTTTTTTTCATTGCCAATAAATTTGACGAAAAGGGGGTCATTTTTTCCTGAAACCAGGTATCCCAAAAAATATATATTATATTTATCACGAGAACTACGATAAAAATATAAAAAAGAGCTAGATATTAATAATGGTAGATAATAATTTTTATGCAGGGGTTCCCTGAGACATGAAAACTATTTCAAGGGTTCCACAAGGGTAAAAAGGTTGAGAAACGCTGCTCTATACGCACACTACGCTTTCGGGTAGACCTCTTTCCATGTTGTGGTCAAGCAAGCATTGTATAAATTTATATAATTTTGCATCGTTACATAATATAAATATACCTTTGAATTGATCCAGTCCACATCATGGTTTTGGATGGTGGTATGATGATATGTCAACGTCGGGCTCCTGCGTCATCTGCTTCTGATTACGGGGCAGTTAGGGCAGTGATGTCGGCCGAGTGACAGAGGTTTCGGTATGGCGGGCGCTTGTCTGAATTATTATCCCATTTGTGTGTGTGTGATTCCTTTACCTGTAAATATGGACAAAAATTCCACCATGATGGACAATAATGCAACTCCGTGTTTTACACCTCTTTTCTTGGAAAGAGAATTCATGACTACTCATAGACCAGGGAAAATGTTGAAAACTTATGAAAATAGCTGTGAGCGTTTCCTCGCTGAAGTCGTTATTATCCCACACCAATGTTGTGAATCACTTTTTCTTGAATCCTGGAGGTATATCATTCGCTAGCAGTGGTGGGCACAAAAGCGATAATCCGATAAGATAATTATCGAAGTTAACTTTTTAATCGGACTATTATCGGAAGTTAACTTCCATTTATCGTTATCGGACCAGTTAACTTCCGATAACTCGATTTTTTTAGTCTGATAATTTTTTGCCCGATAACATTTTTATCGTTTTACTTTTTTTCAGGTTCTTCAGTATCATCGTCAACTTGATAGCGTTCAGTTCTTGCTTACCAGTTACCAAGCATTCTTTGCAACTTACAAGACTACAGTCTACAACCATGGAACACCAAGAAGAAGTTCTCGACATTGAGATAGCTTCTGTCTCAGGAACTACTGAGTCCCAATCTGACTCTCTGTCTGTGGCGGAAACTTCTCAGCCATCTGGCAGCCAGGCCGCCACCAGCCAGGACCAGGAGCCTTTCCAAAACCCCTGGCCCCATCTGGAGCGCGACTTCAAGCTCAGCTGTCAGGCTAAGGAAAACGAATAGGTACTCTATTTTGAGTGCCAAAAATTCCACCAGACCAAGAAAATAGCTAGAGGCCATGTCACGAGCCTTAATAATTTGAAGTCCCACATCAAGAGGACCCACCCATCCGTAGCTATCCAGTTTGAGGAGGAGATAAAGGCTGGCTCTGGCCGTTGCAAGCACCACCACTACACCTCTGGCAACAGCAGCGTGCGCAGCTCTGGCTCCGCCACCCCCGAGCTGCCCGCCAAGAAGGTCCGGCTCCGGCAGCAATAAGCCTTTTCTATGGGTTTTGAAGCTTTTTCCTTGTTTTTTGTTAAAAAGTAGTTATCGTTATCTGATTATCGTTAACTTCCGATAACTTTGTATTATAATTACCGGATTATCGTTGTCGGACTTAAAAATTGGGGTTATCGGATTATCATTATCAGAGTTAACTTTTTGGTTATCGGTGCCCAACACTGTTCGCTAGTTGGAGCTG
>NC_140961.1:30592239-30684285 GCF_056783735.1 Eptatretus burgeri
GGAGACTAAAACACTTCCCTACAGCCAATAAGTAATGGGGTCAGAAATCATTTAATATTATCCTTCACATAGCTAGGCTTAGGAACTATAGAGAGATTAAAAAAAAAAATACTCAAAATTTAATTTTTTTTGTCAAAACACTCTCCAGCACTCATTGATGAACCGGTAGATGAACCATTGATTCCGGTAGATGTGACGTCACTCTGAAAGAGTGACGAAGATCCGTTTGGCAATCTCTGAGAAAAATGGGGACAAACGCACAGACAGATAAACATCTCTTGTATAGTACAGATATGTTAAAGTAGCCGGATTTCTCCATCGGTTCCTCTGTCTGTCATGTTGTTTTCGCTGGAACGTCATTTACAGCATTTAGGAACCTCGGACATGAATAGCGGTTCCAACAGTATTCCGATTTTTTTTACCCTCATGTCAGATTCTGTTTTCCGTTTCAAGTCACAGATTTTGTCAATTTTCTGTGATAGTGGAAAATAAGTGGCTCCAAATGGCTATTTTATTCACCACTAACAAATACAACCCGTCGCTTTGCTGACGGGAATATTAAAAGGGGAGGGGGGTAAGAAGTAGTGGAGGGAGAGTAGGGTAAGGGGAGGAAGAGACGAGGAGGGGTGGGGGAGCAATGAAGAAGGGGGGGAGGGTGAGGAGGGGTGGGGGAAGGGAAGGTATTGCAGGGTGAGGGGAGGGTCCATCCAGAAATAACCACCATCCAGACATGTATGGGGATAACCACCGTCCAGATACATACGGAGATAACCACCGTCCAGATACATACGGAGATAACCACCATCCAGATACGTTCGGAGAGAGATAGAGATAGAGATAGAGATAGAGATAGAGATAGAGATAGAGATAGAGATAGAGATAGAGATAGAGATAGAGATAGAGATAGAGATAGAGATAGAGATAGAGATAGAGATAGAGATAGAGATAGAGATAGAGATAGAGATAGAGATAGAGATAGAGATAGAGATAGAGATAGAGATAGAGATAGAGATAGAGATAGAGATAGAGATAGAGATAGAGATAGAGATAGAGATAGAGATAGAGATAGAGATAGAGATAGAGATAGAGATAGAGATAGAGATAGAGATAATGGGTGGAGAGGGAGGTGAGACGAGAGGCAGCGGGGGGTGGGGGGGGTATTCCGGTATATGTGACGTCCAGTTTTACGGCACACACATTGTTGA
Source organism: Eptatretus burgeri (assembly GCF_056783735.1). Taxonomy (NCBI): domain Eukaryota; kingdom Metazoa; phylum Chordata; class Myxini; order Myxiniformes; family Myxinidae; genus Eptatretus; species Eptatretus burgeri. The sequence continues at coordinate 30,593,445 of NC_140961.1, forward strand.
ATCACCCTGCCTGTGAAACAGCGGGATGACAGTTTACAGAAAGGTCGGGATTCAAACCCAGGCGAGACAGCTTGGAGTGAGTGTGCATATCTCTCGGCTATCCTGCCTTGATGTCAATGAAACGTTTCATTTTTTTATTTATATTTATCTATGCGGAAGTGACCACAGAACAATACGAGGCCATCGCAGGCAAGTGGCCTGGAACATTGTTCAAGTCGATCGATATGCAGTACTCAGTGACAGTGCGAATATTGTAGAGTGCTCGCCAAGTGGCTTAAGCACTCCAACGAAACGATTGATAAAGAACGGCTCGCTTGGCATGTGATTAGCAATCACCAAACCGTCATATTAAACACACACCTCCGGGAGACGCCCAAACTGGACAAATGAACACTTTCTTCACAGTCGGAACTGCGGCAAAGTTCAATTCTGGAGCTTAAATTTTGTAATTTGGCTTCGTTTAAGAGATTATAGAGGTTACGGAATGTGCGGAAATCAAATAAAGCCACAAACATTGGCATCTTTGGGTGTTTATACGCATAGCAATGTACCCAGTAATTTGTAGCTATAATGATCAGGTATTCAATAATACGATTGAGGAAAGTGGACAAAAATAAAAAAAAATTAAAAAAAACCTTTATCATTAAGAAATTCTTGTGGCCTGTTCCAAATCAAACGTATGGTTGAGCAGGCCAAAAAAAAAAACATGGCGGCCTCAGACCTCAACGATGTAACCCAGAATGCGCCTTAGACCCCATTGAGAGCGTGGTGGCTGAGAATGCACCTGGTAAAGGATATAACTAATAAGGCTGTTAATTACCTTCAAAAAAGGGTGTTTTAATTGATCCAAGCAACCAATTTTCACTCATGCACTTCCCTGGAGTTCTTCGTATGCCAGCAAAGTTTGAGGCCACCAGGTTTCATGGTTTTGGAGTTATGGAGGAGTCCGCACGCATGCACACACGAAATTTTGTTGGTTGTGGGACTATCCCATTTTCCCCATTGATTTTAATGTTAAATCGGGGAAAAACTATTTGACCCTGTGAAGAAAAAGGAGTAATTTTTTTTCTCTCAAACGGATCTCCTGTGGCACCAACTTCTCCTTCTCCTCTCCCACCTCTTCCACTCATCCTATACAAGCCTCTCCACATTAAATTGTTTCTGGGACCAAGCTCTTCCATGAAGAGCCTCAACTATACATCAAAAACGTTCTTTTAAAAATTTTTTTAATGTTTTTTTACCCCCATATTTTGTTTTACCGCCTACCCCTCACCTCTGGTCACCCACCCTCCACCCTCTTTCTCTTACTTATTTATACCCCCATTTGAACAGATTTCTTGCCTTTATACCCGACCAAAAGATAAACTTTGGAAGAGTATACACAGCGAAACAAAAACCTGTTTTCCTTCCCTCCTTCTTTGCGGTTTATGTCCTTTGTAAAAAAGAAAAAAAAAACTCCTGAAACACAATCCTTGGCACTTGCTTGTGGAGTTGACAATCATACCAAAAATAAATAAATCTTAAGCTATGTCAGTTGAGTGATGTTGTGGATTGCAGTGCATCAGCTGTCACCTTGTTTTTATTTTATTATTATTATTAACCTCTGCCATCGAAGATGGACGGAGGTTACTGTTTTCACTCGTCTGTTTGTTTGTTTGTTTGTGAAAGTATTACGGAAAAACTCCGACAGATTTTGACGAAACTTGGTGGGGGGATTAGGTATGGTCCAAGGATCATGCCATTAGATTTTGGACTTGGTCCAAAGTCCAATATGGCCGCTATGGCGGCCATTTTGAAAAAAATATTTGAATTTTTGTATTTCTACATGTTTTAAGTGATTTCCAACCAAAAAAAAAAGTTTTGCAACTTTTTTTTTTTCAACAAAATTTCGATTTTTTTTGTTGCATTTCTGCATTTTACAAGTGATTTCCAACAAAAAAACATGACAAAATTATAATTGCGGATGATTTTGGAACTTCAGGTGGATATACCCACGTAAAATCAATTTCTGTCTCAAGGAATCTAGTTATGACGAATGAATGGAGTATGTAAAAGTTAAAATTAAAAGGGAAAGTTGCAAGCTATAACTCTGTGAGCACTGTTGACGTCAAATTGAATGAATAAGATATCAGGTTCACTTGAGTGACCGAGCAGTATTGGCGGCGGAGGTTTTGCACTCTACCAAGTGCTCCCCCTCTCGTTCTCATTTGTATTTTTGATACTCTGATTTCATGGCACAAGTGGGCATTGTTTTTGTTTTTTGTAGTGCTTATCCATTAAAAAATAAAATAAAATAAAAATAAAAAGCTGACAATTTGGCAGTGGGTGGTTGTTTCTTTTGTTCAGACTGCAACTGAGCCAGTTTGCCAACTTCATATTTATAGTTATCACCCAAGCTTCAACAGAAAGTTATTGTTGAGAGATTCTGGGGCTTATTACATTTTAGTTGGAAAACGTGTGCATAAACCCAGAAGAGGTACTCTGTGTGCTTGCCTTCCCTCCCACCTATAGTACGTGGAGGTGGAAAAGTACGAGGACAATGTGCTGCAACATTGTTCTGGAAAGATCCATGCCCCTCCCCACTCTCAATTCTAGATAAACCGTGGAGGAGGGTTCGACAAAACGCCCATATCTGTGATGGTGATTTTTGAAGAAATGCCAACAGAAAGGTGAATGATTGTATACAAGTATATCTCTACCTCAATTAATTATTTCACATATTTATTATTTTCCTTTTTCATCAAAGCACATTTGAAAACTCAAACTCAATCATGGATGACTCGCTTTCATGGGACGATAATTATGGCTTTGAATCAAAACATGAGGGAAAGTTTCATTAATTGTTGAACATAATGCAATACAAACAGCTCTGTTGTATGAAGATCAAGTAATGTATATCCTTATTTTCACAGGATACCCTTGCAGAATTCAACGAAAAGGAAATTCTTTGCAAAACTTGGAGTGAGGTGATCTATTTGAGAACATTTTGAATGACCCTAACGCTGGTGAAACTGAATGCAATCTGCTTGTTTCGGTCCCATTCGAAGAAAGACCATCCAAAACCCAACAGGGTCAACTTTAACCTGTTGCCAGAATCTCCCACCCACCAATGTTGGCAACCAAACAACATTCCACAGTATCCCATATGTAAGCCATGCTGAAATTGCATATGAATACTCAAAAGGTACTGTATGCCGTAACTTAATTAATTATTTTCATTTTTCATCGCAGCGTGTTTGAAAATTCAAACTCTTCATGGATGACTTCCGTTCATGGGACGATTATGGCTTTGAATCAAAACATGATAGTCTTTCTACTGATGTATATTTAAAACTGAATTCAGCCATCGATCATCTCGAGGTAAAGTTTCATTTATCTTTACATGTAATGCGATACAAACAACTCTGTTGTATAAAAAAAAGTCCCTTTCATCACAAGAAAAAAAAAGCATCACAGGATGCCCTTTCAGAATTCATTACCGAAAATGATGTTCTTCGTGAAACTCTGAGTGAGTTCATGGATTTCGTTGAGGACTGTTTTGAACAACCTTGACACAGAAACGGACATGTTTTCCCCATTCATCTCCGAGTTTTTGACCCCACTTGAACTACCATCGTAAAGGTGAGACCTATTTAATCAGTAATATTCAAAACTATCATTTGGTGGGGGATATTAAATGATGAATATCAATATTTACATTAATATTCATCATTAGTAGGCAGGCCAAGACACTCAAAAAAAACTTTTGATGGCATTTTTTGTTCAAAGCTGGCAACCATGCTAGAAAGTATCACTATGGTATAAGGTTTCATCTACACCCGGTTGCCAAAATGGCATTTGACCTTGGTCAAATTTGGAGGTCAAATTTTGTGTTTTCCCTCTTTTGTCGTATGCTTTCAACAAATGTAAGGTTTGGCAAGAAACATTGAGGAATTAAAGAGATACGAGGGTTTAAATTTGCAAAATAATAGGTAATTGTGAAGGAAATTAGGATTGAAAATGCTCGTTACTCCATTATGGATCGGAATACACACAAAGTAAAGACTTGTCCCTTTAATGTCACTTCTTCCTGAAAACAATTCAGTTTCTTCATCAAGAAGGCACTACGATGGCTGAACATCATCTTCCCGGTGTCCCATGACCTTTGCCAATTAATGTTGCTGTTGAAATCCTTAAGATTGATCCAGACCATGTCCACTGCCTGCTGTGTTAAGGCATCCATCTGCATCACAACCGCATGCAGGTATACATGGTTGCCCCTTCCGATGACAAATGCAAGTGTGTGTGCGGCACTTAGTTTTGCATCCACAAGTAACCAACTCCAAACAGCTGCTTGGAACAGATGGCTTCTGTAACCACACCACTTCTAACCGTTTGCCCATTACCTGCCAACCTCCTGTCTTCTGAGGGCTTGGGATAACGACGTCAGATTTGTTTGCCTGCAGCCACACTTTGGCCTGGTGGTTGGCATGTGAGAGATGTAACTCCAGTGCATCACTTGTTGGTGGCAACATTTCAATTGCCTTTTTTTCCTTTCTGGAACAAGTCATGTCTGGCCCTATCAACACCCGACGTAGAGCACGGTGCCTTGTACAACAGGCGTACGAACTCTTCAACTTTGTCTAACGGACCATCCCTACCAACACCTTGCAACAGCTCTGCATGTTGCAAATACACCCTCCAACACGATTTCTTCCCATGCCGAGCAAAGGACGAGACAGTATCGCAGCCGGTTATGGCATGGAAGCCAAGCACATTCTCCACTACTACTCGGGGGAGGTTCTCATTGATGATGTGCACTGGAAAGCATTCCTGCCCCTTGGAGGTGCCGCTCATCATCCACACTTGGCACAGTTTTTCCCTTCAAGAGTGAATGAGCAAGAGGAGGACGTCTGTGTCCCGGCACTTCACGATTATGCTTTCAAATCCAGCATCAATGGCTTCACGGGCATGGAGGATGATCCTTGTGTCCGCCTCATGGTTTGCCTGTAGTGTTGGGATGACTCCCCGTGTTGTCGAATATCCGTTTGGTTTGCTGCCACCAACAACTACCTCTGTCTCTGTCATTGTGCTTCGCAAGTCTGTCACTTAGGAACATGGCAAGGTCATCCTTGTTTCCATCTAAAGCGATGAAGTTCTTCCATGCTTGGGGAAGATGAAGATCCTCTCGGTCGATCACTTTTCGGATTGGTCTCTTCATCTGCCCAGCTCTTTTGGTCCTTGGAGCTGACTTGATAGACAAAGGCCAGTATTGGTCAAACACAACGTCAATCCTGGAAACCCTGTCACTGAACTGCTTCACCACAGTCTTCGTGAAGTTTTTGGCATAGTCACCAAAGGTCTTGCACTTTGGTGGCTTCTCGAGGGACTGAATCAATGCATGGCCATCGATTATGATGTATGTTTTTCCTGTTGTCTCCGGTGTTCCTTTGACTTTCTCTACACCAAGATCAGTGGTTAGCAAGGGAAGCATTGCAGACTTTGGGGTACCGTTCATCTTTTTATCTGTGTTTGCCAAAGTAAGTGGTACAACTGACAGTTCATGCTCCAATACTTTGTGAAGATCGACTACTCGCCCAGCTTGTGTCGCATTAAACAGTCTTTCTCAGTTGCCTGTCCACTTTGATTGTCTTAGTGACCCTCTGCTTTCGATCTTGCACAGGTGTTTCATACAGCATTGCAAACGAAAATGGCTGCGCGGCGAAAGCGGACCTTTTTAATGGATAGTTGTATAACAAAATCTTCAAATTTTGTTAGAGTGTGTTATCTCTTCCTAGATATTGACGAACTTTAAACGAACACAGGCAAAGTTTAATGGCGATCAAATTTGTAGTTTTTATTTGAGAAGGAAAAACCCATTTCCTTAGGATTATGAACGGACAGTATGTTATTTGTTTTTACCCTTGACCTTCTATATGACTGTAAAAATTATGCTAATTAGGTCACTTGTACTTTCAAGTCCCTGGGAAGGTGCTCCATAATGATTCTTGTACGTTATCTAAAAGTCAAGTCGATAAAAGTATCAGTCAGGAGAGGGTGTCCCAACTCCCTGAAAAAACAATGCATTAAAGAGAATTCAACATTTATATTCAAGGATTTCTTCATGTTTACCTATTAATATGGAATTTAAAACCCTGGTATTTCATCAATATTTCATGCCAGACCCAAGATTATTTGAAAGTACAAGATAAAAGAGGGAAAACACAATTTTTGACCTTGTTTGACCTCCAAATTTGACCTTAAAGGTCAAATGCCATTTTGGCAACCGGGTGATTCTGAATGCCTGGACCATAGCGATACTTTCGAGCACGGTTGCCAGCTTTGAACAAAAAAATGCTATCAAAAGTTTTTTTTGAGACATATTTCCTGGGCTTGGCCTGCCGACATGGCTTTGTTAAGAATTGTGTTCATAAAAGCAGCTTGTGTATATTTCTAGCTCGAGGAAGACAAACAGACTTCAGTTTGCCTTGTGGTTAGAGATTCCCTCCCGCCCATCTCAAATAATCAACATTCCATAAATGGCAGGCAAGTGATTTGTTTGCTTTCAGGAACTTGAATTCACACCCTTTCACACAAATGAGTGAAGCATTTTTAACTGTTCACCCAAGCTCGTTTCAAGTTTGCCATGAGGCAATCATTTTACTTTCCTTCCCACCTCCCAATGTCCTTCCCGAGAAACTTGCTCGTCTACATTCCATCGTTTGAGAAAAGCAGCCAACCTTCGCTCACATCAAGAAAAGCTCTTTGTGATCTCTCTTCTCTCCAAACCTGTGAACTTAGCACCACCTGGAGCACCTTCAATATCACTACACTATCAACACACAAAACAACCGTGTCCAATCAATGTATCAATCCCACAATCTTTAAATTCCCAATGTGGTCAGGATTTAAAAATGAAGATGCATTATGTACATTTATGTTAAAAATTGAGTGCATCTATATAATAGATATGAATGGGAAGATGCCATTCAAAAGTGGGAATACATTAAATTGCTGTGAAGTGATCGTAAGGGCTTGTATTTGTGCTTAGTAATGTGTTTTGATTCAGTGTGTGCAAGATGTGGAGCGATTTAAATTTCCATTTACTAAATTGAAATAAATATAATTGGGGAAAGTGCACCCCCACCCTCATCCCAACCCTTCCCCTCCTTGTGTGTGCATGGGCCACCTTCTGTCATTCAGCCTGGGCCTTTGTATAATAATTTGACAAATCAATATCCAGTTCTTGGGATACACTAAAGGAAGAACCATTTTTTCCAACAAGTCATTTTTCAAAATCATTCATATCATGAATGATTCTTCACTTCCAGAACAAGAAACAAAATATTAGATGAATAATGACATCAAAAAAATCCTGATTATTGTCAAGATAAAATAATAGATACAAACATAAATGTCCACAGCAATTAAAATGAAGTCTTGGACTTGAAATATATGATAAACACCATTCCATAAGAATTTCATTGCAGGTGGTGGAAGACCATAACTGTCAAAATAATATTTCTCTCGACTATTATGAAAGCAAACCCAATGAGAACCATTCCCATTATTATCTTCTAAATTCATAATAATGTTTTGTATTTTCAGACAGCTTTGGAAGTTCATCTCTCATACAAATAACCACATTATCAATTTTGTTGTTTTTCTTTCTTTTTTTTTTTTCCCACAATATTTGGCAAGTTCTACATTTGATGTTGTATTCTTTCCAAATTATTTAAACCACTCATCAATACTCATTTATTTATGAGAAAGATATAATCCATTACCCCTTTTGGTTGTTTTCAGCAAAATCTACAATGATACCACTTCCACAAATTTGTTTCTCCAACTCTGTAACGTATTTCCATCTCTTTTTGAGCCTGGATTTGAGCCTTCCTTTCATTACCAGTTTTTACCACTGTGGAAATACCACCCGTCAAAGCTACCGCCACACCAAGACCTGCCAATAAAAGAGGGAGGAATATAATATATCCTCCACTTGTCTGACTGAATATTTCTTCAACATCAGTTTGGACACTTTAATTTTCAGTGAGCCAGTATTTTTTCTTTTTCAATGAGCCAGTGAGCAAAACATGAATTCTTACAGCCCCTTTTCTCTGAATTTCATTAACGTTAATCATACAAAGCTTTTGATTTTGTATGAATCATTTTAGTTTATTAAAAATGATTAGATTAACATGTATCACAGTTGGCACTTTCCTACTCATTTATCGAAAAATTATGTGAGACTACTCACAACACCATTATGTGCATTAATCTGTAATTGTTTCTTCCAAAAGCAAACAATATGTATCAACTTCTTCACGCTCTCCTCTTTCAATGTATCAGGAAGTATCCACTCTATTAGACGTTATAGTTTCCTTTTGAGAACCCAGGTCAATTGCGCAGCTTGTATGTCAGCTTTTAAACATAACCATATCCAAAATGGGTTCTTTATCACCATTGCTTTCACACATATTTTGGTAAGACTTGCAAGCTTCGGCATCATCATTTTTATCCCAATCAATTTCCAATCTGTCTTGTGTCGGGAGTTTAAAATTGAGATTACAACTTTGATACGCAGATCCTCCATATTTACCATTAAGATGACAATGGTCTCTAACTTTTGGTTCTTTCCTGATTACATCTTGACAAAGATAACATCTGTTGGAGTTCTTAAACTCTTCTTCCTCATCTTGTGTTAATTTAATTGGTATACAAGTTTTTTGCATTACTTCTGTTCATTGAATACAATCTTTTCTAATCATTTTACAAACTCTTGAGGGGTATCTTCTCCTCTGTACATTTCTAATTTATTATATTGGTCTCCAACAGATGAGTTGATATAATAATAGAACCCACAAGGAGTATGCTTTTGCTATGGCTTGGTGTAGGATTGATTTGGATTTGAAAAGTACCATCTGATGCTTTCAAAGTCGGCATGCATCACGAATGGATGCTTTATGGATTTATTTACATCATTGAAATCTACCACTGAATCCACTTTTGAAATATTGATTTCAGTTGATTTGTGGTTTGAGAAATATGGAATGTTGTTCGAATCTTTCATAGGGATATGTCTTATTAGTTTGATTATATGCTTGAGAAGAAGTCAATCTTGAAAAAATTTTGTTGTAAGCATAATGTGAATTTTCTTCCGATGTATAGTAAAGTCAATGGGCGTTTCATCATTTTGTAGTTATTTTCAATATTTGAACTTTCTTTGTACCTGTTTATGCATACACATTAATGGAGAGATTGCTCATTTTATCAAAGTTAGATATATCCTTTAACTTCGTTGGAAATTAGAATCCTTTAACATTTAAAGTATTTTCATATTTTTTATAATGCCTCATTGTGGGCAGGGGGGGGGGGGTAAGTGAGCAACAACAGCCGAGAGGAAGCATTTGTTGTCATCATTTTGAACATTTACAACTGCCAATTTAAGTTTTATTACTCTTGGCAAATCAGTTTAGGAAGAAGCTTGAGGAGCTAATTTCAAAATGTGTGCATCTGAGAAAATGATTTTCCCAATGTTAAAACCACTTCCTTCACTATTATTATCATCAACATCCATTTCATACCTCTGAAGTTTATCATAAACATTACAATCTTGGAAACGTTGAAATGAAGAAATGAAGTTGACACTTCAGCAAAAGACTTCTGCGACTCATTGGGACTGACATAATCCGTCAACATCCCAACCCGGATCTCAACAAACGGTACTCCATCTCTTCAGGATCTGATTTTGACCAATTTCCCTGAAAACGTCTGCTGTTCTACCTCCACTCCAATCGGTTCATCTGACCACATGCTTGACAAAGTAGACACCACTGGCTGTTATTAGAGAACCACCTCAGCGATGTCGAGTCCGACATTTCACTCAGACCGACTGGCAGGGTCTTCAAGCAGCCAAACTTCTAGTCTGGTCATCCATCTCCACTTTCTCCGACATCAAATCGGCTTGGGAAGTCTTTCAAAGAAACTTGCTCGCTCCCATGCACTGATATGTCCCATATCGTCTTCAGTTGTCTGACCCTTCCTCCCGCCCATGGTACAATGAAGCTTACGGCGAGGCAATTGTCCTGAAACAACTTGCCTTCACCGCATGAAGGCAATCTCAGTTCCTTCCACAAAGCTCAGAACAAGTGTGTGTCTTTCCTCAGGAGAGCCAGGAAACAACACATTTCAAATTTCAAGTCTGAACTCTCAAACCTGTCTCCTACCTCGAAATCCTGGTGGCACCGAGTTAAGCCTGTTTCTGGTGCATGTTTCCCCTCCATCCCTTCCATTACCTCAAATGGTCACACAGTTGACACTGCACGTGAAAAGGCTAAATTCCTGACATCCGTGTTTGCTTCCAAATCTTGTGTACCAAACCCATTACTTTCTGTACCCACCTTACGCAGTCACACCAAGCTGTTCCTGGACTCTGTGTCCGATTCTGACAAAGAGGAGAGCTTCCTGTCAAACCGACTCAGATTCTGCAACCGGTACAAATGGCATCAGCCCCCATGTCCTAAAAACCTGCTCTGCTGCTCTTGCTCACCTTCTCTCTGCTCTATTCACCTTCTCATTTGCTCAAAGTCATCTGCCATCTAATTGGAATCAGCAAACATTACCACTCTGCATAAAAAAGGTGCAAAAACAAATCCCTGCAACAACAGACCAATCAGCCTTCTCCCAATCACCAGCAAGGTTATGGAATCTATCATCACTTCAGACATTAAATCCTTCCTCTTCACCAATCGCTTGAATTCCGATCAACAATTTGGATCCAGGCAAGGTCGCTCTAACCTGGATATGCTGTTTCTGCTCCCCAACAATGGATGGAGATCCTCAATGCCAGACATGAAATCAGAGCAATCTCCTGAGACATATCGCATACCTTCAATACGGTCTGAAACCCTGCCCTGCTCAGCAAACTCTTCTTACGGTATCCAAGGCCATCTCCACTCATGGCTCGCAGACTTCCTCTCGTCACAGCCAACATGTGGCCTTAATTGAGTAATCTCATCCCCTCTTCCTGTCCAGGTTAGAGTTCCTCAAGACAGTCTTAAGGGCCCTGTTCTTTTTCTGGTTTTCATAAATGATCCCTCACAGATTCCCTGGAAAATCCTCTTTATCTCTTTGCTGAGGACTACACACTCTGCCGTACCATCTGTCATCCCTCAGATCGGCAAGCAGCAGCCTCTTCACTCTCTGCAGATCTGGATAAAAATCACAAGCTGGTCCAACGCGTGGAACGGGTCTTTCAATCCTGACAAATCTCACACTCTCACCTTGTCTCTCCGAAAGGACCGTCTTGAAAGCACCCCACCATCTCCATTTACTTTCTCAACAATCCTCTTAAATAAGTCCTTTCATTCAAGCTTCTGGGTCTCACCATCTGCCATGATCTTTCCGGGTAAAGCCACATTTCCAAGGTGGCCTCCAAAGTCAATCGCGAACTGGGCATCCTCTGTCGGGCGAAGTCCTTCCTTGGCACACCTGAGCTCCTGACAACGTATAAAGCTCTCATCCGCAGCCTGATGGAGTACTGCTCTCCCCTCTAGGCTGGTGCCCCCACCTCTCACCTTTCTCAGCTTCACGCTGTGGAAACGGAAGCATTTAGGACCATTCGTATCTCCCACAATGAGGCGAAGTCATCGGGTCTCTCACTCTCTCTCACCGCAGGCAGATCGGTGGTCGTTCTGTCTTCTGCAGTCTCTTCTCTGGTCTCGCCCCTCCTCCCCCCCTCCCCCGACATGTCTCGCCATATTTCTGCAAGGTGCTCAAGGTCTGCCAGCAACCCCCTTCTCGTAAAACTACCAAAATCAAGAATCACTGCCCACCTTCACTCTTTCATTCTTCTTTTTTCCACACCTTTGGAACAAACTCCCACACTCTTTTCAATCCCACTCTTCCCTCCAGGTCTTCAAAGCAACTGTTCATCACCACCTCTTATCTAACCCCATCAAAAACCATGATCTTTTCCATTGGCGTTGTTCCACCCCAAAGCCACCTCCTTCAAAATTCCCTGCTTTCCTTCCTGGAAGTCCCTGTTGTATAAGGACCTGAAAGTCCTTGAGGTATCCATCTTGTTTACCCTGTGTACCCCACCCCATCCCTCTACCTTCCACAAGTCTCCTGTCTGTTCCCCACTGTTTTGTCCTTTTCTCTTCCACCACTCATCTCACGTTCTGCGTTTTAGCTTTCATGCGAGCCTCGACATTGTCTTCCCTCCCGCCCCACCCCCCCCAAAAAAAATGGGGGGGAGGGGGGGTTGTTCTCATTTAAGGTGTTTCTTCTTTCTTCTTTCATTTCATCCATTGTCTTATTTTGTGAAATGTAATTTTACTCCCATATAGAATTTAATGGTATTAAATTCCCTCAGGCTCTTGTTAATGAGTTTCAACAGCCAAAGGAACTTTCACAATTGCTTCAGATACCAAAATTGGTTCTGGCTCTTTAAACTTAAAATTCTAATTTTTATATGATCCTCAAATGCCCCAACAGTTTTTTCAATAACAAACCCGACTGTATCTTCCAAGTTCTTTTTGTTTGCACGATTGAAGATGTCTCTCATAACTACGTTTTAACAAGGCCGTTGAGAAAAACAATGTTGTTTTTCTTCCTCTATTGGTTGGATTAGTTGAAATATATTGAGTGTGTTTGCATGATTGTAAGTGTTTGTTGTAATATTTGTAATCCTTAATGCAAACAAACATGGCAATGAGTTATATTCACCACATTTATATAACAGGAAAAAAAAAAAAAAGATGATTTTATTGGACACACACACACTTTTGTGTTTAAAACAAAATTTTCTGAGTGAAACCTCTTACTGATTTATGGATACTTTTGTCTTTAAAATAAAATATTGGTGAAATCTCTTGCTGATCACTCAGAAGATTATATTTTAAGCAAAAAAGTGTCTATAAATCAGCAAGAGATGATTTTCTCGGACCTACTTGTATATTATATTTTTGTGTTTAAAATAAAATTTTCTTAGTTATATCTCTTACTGATTTATATGTTATATTTTTTGTATTTAAAATAAAATTGTTCATATTTCAAAATTGATTCAAAAAGGCTTCCAGTAAATATATGTTGGGTTTGTAGTTTATTAAAAACGCCTTTTCTTATAACTTTCATCACCTTCTGGAATGTTGATAAATAATATGTTGGAGTTTTGTCCTTAGGATAAATATCTTCATCGAGTCGAGACAAAATGATAAACCCCCCTCAGCGTTCTGCTCTGAGCTCCTCGTGAACCACATATCATTTTAAAATTATAGTAAATTATTTTTCCATCATTTTCTTGACATCCATTAAATCTTTTTAAACCTCTGTGTGCTTTATTTACGGTTGTCTTGGTGATTCCTTCGATGATACTTTTTTGATACTGTCCACATTCATTATGTTTCACATTTAAATTCCAAGGTTGTGATTTTCTCCACTCTTTGGTTTGGTTTTTGCTTGGCTCTACACTTTCCCAGAGTTTTGAGGTCATTTATATGGAAGTGCTTTTACTTCAACGGATTTTTTTTTAATGGATGCCATATCTGAAATACATCGTTTTAAGTGTAAAGTTTTATAGCACAGGGGAGTATTATTCATAGGTAAGGATATAAAGGGAAGGAATCTCTGTTCAAATGGGGGTGTGAATAGGTAAAAGAAAGAGGGTGGAGGGTGGGTGGTCATGGGTGAGTGGTAAAATAAAATAGGGGGGGGTAAAAAAAAACAAATAGAATAAAGAGTTTTTGATGCATCATCAAGGCTCATGGAAGAGCTTGGTTCCAGAAACAATTTAATGGGGAGAAGCTTGTTCAGGATGAGTGGAAGAGGTGGGGAGAAGTTGGTGCCTCAGGATATGTGTTTGTGAGAAAAAATTTTTTACTCCTTTTTCTTGACAGGATCAAATAGTCCCCCCCACCACCCCAACACCCTCGAGTTAACATTAAAGTCAATGGGGGAAATGGGATAGTCTCACAGCCAACAAAATTCCCCGACTACATATATTATTATAGATTTGTGTGATACTCACATCTTCCTGCTGCTTTCTGAAACTGGCTATGTGCTCTCTGAGCCTGACATTCTCCTCCACCTGCTCAGCCAGTAACGCAGTAGTCATGTCCCTTGCTTTGCCAATGGCAGCAAAATGCTGAGTTATAAACGTGTTCGTGACAGCCTTGATTTCTTGGCCCTGAAACCAGAATAAATGAACAAACAAAATAAACCTCATTCCCAATTATATGCAGTATTTTAATCAGTACAAGACAATTGTAGTTGCTGTGGTACATAAAGCAGTTTCAGAGGGAAGCAACCACATCAGGGTCACATACCTGAGCACAGGCTATACGTAGGTCATGCACAGCACGTTTCATGTTGTCATTCATGTGCAATACTGTGGTGATTGAAGGAAGCAGTGTCTCCTGAAACTTGCCTTCAAGCACCTGACAAATGGCTTCCTAAAGGTAAAGCAATGCATCTTCTAAGTATGTTAAAATAATTTAAGCAAAAACACGAAAACATAAAACCAAATATTATTTACCTGGCCAGATTATACACAAAACAATCAAGGTCTCACAAAGTTGGAATTTGAGACCACAGTTCACATTTTCTGGCCAGCCACCTATTTTTCCCAACAACGGTTGAGTTTCTTGATGCCATTGGAACAGAGATCATATTTTAGGCTCAAAAACTTCTAAAAAAGGAAAAGAAAAATGACTCCTCATGAAGATCCATGGACATTCAGAACAAACCAAACAATAAAACTCACCAAACTGGATGAAAGTTTCCGATGAGTCTCCGGGCCTAAATCACGTAGGTCAGCAAGTTCCTGTGCACAGGTCTCTAATTCTGTCTTCACAACCTCCTTCAACTTGGCAACACAGCCTAACAGACCATCAATGGAGGCCTTGGAGAGGATTGCACTCCTCTCCTGAACATGGCCTGCACAACATACCAAATTGCTTTAACTCAGGTGAACACAGCACCATACAAAGTCAATGCCCCCACTTGGACACATACCAATGCATTTCATTTGACTACCTAAGCACTTACCAAGTGCAGTACCATATTCTGCAAGCATGGTTTTGTCATGTTCTCGCCAATTCTGGAGCTGCAGCTTGGCTTCATCAAAGTGAATGCCCAGTGACTCTTCCAGTCGCTTCATTACCATCCGGTTATGTTGATCCGCATCTTTTGTGCGGTCCAGCTTACTGTGCAAACTGTTCACGTCTTGCGTGCTCACCTCTGCTGTTTTCAGCAACTGCATGGCACAGCAAGAAGATCAAAGATACTTACTACAGTAAGCGGTGTTCAATGTTTCGTCAGATTGGCGGGCCACAATAAAGAGGCAGCAATTTGTAACCCTCACTGATGGTAAAGATTTTAAGGAATTTTGAAAATGTTGAAAACATTCCAAATTAAGCAATTTTTTTTAATCCCAAAGCTTTAAGAGTCGATGTATAAAGCAATGGCTCGGACAAACATCGCACTTTGCACTGTACGTGTCGCAGAAATGGGGAAACCACCAGACCTAACGTGAAGTTCACTCATGCACATGCTCAAAATGAAAACGATCTTGCAGAATGCCTCCGTCGAAACCTATCTGTAGCACCCACTCTTCCTCATGCCCTACAAAAACAGTTGTATAAGCAAGGAAAATACTGTGTGGTTTTTGCCTTTGACTTTCCAGTGGCATTCAAAGCACAAATTTCGAACTTGCTCAGGGTGCCGGTGTTATCTCGCCAACAATTCGACAGACACTGTAGGATCTTTAAAGGAGAACCCAAACAATTTTTTTTTCTTTCTAAAAACCATTGAGAATCATTAATCACAGTCCAATTCAAAGGGGAATAAAATATTTTAAATTATTTTTGCCAATCACAAAGTGTCGAAAAAAAGCCCTTGTGTCGATTTTTGATTTCGCCAGTGACATCACATGAACTCGCCTTGATCCGAACGGCAGTTTTACATCGAGAAACATTGCAGGTTGAGCTCCGATTCGAATACCGATTCCACAGTCATTCGCCACACTGATGGTTCTCAGAATGTTAAAAGTGACCATTGGGATTTTTGAGAAACTATTGGAGACAAAATTAGTGATGGAAACGCTTTCAGAGGAATTGTGGAGCAGAATCGTTTCGAGCCTTGTTCAAGAGATTCAGAAGAAAAAAGGTGGAAGTGTTTGTGAAGATGAAAACACTGGTCACATGATCACTTCAGTTTGGTAGGGTTTCATTTTCTGTTCGATCGACTGTTTCTAAAAGAAGGATTTTGTATTGATCGATTAACCGGTTTATATACATTACTTGAGCAGAAATACCCATCATCACCCGACAGATAGGCACCGCCCAGCACACTCAGACATCGCGGACAAAATCGGTGACGATTGCTTTGTCCAATCACAGGCTGACCAGGTGTCTTGTATGTTCCAGGATCATCCCATTTCATACTTTCCCCAAACACCAGTTGTGTCCGTGCCGTGTACCATAGTAATGTCTGTGGTGTCGATGTCCCTCCCCAATGTACGAGGGTGGAGGGATTGGGGTTGTGGGATGGTGGTGGGTATTGTGGGGTAATGGCTGATTGCGGGGGGGGGGGGTGATAAGTATTGAAAAGGCTTTATTCGCAAGACATCATAAAAACAGGGCAACCGTTATCTATCCATCCACACAAGCTCATTCAGTATCCATCTTGAATATCGCATTAACTTCGGGTAATGGGAGGATCTGGATATGCAACCTATGACGCTGATGCTGTTGTTGTTCTTGTTTAACTATGGGAAAAGGAAAAGATCTAGGCTCTAGGGTTTATAGTATGGAGGATTTGGAATAACAATCGATGACATTCTCCCCCCACTTGAAACAATAAACTAGTAAGCCGCTACAGATTCAGGAGATCAGGTGTTTTCTTGGTCACACCCCGATCTGCGCAGTGACGGAGCATCAGGAACATCCTCAGGAGTGCTTCCAACATCTGAGAATCTGGTGGTATCTTCTTTACCAGTCATGAAGTGATTGTGTGATAGATCCCCTGGGTTGCGTCCATGACCAGGAGGATGTAAGCCACCAGTTTTGGACCTCATCACATGGTGCCAGGTCACGCAGAACCACAGTTCTCTCTTTACCGCCAGGGTAGCACACGTGAGCATACCAAGGGTTAGCCTCAAGCAGTTCTACTTCCACAATGACAGGATCATAGTTTGATTGCCACACGTGACATTTTAAGAGAACAGGTCCAGGTGAGGATATCCATGCCAGAATTGAGTAACCTCTTGTAGACAGACGTTGGTAATTGAATAAATGCTCGTGTGGATAAACATTTGTAGCAGTTGAGAGCAGTGAACATATGGAATGTAAAGCATCTGACAGAACGTTCTCCCATTGAGGAATTGGTGGACCTCACAATTTGAGAGCCAAAGCAATATTCTCCCAAATCACACAGTTGTAATGTTCACATTGGCCGTTCCCTCTGGGATTATATGGGGGTAGTGCGACTGGTCGAGACACCACGGGAGTGGAGGAAGTGCTTCAATTCTGACGACAAAGGAACTTCCCGTCAGAATGCAAGCAAGCAGTGCATACCAAATATAGCAAAGAGTTGACGAAGACATCTAATCATGGTGCAAGTTGTCATGTCAGGACAAGGAAAAGCGAATGGGAAACGAGAGAACTCATCTATCACTCACGGTAAGTAAGTAGCAGTTAGCGGTAGATGACGACAAGGCCCCCTTGGAATCAATAGAGTCTTTCAAAGGTTCAGCTACTACCAATTATATTAACTCCAGGAGGGATGAATCCAACCAAGATATTCTAGTTTTGTATTTTAAATTAATTTTCTGAAATCTGTGGAATTTGTTTTTCACTTGGAAGTTGGGGGGTACGATGTGTAAATAAAAGGTAGAAAAAGTCTGATTGAATGCAATTCAATTCCAGACTACAAGGCAACAAAAGGTGAAAAATTTGGAAGTTTGAAAAACTTTCGCAGTACATTGATATGTCAGAATTATTTCACCACCAGACACAAGTTTTGATCACAATACAGTGAAAAATAACACTTAATCTGAAAAATGCGCAGGAGCTGCGTGCCTGAACTTTGACCCCGATGTGGACCCCCCCCAAGATGATGACCGAAAATTCTGAAAAAAAAAAAAGAGAAATGTTTTTTCATGTATTCGAACACACCTGTCCTATCGCCGTTATGTTTTTCAAACTTTCGCAAAAAAGGGGGCGTTTGATGCACCCTAACGGGTATTTCGGACAAACCTCATCCAATTTCTGGCAAAGTTAGGGTGGTTCGGCCATTGGTGTAGCATGAAACCATCTCGGTTTGTATTACAACCACCAAGGATGCATCGACTTGGCATCTTTGTAGAAATTCAAAAATTATTCGCCGCTGAGGTTAAATCATACCGCAATGTAAGCCGTAAACAATACGAAAGCGGCAATAACCTTCATGGTCAGATGTCGTGGATAATCGTGAGGAACAAGATTGTCTTTAAATTGCAAAATTACCTAAGATATAAATCGGAAAAAGATACATCATATCTATTTTGTAGGGTATCAATCGATAGATTAGCATCGACGTGGTCTGAGCATTTGGGTTCCCCTTTAAGGTCGACGAGCGCCAAAGACACTGTGGGATATTTAAAGTCCACCGATACCAAAGATACGATGGGATCTTTAAAGTCCAGCGCTTTGTTTTCATTGGCAAAAGTGCGATATAAATACTTTTATTATTATTAAGAAATGCTAGCAGACAGGATATCGATCTGAAGGACAACAAATTCGGTGATGTAACGCTTTGCCTGTGATTATAATGCAACTAGAAGGGCACTCTGAAGAGCACATACACCTCCACCACGCAATGCCTGATCCACGAGAACATATCGGGCCCAATACATTTTTGAAATATAATGCTATACATCATTTTTGACCCTATCACTCAATGGTGAAGAATTACTTTTAAAAATTAAATAATTATCAGATTCAGATCTTCACCAAAATCGAATCAATTCGTCCTTGTCACACACACCCAACCTGCCCACCAACTTTCATCCGAATCTGTGCACAACTTTTTGAGATACCATGCTATACGTCGGTTTAGCCCCATTCTCTCAATGGCGAAGAATCACTTTTAAAAAATTTATTGGATCTGGATCGTCACCAAAATCAAATCAGTTTGTCCTCACACACTCAACCTGTCCACCAAATTTCATCCGGATCCGTCCAAAACTTCTTGAGATATCCTGCACAGAAACAAAGACAAAGACAGACAGAAAGACAGGGGTGAAATCAACCTCCTTCCACCTTCGGTAGCAGAGGTAAATATGTATGGCATATCGCCAGTCCTGGTGGGAGGAGGTATAACAAGTCATACAAAAATACACATTCTGGGGGAATTAGTAAGTCTGTAAAGAAAAGTAAAGGGAAGACAGCAATTTCAAGAATAACAACAAAAGAGAAAATATTGTAAAACAAATGAAGACAAAACTGAACACTGAACAGTTAAATATTTTTGCAAATGGCACAGTTGTAAAGAAAAATAAATAAAGTCGAAGAAACTTTGAAGTACTGCACTACATACCACACACCAAAAACTACCACCATCTCACACAGCAAAACAATCCCTCCCATGGTGCTCGTGAACTGCAAGGCAGCATAACACTTGCTACAGTCCTGGAATTGATTTAAAGTAATCCGACAAAAATGTGGGTTATCAGGCAGGCATCCAACATCAATGGCTGATGTAACTTAATCACCAACCTGCACAGCTGTACCGTAGAGCTCCTGTTCAGAGCTCCTGTGCTCGCTCACTACAAAATCTGATAAAGCCAACTGATCACGGGTTTCATGCAGGTCCTGCTGCGTAACTTGAAGTTCCTGTTCACGCTTTTGCAGACAAGCGATTTGTTCAGAAAGCTCCAGCTGGCTCTGACTGAACAAATCTGTAACCTGAAAATAAATAAATAAATAAAAACAGGAAGGATAAAATTGTTTACATCAGCGACAAAAAAAAATACCCAACCTCTCCGAGTTTTGAGATTTTAATCAATTTTGTGTTTTCGTCGGAAAAAAATATATATGTATAAAAAAAAAATCATACCTTAAGCAAGAGTCACATTTGCTCTACGGCTAGGATACGACGCCGTACCCCCCCTGAATTGACAGAAACGTGTGGCGGCCACAGAGTTTCTGAGGTGGCCTCAGGGTGGCCCTACGCCGTATGGCTATCTTTTACAGGCTGTAGGGGTCTCCGTGGAATTAGAGCGCGGAGTTATAACTTTTTTCATTTCTAGGTTGGCCGTAGCAAATCGACAAGCCGTAGCCATGACGGAGATGTGTTCCACGTCGACTGAACGTAGGGCGTACGGTGGGCTTGCGTTATTCGTGCGGCTGCCGTAGGCCCTTATCAATGAAAAAATGAATTTTGCCAACCCCCAGAAAATTACGGCGGCCGCACTATTTCCACAGTCGCCGTAGGGCAGGGGTCGGGAACCTTTTTGACTCAGAGAGCCATTAAAGCAAAATATTTGGAAATCTATTTCAGTGAGAGCCATATAATATATTTTAAGACTGAATTCAACTAAATGTTAGTATAATAAGCCTCTGAATTTATTCTTTTAAATAATGTTGTTATAATACTCACCATTAATGGGACTTCTGGTGCTGCATGGATTTGCTGATGGCTTTGTAGTCTGGTTGGTACTTGGTGAGGTTAAGCTTCATGCAAGCGTTGAGGCTTTCATCCGTTAGACGTGATCGTAGGTTGGACTTGATGTTTTTAAGATGCGAGAATGACTGCTCACATGCATACGTAGATCCAAACAAGGTCAATACAGCAATACTCACACGCTGCAGTGTGTGGTATGTGACAGGAAGCGCGTTCCAAGTTTTGATAATCAGCTGGTCTTCGGGTTGAAGTTTTTTCATTTCTGTCCACATGTGCTTGCTCGCCAACTCTGCTTTCTGTCGTGCGATTCTTTCCATATCTTCATTCAGTGACTTGAACTTATTCACCCACATGTCTGAGGCCTTCA
Organism: Eptatretus burgeri; assembly: GCF_056783735.1. NCBI lineage: Eukaryota > Metazoa > Chordata > Myxini > Myxiniformes > Myxinidae > Eptatretus > Eptatretus burgeri. Next base: position 30,614,455 of record NC_140961.1, read on the forward strand.
GGTCAGCCACTTCTGCTTCAAAATCTCTGACGGAGACACCAGGAATGTAACTCAGGTCGGCTGTGTTCAGTGAACACTCGTTTGGATGGGTGATGAACTTAAAAAGACGAGTGTGCTCACGAAATTCTCCAAAGCATGCTTTGAATGACTGTAGGAGACTGGATGTGAAGCCAGCTAACTGGTGGAGATCAAAAGTTTTGAGTGGGCTCACTTGCTGTGCATGCATCTTTAAACTGTCGCAGTTTTTCAAACTGTAGTAAACGACCTGTTTCAAGATCCATGATAAAGAGCTCCAGCTTGTTTTCAAAAGCAAACACGGCTTGTTGAAGGGACAACACTGTATTTCCAATGCCTTGCATTTTCACGTTGAGCTGGTTCAGATGTTCAGTCATATCCACGAGATAGTAAAACTTGAGGAGCCACTCAGTTTCGGCTAGCTCAGGATGCTCAATCCCTTTCATTTCAAGGAAAGTCCGGATTTCGTTCAGGCAAGCCGCAAAACGGCTAAGCACCTTCCCTCTTGACAACCAACGCACATTGCTGTGCAAAAGCAGACCGTGATAGTTATTTCCAACTTCATCCAGCATTGTTTTAAATTGGCGACCATTTAAGGCTCGGGAAACAATAAAATTGATCACACGAATGACCAGCGACATCACTTCGCCAAGCTGCCCATCACACATCTGAGCACAAAGTGCCTCCTGGTGTAGAATGCAATGGAAACTTAGGATGGGTCTATTTTCATGTTCACGGAGAAGCGCCACAAATCCTTTGTTTTTCCCCACCATACACGGAGCACCATCAGTACACACTGAGATAAGTTTATCCATAGGTAGATTTTTTTTTCTTGAGCGAACTCCATGAAAGACTTGAATTAATACTCACCTCTTGTGGACCCTTTTATTGGCAGAACAGCAAGACTTTCTTCGCGCAGTGTATCACCAGCAGCATATCTTGCAATCACACTGAACTGCGACAAATTGCTTATGTCTGTTGACTCATCCAAAGCCAGGGAAAAGAACGGCACTGTATTTATGTCCTTCACTTGCGTTTCCTCCACTTGGTTTGCCATCAAGATGGTACGATCATGAACAGCTCTTGCCGACCGAGGCATGTCTTGTATCCGTTTGATTATCTTGTCTTTGTTCGGAAGATCATCAAAAAGTTCATTGGCGACATCCAGCATGAACGTTTTAGCATCCTCGCCATCTGTGAATGGTTTTCCGTTCCTCACTATTGCTAAAGATCCAGCAAAGCTGGCGGAATTATAGTCACCTTGCCGGGTCCATACGCGGAGTTGCTGCTGGCTGGCTTGCACCCTGCTCAGTAGCTCTTGGCACGCTTTCTTTCTGCTGTCTCCCGCAGGGTATTTTGATGCAAAGGTAGCATGGCGTGTGTCGAAGTGCCGCTTTATATTCGACCGTTTCATCGATGCAATTTTGTCATTGCAAATTAGACACACCACAGAACCTGCTTTCTCCACAAAGGCGAATTCTTCAGCCCATTCGTCCTGAAATGTACGATACTCCTCATCTTTTTTTCTTTTCGCCATCTTCTTCGTCGAAGGGTTAGCTTTGAGCAAGAGAGAGAGAGAGAGAGAGAGAGAGAGAGAGAGAGAGAGAGAGAGAGAGAGAGAGAGAGAGAGAGAGAGAGAGAGAGAGAGAGAGAGAGAGAGAGAGAGAGAGAGAGAGAGAGAGATGTTGACCCAACTGGGGCTTGGCAAATAGTGAGTCTGGCTGGCCTGCACACGGGCTTATATACTCGAGAGGTGCGGCGCGGCTGGCCGACTCTGGGATGCTGTCGCCTCAGCGGTGGCGCGTGATTGGTCGAGATGAATTCCGCTACGCGTGTCGGCGGCGGCACGTCATTAGAGGAACCGAAATCACGAGTCGCCTCGGCCGCATGACTGGACGAAACAAAAACCGCTTCAGCCAATTCGGAGGCGTTTTTTCTTCTCTCCTTCTGGCAAGTTCAGCCCTGCACGTGAATGAAGCATGACACCATTCAAACTATAGGTAAAGCTTCCGCGAGAAATATTGGGCTTTCAAAGTTTTAAACTCCAATTTTATCTGCGAGCCAGATGCAATCATCAAAAGAGCCACACCTGGCTCGCGAGCCACACGTTCCTGACCCCTGCCGTAGGGTATTCCTCAGGCGTCCCCGTGTTCAACGTACGGTGGCCTTGCGGTCTGTGTGACTACCTGCGGGCAATGCATGGTCCCCCTACGCCCGCTGTGCGTCCTACGTACGGCCTCCGTGGCAGTCTGCGTCGACCGTGCACTACCGCTAGAGATCGGAGTATAGTTGTTTGCCACTAGTGTTGGGCACAAAAGCAATAATCCGATAACAGATAATTATCGAAGTTAACTTTTTTTTTTTCCCCTCATCGGAAGTTAACTTCCATTTATCGTTATCGGACCAGTTAACTTCTGATAACTCGATTTTTTAGTCCCATAATGTCCGTTAACATTTTTATCGTTTGAGTCGCATTTCGCTGAACTAATTAATTATCAATGAGGAGAAAAATGTACATGATTATAGATTACTTGTTTTACAAGATAATGCTGAATCAGGCCACCACGAGGAGGAGGAGGAGGAGAAGGAGAAGGAGGAGGAGGAGGAGGAGGAGGAGGAGGAGGAGGAGAAGGAGGAGGTGGAGAAGAAGGAGGAGGAGGAGGAGAAGGAGAAGGAGGAGGAGAAGGAGGAAGAGGAGGAGAAGGAGGAGGAGGAGGAGAAGGAGGAGGAGGAGGAGGAGAAGGAGGAGGAGGAGGAGAAGGAGGAGGAGGAGGAGAAGGAGGAGAAGGAGGAGGAGGAGGAGAAGGAGGAGGAGGAGGAGGAGAAGGAGGAGGAGAAGGAGGAGGAGAAGGAGGAGGAGAAGGAGGAGGAGAAGGAGGAGGAGAAGGAGGAGGAGAAGGAGGAGGAGGAGGAGGAGGAGGAGGAGGAGGAGGAGGAGAAGGAGGAGGAGAAGGAGGAGGAGAAGGAGGAGGAGAAGGAGGAGGAGAAGGAGGAGGAGAAGGAGAAGGAGGAGAAGAAGGATAAAGGGGAAGGAGAAGGAGGAGGAGAAGGAGGAGGAGGAGGAGAAGGAGGAGGAGAAGGAGAAGGAAAAGGAGGAGGAGAAGGAGGAGAAGGAGGAGAAGGAGGAGGAGAAGGAGGAGAAGGAGAAGAAGGAGAAGGAGAAGGAGGAGGAGCCTTGCAATGGCGACTTCTTCAGCCATGCGGCTGCTCGGCTCTGCAGGTACTGGGTTCAGTCAAGGTTGGGAAACCCGAAAAATAAAAACATATGTGACTGCTACATTGTGTGACCGTGGAAATACTGCGGCCGCCCTATAACTGCTAGTGGCCGTAGATGTTTTTAGACCCGACGGCCGCCGAGCCAAATGTGACTGAAGCATAACAGTTACAAATAGATATTGCACTTTCCATTCAGGCAATATCTCCTCCAGATGCGAAGTAGAGAAAAACAAAATTGTGGAAAAGAATATACCTTTTTTATCTCCAGCTCACACGCTGCAATCTTATCCATGTAGTGAGTTAACAGTTGCTCCTGACTTGTCAGCTGTGTCTGTATTCTCCTGCAAACAGTGCAGAACACAATCCATCATTGGAGGAACCTAATCAATCCCCCGTCCTCCAATTTAAAATAAATAAATAAATAAATAAACACCACACAATACAACACACACCACTAAACTGGAATGGTGACAATGAACTCTGTACCACACCATCAGTTGCTGCAGGAGTCCTGACCAATAGGAGGGAACCTACTATATATCCACCCTGTTTAATTAACCATGAGCAGCAAATGATTTCTCGCTGGCAAAATGCAGCATCAGCTAGTATACATAAGCTTTGGAAGCCTTTTATTGGAAAGATAGGGAGAATACTCCATGGGGAAAGTAATCAATGCAGGGATGAGTTTCCAGCTTCTTGACCGTTATCGCAGAGTAGATTCCCCTCAGATGATGAGCTCAAGCCGTTCACGTCCAGCGAGGGAGTACAAACCACGACAAACTCTTATAAAAAAAAAACCCAAAAAAAAAAAAACCTTTTCCCTCCAAAATAAAGCCTTTTGTGTACTACGCAGCATTTTCTTCACAAAACTGCACTCGGTTTTGTTTTGACATTTATTCAACCAGAACATTTTTCCTTGCAAAAAAGTTGCCCCAAGCAGCTTTTCCTACCGCTCCAAACTCATTTTCACTGATAACTAGAACGGCATTCGGTAGAGCGCATACCTCCACCAAGCTGAACAGTTGACGTTTCGTATCCCAACGATAGGCCAGATCTGCATCCGGACTTTAACCAAAATCTAATCGACTTGTTCTCGTCGCCGACCCAACTCATCAATCAGGCCACAACGTTTTGAAATATGCTATGCTGCACATTGTTTTTGCCCCCATCTCTCAACGGTGAAGAATTATTTTAACCTCCATCCACCTTTGGTGGCGGAGGGAGTTACTTACTCATAATTTTCGAGAGGCAAGTAAACGCCATTCTTGTCACGTGAAGCGGCAAGCTCCCGTTTTAACCTTTCGATTTCTTCAGTGTATTCCTGCAATGACAAGTTATGCATAAAGGATCAAACTAAGATATAGATGAGATTACAAGGCAAACTTGATGTGACATGTCAACGACAATAAGATTCACATTACATTAAAACAAACTTGCTGGTTTAGCATTTCCATCTGAATCCATGGCTCTGATTTCTGGAATCAGATTCAAACTAGAATGGCACTCGGTAGAGCGCATACCTGCACCAAGTTTATGTACTGTATCCTACTGAAAAGCCGGATCTGGATCCTTACCTGAACCAAAATATAATTGACTTGCTCTCGTCACCTAACCAAATCATCCACAACATTTTGAAATAACATGCTATATATTATTTCTGGACACCATTTCTCAATGGTGAAGAATCCTTAAAACTATAATAAGGGCACTCGACATTACATCACCAGATTATGCTTCTGCACACATCATTATACATACTTATATCAAGTTTGATTTTAATCCATAAATGCAGATTTAAAAAATATTAAATAATTCTGGCTGCCAGGCAATGCGTCCGATCAGGTTGAAATTTAAAATATATATTCTCCATGACCACTAAATCATAATTATGACGTTTCACGTCGATCAATTAAACGGTTCAAGAGAAAGGACTTGTAAAAAATTTCTTTCAAACCAATATGGCTGCCAAACCATGTGAATGACGGCATCATAGGTGGGAACGTTGTGTTCCTCATGGATCGGTGATCATAGCTGTAAAGTTTTACCTCAACCTGTTCAGCCATTTGAGGAAGATTTTTTGAAGGGGATAAAAAAAAAATGGCTGCCAAACCACATGACCGATGAAGTCACCAATTTTTTTTCGGTTGGCCAATTTATCCCAATGTGACCTTCAAAAATTCCCATACTGATCAGATGTGGTGTTCTACGTGTGCAATTCTGACATCATAATGAAGGTACCTATGACATCATACAAAAATAATATGTATTCCCCAGGCAGAATACTTGTCACATCCCAAGTTTCAACTTTTTCCATGGTGCGGTTTCGGAGATACAGAGCCCCAAAGTTTTTCCTTTTTTCCAACATGGCTGTCACACAACGTGATCTACGATGTCATAATTATCATCAAAACGTTCGACACGGCTAGTCGCTTCTATGGTGAAAATTTAACGTCAATCTGACAAGCGGGTGCAGAGAAAAACCATACTCAAGTTCTGTGCAGAGAAAAAAAAAAAAAAAACCAAAGACAGACAGACAGACCCAAATGCAATAACCTCTCCTCTGGCAAAGTTGGCAAGAGTCTGTCCATCGCCAACAAAGGTCCTTGTAACTCATGCAGCCATATACTTGTACACACAATTCTCTGTCATGTATGTAGTTTACGTACAAGCTCCTCCAGGAATATTAGATCAATATACCACGTATACATAGACAAAATTAAAATGAACTAGAAAGGCACTCGCCAATGTTACGACATCGACAGCTATGCCTCCGCCCACATCATTACACGATTCAAAATACTTCTACCAAGTTTGCTATAAATTCCTGAACACACATTCAAAGCATTAAATAATTTTGACCACCAGACCATGCATCCAATCAAGTCGAAATTTAAAACATATATTCCCAGTGACTACTCGATCATAATTGTAAAGTTTCACGTCAATTGATGAAGCGGTTCAAGACAACTTTTTTTTTTTTTTAAGGTTTACTTTGAATCCAAAATGGCTGCCATACCATGTGATATAATTATTTATGAACACCCTGGTATTCCCAAGACCTGGGGTACATGTGGGTGAAGTTTCCCCGAGATCTGTCATGCCGTTCTGCAGAAGAGGACATATAAAAGTTGATTCTTCAGAGTCATAGCTGCCAAACCATGTGACCTATGACATTAGAGGTGGAGAACTTTTTGGATAGATGATCATAACGGATTGAGGCGAAACTTTACAGGTTAGCCATTTGAGAAGATTTTTGAAGGTTTTTTTTTTTTTTTAAATTAAAAATAATAATAAAATAAAATACAGCTGCCAAGCACATGACTGTCGTCGTCGACACACACACACACACACACACACACACACACACACACACACACACACACACACACACCCACACGCACACACACGCACACACACACACACACACACACACACACACACACACACACACACACCTTAGCCCAAAATTAACCTCAAAAATTTTCATACTGATCAGATAAAGTGTCCAACATATGCAATTATGACATCATAACAAAGCCACATGCAACAATAAAGAAATAATCACTTATTTCCCATGGGGAGTACGAGACATGTGCCAAGTTTCAATTTTTTTTTAAGTGGTTTCAGAGATAGAGGTCCAAAGTTTTTCCTTTTTTCCAACATGGCTGCCACATCACATGACCGATGACATCATTATTTTCATGAAAACAAACATTCTACATGAGTAGTCACACCTACGGTGAAAATTTGGTGTCAAACGGATAAGCGGTTGCTGAGAAAACAGAGAAACTTAGCACGGCCGGATAACCTGAAAACATGCCACTAGCGATTGCATCAGCGGATGCATAAAAATGGAAAGTGAAGAAGCCCCATGCCAGCAGAAGAAAACTCAGATTGCTATTTACTTTAATGAGAGCACGTTTTGTGAGCTTCTGGTTGACTTCTGGCTTGTTCATGATGTTCTTGGCACGAAAAGCGTAGTCCAACGTACTCAGAGTTTCCTATGAGAATGGATGAGGATATGACAAAGAAATCGATGCAATCAATGTAATAGGAAAAAACATCAGAAATAGTTTTATAATTGATGAGCATGTGTCGATTTAAGAAAAAAAAAAAAAAAAAAGTTAAGAAACCATACTGATCAAGTAATCAAAGTACATCATCCCTTGTTGGCAACACACCTCAGCATTTATTGCCGCCGGAGATATGGTGGCAATAATGGATGTCTTGGTTCGCCCACCCAAAGAATCCTGAAGAAGTCTCGTCAGCTTAGACTCCCTAACAATAAAACAGGTTTTTGAAATCGAGTCAGCAAATGAATAAATAAAAACACATTCTGGTGAAAACAAACAAACAAAGTGGAAGACCAAGGTATTATGGACAGACACAGACACACAACGTTTTATTCCAGCGATATGCATGATTATATGCATGCCCGTCTCCATGCAGCAGTGCAAGTTGGCACTCCTGCAGTATGTGCTCATTTTAGGAAAATCTGGAGAGTTGCATATTGGCAACTCCTAATCATGTGAGTAAGATGGTAGCAAAGTTGGAAAGTTATACATAAGAAGAGCATGCAGTTATCCATTTTCAATGGACAGAAGATGCAAGTATAAAATAAATACACAGATGAATCTACTATAAATGGATGGTGTGTGCGTGTGCGTGTGCGTGTGCGTGTGCGTGTGCGTGTGCGCGTGCGCGCGCGCGCCATACTTTCCGTCTGTTAATTAGGTACGTCTATTCTTCAATTCCACATTATTGGAATGTACCTTTTGATGCTTTAGACTGCTGAGACCCCCTTCGAACTTTGAAGACCATTTAAAATCCCCCCAAGACCCTGAGGACACAAAAGACCCCGAGGAGCCAAAAGTGGCAGAGTTCCCGAGGAGCCAAAAGTGGCAGAGTTCCCGAGGAGCCAAAAGTGGCAGAGTTCCCGAGGAGCCAAAAGTGGCAGAGTTCCCGAGGAGCCAAAAGTGGCAGAGTTCCCGAGGAGCCAAAAGTGGCAGAGTTCCCGAGGAGCCAAAAGTGGCAGAGTTCCCGAGGAGCCAAAAGTGGCAGAGTTCCCGAGGAGCCAAAAGTGGCAGAGTTCCCGAGGAGCCAAAAGTGGCAGAGTTCCCGAGGAGCCAAAAGTGGCAGAGTTCCCGAGGAGCCAAAAGTGGCAGAGTTCCCGAGGAGCCAAAAGTGGCAGAGTTCCCGAGGAGCCAAAAGTGGCAGAGTTCCCGAGGAGCCAAAAGTGGCAGAGTTCCCGAGGAGCCAAAAGTGGCAGAGTTCCCGAGGAGCCAAAAGTGGCAGAGTTCCCGAGGAGCCAAAAGTGGCAGAGTTCCCGAGGAGCCAAAAGTGGCAGAGTTCCCGAGGAGCCAAAAGTGGCAGAGTTCCCGAGGAGCCAAAAGTGGCAGAGTTCCCGAGGAGCCAAAAGTGGCAGAGTTCCCGAGGAGCCAAAAGTGGCAGAGTTCCCGAGGAGCCAAAAGTGGCAGAGTTCCCGAGGAGCCAAAAGTGGCAGAGTTCCCGAGGAGCCAAAAGTGGCAGAGTTCCCGAGGAGCCAAAAGTGGCAGAGTTCCCGAGGAGCCAAAAGTGGCAGAGTTCCCGAGGAGCCAAAAGTGGCAGAGTTCCCGAGGAGCCAAAAGTGGCAGAGTTCCCGAGGAGCCAAAAGTGGCAGAGTTCCCGAGGAGCCAAAAGTGGCAGAGTTCCCGAGGAGCCAAAAGTGGCAGAGTTCCCGAGGAGCCAAAAGTGGCAGAGTTCCCGAGGAGCCAAAAGTGGCAGAGTTCCCGAGGAGCCAAAAGTGGCAGAGTTCCCGAGGAGCCAAAAGTGGCAGAGTTCCCGAGGAGCCAAAAGTGGCAGAGTTCCCGAGGAGCCAAAAGTGGCAGAGTTCCCGAGGAGCCAAAAGTCGCAGAGTTCCCGAGGAGCCAAAAGTGGCAGAGTTCCCGAGGAGCCAAAAGTCGCAGAGTTCCCGAGGAGCCAAAAGTCGCAGAGTTCCCGAGGAGCCAAAAGTCGCAGAGTTCCCGAGGAGCCAAAAGTCGCAGAGTTCCCGAGGAGCCAAAAGTCGCAGAGTTCCCGAGGAGCCAAAAGTCGCAGAGTTCCCGAGGAGCCAAAAGTCGCAGAGTTCCCGAGGAGCCAAAAGTCGCAGAGTTCCCGAGGAGCCAAAAGTCGCAGAGTTCCCGAGGAGCCAAAAGTCGCAGAGTTCCCGAGGAGCCAAAAGTCGCAGAGTTCCCGAGGAGCCAAAAGTCGCAGAGTTCCCGAGGAGCCAAAAGTCGCAGAGTTCCCGAGGAGCCAAAAGTCGCAGAGTTCCCGAGGACCCAAAAGTCGCAGAGTTCCCGAGGACCCAAAAGTCGCAGAGTTCCCGAGGAGCCAAAAGTCGCAGAGTTCCCGAGGAGCCAAAAGTCGCAGAGTTCCCGAGGACCCAAAAGTCGCAGAGTTCCCGAGGACCCAAAAGTCGCAGAGTTCCCGAGGACCCAAAAGTCGCAGAGTTCCCGAGGACCCAAAAGTCGCAGAGTTCCCGAGGACCCAAAAGTCACAAAAAGTTGAGGATCTGAGTCCCAAAAATTTCCCAAGCATAAAAAGTCCCCAAGGACGCAAAAGTCCCATAAAGTTCCTGAGGACCAAAGAGACCCCAAAGACCGTAGATCCTGAAGACCCTTTACGACTTGACAATACTCCTAAAAATCCATTCAGAATTCCCATGTTTGAAATGTGCCTTGTTAAGGTATATAAAGCAGCTTGGTGTCAATTGTCTGGTGTCACCTGCCTGGTGTCAATTCAACGGAAAACAGGAGCTTGAACTCAAGACCCGAGTATCCTAAGCCAGCCACCTTAACCATGAAGCCAACACAAGGCGAGACAGTTCCACGATTGTCCACAACAAACAACTTCCGAACGGTGTCATGCAACTGTGCCCAAAATGCTCAGACGCCAAGCAGACCCAATGGTACTGGTTGGAAACCAATCAAGTCTGACTCCAGCACTTCCATAATGAAGGGGATGACTTCCTGTATCGAATGGCGATTGTGGAGGTAACATGGGTGATCCAAAATGAACCACAATCAAAAAGACAAAGCATGGAGTGGAAACATCAAACATCTCCTGTGAAGAAGTTTAAGGTTCAGCAGTCTGTTGGCAAAATCATGGTGACATGAATGGTCCCCTTTTGATTTCGTTCCAAGAACAGAGTGACTAGTGCAACACACTGTGACCAGGCTAAACCAATTGCAAAACGAGATTTACAGACATTGCCCCACAGTGCATTTCTGCAACAGGACAACACCAACACATCACACCACACTTCTTTCAGGAGGCACAATCACAAAACATAAATGAAAAGTTGTTCCACACCTGCAAGACAGCCCAGTTGTTGCCCCTATGCAGCTATCATCTGTGTGGGCCCCTGAAGGAAGCTCCACAATGCAAGCACTTAAATGGACACGAGGATCAAAAAAGGCTGTCCGAATATGGCTACACACAAACGCTAAATAATTCCGTTGTGGGCACCAGAAGGCTGACATTGAGTGGACAAATGCAACTCAATCCTCAGGGATTATAACCAGCAGGATGTATCCCTGGGGGCTCAAAGTGTTGTGGAGAGCAAAGTGGCACAATTTAATTACTCCATCATATATATATGAAAAATAAAGGAAACAAATTACCCCCGTGTGGGGGTGACTGACTTCTCTATCATGTTTTTTTACCATCATAATCGATGAACCGTTGCCAGATATCTCCTAAAATGACAGACTCAATCGGTTTTGCAAATGGCGACTTTCACAACTTTCGTGACCTCGTGACCTTGACCCTGACCTCGAATCCAGGAAAAAAAAAATGTCGTTGGGTATCACTCATCGACCTCTACCCACATACCAAATTTCATCAAGATCGGAAGTAAAAAGTTTTTTGTACCGGGAGGTGTTTTTGACCATTTTCCAGGTTACGTGGTGGCCAAACGGGAAGGAAATTCAAAAATCTGTCCGGTTAGATACAAGATAATATTTTTTACTATCATAATCAATAAACAGTTGCCGAATATCTTGTAGAATGGCAGACGAGATAGGTTTAGAAAATGGCGATTTTTATAACTTAAGTGACCTCGTCCCTGACCTTGAACCCGGACAAAAGTTATATCGTTGTGCAACACTCATCGACCTCTACCCACATATTAAGTTTCATCAAGATCGGAAAGAAAAATTGTTGACGGACGTATGGACGTACGGACAGACATTTGGTCCGGCTTTATTAGGTCATCTCGGTAGAGATGACCTAAAAAGGAGAATCAGGACTATTTCCACAACTCAAAACAACCACGTTTCGACTCACCTGTAAGGCACATGGGGCGTGCGTTCTACCAAGGCTGTGATGACCCGCCCCAATGTCAGCAGTGATTGGTTAATGTTTCCAGCCTCACGTGCCCTTTTATCCACTGCCCCTGAGCGTCCAATGTTTTCACTTCCTGCAAGGTCAACCTGCACAAGATACCAAACAAAATATAAAAATTTGGCATTCCATGTAATTAATGCAATAAATAATTTTTATGATTTGAGGACAGCATTGCCGAGTCAAATGAAGGTGTCTATCAATAAAAGTAAAACAAATACCACTTACTAGATTTAACTTGCCAACCTTCACGAGCTCTTCACCATCAAGGGTTGTCTCCTTCATGTGGATGGTCACAGAGAACACAGAATGTGAACGACTACAGACCAAAAAAATATATATAATGATGAAAATCAATAAACCTTGTTTCAAAACAAACAAACAAAAAAAAACGACAACATTAATAATAAAATATATTCAACAAAATTGCTGGTTTTGCTTTAATAATAAACAAATACATTTAGGCTTTTTGTGCATTTACATTTAGTTTTCACACAACAATGAAAGAAAAAGTAATAATCCTGGGATTAATACAAAGCAGCTGTAAGATCACTTCAGAGTTCAACCACAACAAATTGTTCCTCAGAATTCCATCACAAACATGGTCATCAAAATAAATAAATTAATGAAATAAAAATTTTTAATTTTTTTTTCCAATTGGACGACTCCGCTGAATTATAAAAGAAGCAATTGAATGCCACGAAGCGAAGGATGTGGTATCAGAGGGATTTGGAGGAGGGTGGGGAGTGAAAGGGAACCAACAGATACATCAGGGTTCTTGATAAAAGCCTGCAGTTTACATCCGTATTAAGGACAATTCGAGACATGTTAGGTGGTTTCAAAATAAAATGGCAAAAGTTGGAGATGTTGATGCTACCTGTGGTACGTTTTTTGAGGTGCTGGAGCAAGTGAGGAAGAGTTCATAGAACACCTTACCCTGCACAGTGTTAAGAACTAGTCTAATAATATTTTTTATAAAGCATTGCAGTAAAGTCTGATCCAAATAATTTTAAAGCAATATATGTATTTGTATATTGTAATCAGTAAAAAATAGTGTGGTAGATAAAAACATAAGAAAGGAAATAACTTGCACCAAAAACTTTAACATTTTCACGCTCACGCTGACGCTCAAAGACTCATCTAATATTTTTTGTAAAGCATTGCAGTTGGCTGATCCAAATAATTTTAAAGCAATATATGTATTTGTATATTGTAATCAGTAAAAAATAGTGTGGTAGATAAAAACATGAGAAAGGAAATAAATTGCACCAAAAACTTTAACATTTTCACGCTCACGCTGACGCTCAGGCTGATGCTCACGCCAGGGGTATCGCTATAGCTCTCTGTTCTTCGAACAGGCGAGCTAAAAAGGACATTGGAAGGGTCTTTTCAACTCTTGCTTTGCGTTTCTGAGCACGATCTATATTAGCTTTGTTTGTGAACCTTGAATAACAGCCACGATGGTAATCATACGAAGTAGTCAGGTTGCTTAATGAATGTAAGGACTGGACCAAAATACAATAATTTTTTGGTGAGTCCACAAGACCATAAACAATAAAGTTTTGATAGGAGCCATTAAATCAAATGATTTTTTTTTCATACGAAATCCAAATTTTGGAATTTTGGCCAAATTACGGCTCATGTTTTGCGTCGTTGGAAACAAACAACTCCTCAGATACTGCATTTGGAGAAATATAAATGTATGATTTGTTGGCAGTTTCCAGATGCATATGATGATGCTTGGGTCTTTTTCAAAATTATATCATAATTATTAACCTCCGCCATCGAAGATGGACGGAGGTTACTGTTTTCACCCCTTTCTGCTTGTTTGTTTGTGAACAGTATTACGGAAAAACTCCGACAGATTTCGACGAAACTTGGTGCGGGGGTTAGGTCTGGTCCAAGGATCATGCTATTAGATTTTGAACTTAGTCCAAAATCCAATATGGCCGCTATGGCGGCCATTTTTGAAAAAAATATTTAAATTTTTTTTTTGCATTTCTACATGTTTTAAGTGATTTCCAGCCCCCCCCCCAAAAAAAAATTGTTAGAGAAAAAATTTTTGGCAACTTTTTTTTTTCAACAAAATTCGATTTCTTTTTTTTTGCATTTCTTCATGTTATGTATTTCCAACAAAAAAAAAAACATGCCAAAATTATAATTGCGGCTGATTTTGGAACTTCAGGTGGATATACCCACGTAAAATCAATTTCTGTCTCAAGGAATCTAGTTATGACGAATGAATTGAGTATGTAAAAGTTAAAAGGGAAAGTTGCAAACTATAACTCTGTGAGCACTGTTGACGTCAAATTGAATGAATAGGATATCAGGTTCACTTGAGTGACCCAGCAATATTGGCGGCGGAGGTTTTGCACTCAACCGAGTGCTCCCCCTCGAGTTACCAATGTTTTTGACATTTAGAGGGACATAAGACTGACATCTGAAAGTGATGCAAAAAAGAGCATAATTTTCTTACCAAAACAATCATTCCAGTAATTATTTTTATGAAACATTGAATAGGGACAATTGTGTGGTATTTGTGAAGTTCAACCAATGAACACTATTGCATATATTTAACATACGAATACCAGTTGACCAAGCCCAAGAGCAAAACAATGAACTTGTGAAGGGGTAAGGTGGTGCCATCGGACTAACAAAGAACCCATCTGCATTCAGGAAATTGATGACAGCTGGTCCAAAACAAGCATGACTTCTGAAGGACTTTGAGATGGAATATTTCAATACAGATGATAACAATTTGCAACATCATGAAGAGGGCATGCCTGCTCAGAAAACCTTCAAACAGCAAACCTTGGCCCTGGCAGAAGCCATCACTAATATGGGCAATCCATTTACCGAAGAGGATCCAGAACTACTGTCTAGATACATATAACGTGATGGATGAGTCAGTCGTCAACACAGTCCATACCGTAGAGGCACGAGGGAAAGAGCAATCCATCAAGTACCACAAAGGTGTATTGGTAGACTACACACAGTCCATCAATGAACAAATTAAAAATAACTCTCTGCCGCTATTCAGGTCACCAGCATGCAAGGTTCAGAACAAGCAAGCAGAAACGATCTCAAACGCTGAAGCATGTGAGCCTTTTCTCCCAGCTGTATATTGTAATGCGCCATAGAAATTGCGACATGGATATCTTCTTCTCACATGAAAATCACCCATATCCCCCATCTTTTTCTGATAGAGGGAAACTACATCAGGGTAAAAAAAAAAAAAAAAAAAAAAAAAAAAAAAAAAAATCACATGCCGAAAACAGGATAACCAGGCAGAGCACCCAGGTTCCTTCGATATGAAGGTCTTAGATAAAACAAGGAAACACAAGGAAATCCAACACAGGTGGAGGCCATTCAGCCCAACATGCCTGCACGAACACCACACTTATCCATCCACACAAGATCCAAAGAAGAAAATGCAAAAAAAGTTTTTAATTAATGAAATATTTATCTGGAGTTTTTTTTTTTTGTAATTTTTGCATATATTTATTTATTTTTGTATATATTTTTTATAGATGGTGCTACTGTTGTGAACTTTCTTCCCACAAGTGGCCTCCCAACATTCAATGACGACGCCAGCAATGTCTATATTCCATCTATCACAAATCAGTTGGAGACCAAGAATTGACGTTGTCTGGGACATGTACCTCAATAACAGCATTAAGGCGTCCATGGGGGAGAAAAGAGACGAATGCACTTGGAGGAAGGTGGCTGCTAAAAACAAAATTCCTGGAAACTGGAAATAATTCCTCTTTGATCCTATGAATAAGTAGGAACTTTTTGCATTTCGATCTGACAGAATTTCAAGCATTGATCAGCACATGTTCTGCTGGTTAGCATCGGATGCAGTTAGCATTGTTGTTCGTATGCAACATGCGGCTGCTGGTTAGCATCAGTTCAGGCAGTGATGTGGCAATACTGCTAATGTAGCACCCCTTGTCTGTTAGAATAGAAATTTGGAATTTCATCAGGGTGACAGAATTAGCTCACCTCGTCTTCCCGAAGGACACCATGATATATTTAACATCCACAAATGCCAGCAGATGTGACAAGTTTAACGTGTAACCGCGAGACTGCGCACAAATTGATGCCCTACATGCAAAACACCTAGATGACAGTTTGTTGGTGTGTCGAGATTTGAACCCAGGCAATACAGGTCAGAGGCGAGTGCGCAGACCTCGAGAGTGTAGATTTCCTGTCATATCGTTGAAATTGTACACAACGTACAATCACATCTGCTATTTAACATTACACTGTCTGAGGAATCTCTCACGCCACATTGTATTCTGGGATAACCTGAAAAGCTCAAGATTTTGGAAATCAAATGTATCCAATTACTCACAGACACTGACCCCCATCATTGTGCCAGTGATTCCACAAATACAGTGCCCCTTGTCGGTTAGAACAGAAATCCAGAATTTGGTCAGGGTACCAGAAATATCTCCCCTTTTTGCAACAACATTCTGCACAAGTCAGTTAAAAATGAAATAAAATAAAATAAAAAAACCTTTTTGCAACTCGAGCTATAAAACGTACAACAAATAGCCATTTACCGACCTCAAAGCAAAGGTGAACCGAGCATAAAATTTAATTAACCGAGTTTGAAGGTTGACTTACCTCGAATAGGCGTTCATGAGGGTAAAAGCAGTGCGTCTCTTGGCAGCGCCACTTTCCAGAATGGCATACACCTCATCTTTGTTATGCACTGTTATCTCCTCCAGACCTTTCACCATGACAGCACCCTGCTCTGACAGAAATTCACACCAACAGTCAAAAGAAAAAAAAGAATTTTTTTTTTCTAATGACATTCAGAATGCAAAATGGCAAAACCCAACATATTTAATTGTCCCAGCCAATTTTATAAATTAAATACAACACGTACGCACGCACCTTATTCCGAGGATCATCGAACATCTGCAGACGCTCACAAATGTCAATATTTGGACTGAGTAGGTCAAAGAGCTCCTCATTGTATATTTCAAGGAGAGAAACCTTCACAGCAAACTCAATGTCCAGCGATACAAGTTTCTCAAAAATCTGGTGTAACGTCCGAGGAATAACTCCTGCAAGTGGATCCTACAGGATGCAATAATTAAGTAATCAGGCCACACACACACACACACACACACACACACACACACACACACACACACACACACACACACACACACACACACACACACACACACACACACACACACACCTTTTGACCTTATAGTGCAAATATACATCAATATTTCAGATTAAACAACATTCTCCACAGGCCAGGTAACATCACAAGAATCACCTCCAAAAAGGTGCCAAGTTCAAAACCAAGAGGGAAGAAATACAAAAAGGATCGGATTTAACAAATGTGGAACACAAGGTAAACCCATGTGAATCAACATCACAGATTGTCAATAAAACCCAGCTGACTTACTAATGCTAATCAATTAAGGGTTAAATCTTGCTGGCATGTCTTCTCTGGCCAACAACCAGAATAATCACTTCATTAATGCTATTAAAGGTGACATCATCTTCATTATTTATACTCTTCATTGCTTTTTAATCCCCATGCACAAGTCTTCCTTTTGAAGAGTCCTCAAAAAGGTCCACATAATCTTTATTTTTTTCCATGTGATGATATGTATTTTTAGTAATACACAAAGAACTGAACATGGTTTTTTTTTAACACGATATTTATCTTTAAGTGAAAAAATCCCCCCCCCCCCACCTAAAACTTCCAGAAAACCACCATGATCAGTTATCTGTGTGAAGAAATTGACGCAACGATCGTGTAAGCACGCAAAAGATATGGCCGCATAATTCACTTCAGACGCGTCAGAAAGTGAATTTGACTCAGAATTTTACGATCAAGAATCCTCAGATTACAACAACAGTCAAAATCATGATGGAGAGGGTGCCATCATACCCTACATGTGTGAACCCAAAGTCATGAAACATCTGGAGTTCACAACAATCGGGAAGATGTCCAAGAAAGTCCCGGCAATAACAGCTTGGTAAAGTAGGAAATCGTTGAGCTGGAACGTGTTAAATGTGGAGTTCAGTGGTATTTTATGCAACACTTCTCTGCAATTATTGTAGTAACCAGAACAGCACTCAAGAGAGTGCATACCTCTGCCAGGCTGAACAGTTTACGTTTTGTATCCCACCGACAGGCCGGATCTGCATCCGGACTTTAACCAAAATCTAATAGACTTGTTCTCGTCACCCACCCAACTCGTCCACTAAGTTTTGTCATATCCATCCACGTTTTGAGATATCGTGCAATCTATCATTTTTGGGCCCCATCTCTCAATGGTGAAGAATCACTGAAAAATTCTCGTGTCCGGATGAACAGTGCAACGTATGGGATAGACGATTATTACCATACTGGATGGACTATAGTCAAAATGTACATGTACAGATCGAGTGATGTGATGTAAAATTGGTTAATCCGCACCGATTGAACACAACTGTTCAATCAGTGTTAATCACTGTTCAGTTAGTGGAAATCAGAGTTAATAAACACCAATTGAACACAACTATGACTTTTCCATCGCCGACATGTCTGTGGTCTCTGCTTTCTTCCGCCTCATTTCTTGTCTTGTACACTCTGCCCTCTCCGTACTTTGTCACCAAACCCCACCCCCCCCCCAACCCCCAACCTATCACCACGTATCTGCAAGACACACGTGGTTCCCAGCAACCCCCTCTTCATGAAACTGCTCAAATCCAGAACCACTGCTCACCACCACTCATTTATTCCTCTTTTTTTTTTTCCTCGCTTGTGGAATCACCTTCCACACACTCTTCAATTTCATCCTTCCCTCCAGGTCTTCAAGACAGCTGTTCACCACCATCTTAACTCAACCCCCATCATTTTTTTCACATTGAAATTGATGATTTTAGAAGTTTGACCTCGAGATGACCTTTTGACCTCAAAAATAGTTGGTTTCCTAATTCAGTGATGCAATATGCAAATCTTGTTCAAATTTCAAGTCAATCGGATGAAATGGTAAGTTGCCGAGGAACGTGGCTGAATAGTTCTCTGGAACCCAGCAGGGCTGAAGGCAGGAATATTGCTGAAGGATCCAAGGAGAAATTTACTCCCAACTCTTCAGACGAACTACACCAACTCTTGCAAGGCAACACGAGACGTGCAAGATACCACAAAGGCAAAGAAAGATCCTTCACACAAGAGCCACAAGGTACCAATATGAGGTGAATAGTTACCAGCAAAACTCCAGATAAGGGTTGCCCTTTTCAGCACAACACCAGGCACAGAATATCTCTGTAGAGTGGGGTGCATCTGATAGACACTAACAAGTGGCGGTCGTTCGTGCCCAAAACGACAAGCAGGCAGATCTTTAACGTGGAAGGAAAAGACATCTGAAGCGTTCAGAATCGAAGTCATCCTTTATTCCAACCGTGACCAAACAAACCACCCATCTCTCTTCTGGTTGCACCCGGTTCCAGAAACCGCCGATCAACCTGAGTTCAAGCATTCCATTCCATTCTATTGGGACCATACTCTGTGCAGAGCGTTGGTGCTGCCTAAGCAGTCTCCTTGGCTATTGGGCACAATCCTGGACGGGTCGCCACTCTGACACAGGATACCAGCAAGCTGGCACTCATTTTTCCGACCTCGGAAGGATTACAGGCAGAGTGAACCCCACCTTTTATTAATTCAACAGCCGAGTGGGATTTGAACTGAGGATCCTGAGATCCTAAGCCCACCACCCTCACCATTAAGCCAACACCAGGCATATAGTTCAAGCATATGTACATTGTAAATATTATATAAACATGAATGGCAAAATGATGCTGCCACAGATCTCAATTACACACAAGTTCTACTCAACCTTTTGTGAAACGATTGAAGAATTCTCCCTAAACAGAAGTGGTAAGCCTGTCTCGGTGATAATTCAGCTGTCTTCCGTAGCTATTATAAATGAGCCGCAAGGGATGAATTAACAACACAGCCTTCCATTCCGATTGGGGAAAGCCAGTCTTTTCCTTTTCCCCACTCCCCTTTAAAGTTGATCTCTTACATTTTCATTCCAAACATCATTCCAATCACAAATTAATACTATACTATACCATATCAATATATATATATATATATATATATATATATATATATATATATATATATATATATATATATATATATATATATATATATATATATAACAAAATGACATGCGAACAAACACTCATGAAGTAAACAAATATAAATGCCATTCCAACATGACAACCAATAGACGAATCTGCAGGCAAGCAAAAGCAGCTATATGTAACACCGACAGACAGTCCATCTCCTGCTTGATGGTCATCTGATCACGGTAATGCGCTTGCAAGCTTTTGATCGTGGCCAACTTGCACAAAAATACCTCATAATAAAAAAAAAAACTACCATGGGAACAATTCATATAATCATGGTCATGATGTGACATGTTGGCATTGTGACTCATCTGGATGAAATGGGTTAAGAAACCAATCAGCATATCAGAATAGCACCTGAATTCCCTATAATCTTGGCAAGTATTTCTGACGAAAACACAGAAACCTCAGTGTGGTTCGTCACAAAAATATGGATTTCCGTAATACACCGAAGGGGTTTCACCGATGAGGACTGCAGTTACATGCATGGATATACATTGATGCTGATATCATTAATGTATTGAATACGTGCGTCATTAAATACTTGCATCTTTAAATAAAGGGTGCATGGAACAAAGTCGTGATTGATCGATAAATTAGCGTTACGTAACGGCACTGGAAATACCCCCTCCCCTGTAACACTCAAAAACACTTGAACATACACCCCAACCCCCTCCCCCCTCCCCACATAACATTTGAATGGCCCCTTTTCCACAGCTGTTCTGTCCATTTTCTTTTCCATTATATGAGCATTAACTCGAATCTCCATGAGGATCGCATCAGCTTTTAATTGCTTCAATACACCCATCACAAACTGGGAATGCAGGCTTCTTTTTGAATATCAGCATTTCTTCAAAATGGGCGCTGCAAATGATGCTTGAAGGAATTGGGCCATGCCACTTTCCTCCGGTCAGTTTACTTTGGCTGTCCAAATTTACCTTACAGTAATCTTTGGTTGTACAGTGTTGCGTCATCCAGCAACTGTGGATCGAGATGGCATTCTCAGTACCTTTTCAGAATGCATGGAGGCTGCATGTAAACAAAAGTCCCGCAGCAAAAGTATCCTCGAGATGACATGGAGGATCACATACGACGCAATAACATCAGCTTTTTAGGCGAGGGGGGCAAGGCCAATGAAGCGTACAAGGACAGAAAAATAATAATAACAATAATAATAATAATAATAATAATAATGATTAAAATTTTTTTAAATCTTCACTTCAAGATATTTATTTAAAGGAAAAAAAACAATCAAGAGTTAAGTGAAGCCACATTTAATTATTAAACCAAACATGAATTTCTGATTCTGCAGACCTTTCCTTTTATTCCATGGATGCTGCTGTGTTAATCTGTTCAGCAGATGCAAAATGTCTTCCCCCACCCCTAAGATTACTGGATATATAATTTCATGGCCATTTCAATTCTGCCTCTCCAGGAATTCAACAAGAGTTTGGACTACATAGCAATATTTCAATTGTTGCAATAAAATAGGATGAGAAACTTCATATTTACATCTCTACTAAATGTCAGTGTGTCTCCTCCATAACTACAAAACCCTGAAACCTAGTGGCTCCAAAAACTTTGCACACATATTCAGGGAACTCCAAGGTAGTGCATGAATGAAAATTGGGTGTTTGGGTTCATTTAAACACGCCTTTTGAAGATAATGTATGGCCATATTTATTATCCTTTATCAGCCTGAGTCAGCCCGCCAGCAGCTTTCTGTGGTCTTAATCCACCATTTTGTTGGGCCTGCTCAACAAAGCCTTCACTTGAAACAGGCCACAACAGCTTCTTATTGATAAAGTGCTCAAATTATTTTTTTCCCTCACTTTCCTCACTCATATCGAATGCCTGTTCATCATACCTACAGATCGCTGGATACATCACAATGCTAATAAACACCAGTGTATGTGGCTTTATTTAATTTCAGCAAATGCGGTAAGCTCTAGAATCTATTAACCTGAATCCAATTTCAAAATATTAACTTCTTAATTGACCTCAGCTGCAGTTCCAACTGCTTAAAAATAAAAATAAAAAAGGGTTAATTTGTCCAATTCGGACATCGTTTGACATTCCAAGCATTTCCGGACGGTGTTTTACATGGCCGCGTTGGCTTGGCAAGCAATTAGTGATCGGTTACAACTTGAAGAGATTATGGAGCTCATCAAATTTCAACTGTAATGCTTAGAAACGTCCAGCGTTATATTCGCACATTATTTGATACTACGGGCGGGGTTTGTCTCTGGAGGGGTCTGGACGGTGTTTATAGTATGACCGGTAGAAAATGTATTTCAGACATTATCTTGCTTCCATTTTCACTGTTATTTTATACAGAATAATTTTGATGAGACAGTATGAATCGTAATTGACACTCCACCACATGTTTGCATTCCCTACGCCACACCTCACGCTTACCTACTCCCAAAACGCCTCAACCCCCATACAACCCTGGACATTTATAAGCATTACAGCTGAAATTCGAGATGCTCAAGAATCTCTTAACCTGAACCGAATTTCAAAATTTAAACTGTGGAATTGAACTTAGCAGCAGTTCCGACTGCTACAAAAAAAAGAGCGGGGGCATTCATTTGTCAGTTTCACACATTGTTTTATACTCCAGACAGTGTTTAATATGTCCCAGCCAGCCATTCCTTATCAACCATTTAAATGGTGCTTACTTGAGTGCTCAATAGTGGTTGGCAGAATCATTTCCAATGTACTCAATTCCAACCATGGAATCGAAAGGATTTGAGGAGTGAACTGGAATTGATGTTGATTCCAAGTAATTTATACTTCATAAAAATTACCCCCGGTTGGGGGTGCCGGTCATCTCTGAAGCTCTGTAGATGGGGATCTCTGATCGGCTTAGAATGGCTTCGATGTCGTCTTGTCTTTTGGTTCAACGTACAGACGAAAGCCCGGGAGTTAAAAAGATAGAAAACCTCTGAAATCAAACTACATTTCTGAGTTATCCAGAGATAGATTTTGAAAATGGTCGATTTGGAACATTTATGATCAATGTGTCTTCAAAACGTCGGGAGAAATTTTTTTGACCGTATCACATCGACGATTTTTCCAACTTTGAAGACACGTGACTAGATAACCAGGACAAATTTAAAAAAACCGGCCCGACCAAATTTAGATATTGTTCCATATTATCGGAATCCGAAGATCACAAACGGTGGAGGAGATAGATTTTGAAAATGGACGATTTCACAACTTTGGAGTGGCCTTGATTTACCTTGACCTTCATTCGGGTCAAAGGTCATACAGTCGTGCATCCCTCATCGACATCTACCCAACATACCAAATATCAAGAAAAATCGGAATAAAAAAATGGGGACGTACGGACATCGAGACTGGTTTTATTAGGTCATCTCTAACGAGATGACCTAAAAAGAAGTTTTTTTTTCATGGGAAAATGTTTTCATCTCTATTGGGTATGCTCTGGTTGCACATGGCCTGGTAATGTATTGACTGAAAAGGAACACACCCCTGGGGCTTCCTTTGCAATATAGCAGCAAAAGCAAATCACTTGCAAACTAAACATGCCCCAAGGGCATGTTCCTTTTAAATGAATAGCAAGGCATTTTGAGTTAGCAGGTAAAGTGTGCCGATTGCTTTGCTGATGGGTGGGTAGGCAATACAGACTGATAAAGTTGGAACATGTCGTTTAAAAGGTCTAGAAGTGCAGTTTGGAACTATTTTGGGAAGGTTAAAGACAGCCTGAAAGTTGGATGCTCACTTTGTTCTACAGACATTTCTCATCACTGTAATACATCCAATGTGCGAAAACATTTGAAAACCAAAGACTAGGGAAAGTACTTATGAGTGGTGGTTGAGAATGCAGATTCAAAGAAACCAAAGTCTGCCACAGCAACAAGTTTGCTTTTGCAATCGACGACTGAAAGCACTTTCGGCCCAGTATACTGCTTTCCCTTCCAAAACGCTACCGTCCCTCCGCTCCCCACCCTTCCTCTGCTCTGCTTCCCTTATTTTTGTCCCCAACCCCTTCCCTTAATATTTCCGTCAGCGAAGCAACAGGTGGTATTTGGTTGTTGTAAATGAGATCGTATACATGCAATTTATTGAATCACCAAAAGCTATCATGGTTCTCGCAGCCATGAACGACAATTTCCAAGAGATTTACAAAAGTTTCAAGGACTTACACGTTTTTCATGGCTTTCCAGTGCTGGAAAATGCTTTTACATTTTTCCAGGAATTTCAAGGACTGTGCAAACACTGCGATCACTTAAAAAGCTACAAGGGGGTTGGACCCTCAATAATGCAGCACCAGTCCAGACTTTTAGGTTGACTCGAATGCGTTTCAGGCAAAATAGAGTTGGGCACCACACTAAATAAATAAAAAGAAAAGAAAAAAAATAAAAATAAAAGTTTTCTCAGGAGAGCCAGAAAACAGCATCTCTCCCGTCCAAAGGCAGAACCTCGTGACTCACTTCTAATTGATTTTGAGAAAACAAAGAAAAACTGCTTTCATATATATTAAAGCCATATCCATTCGAGAAGATTTGATTATTCCTTTACAGATGTGAGAGCGCTGCCATTTCGATGTCATGTGACGAAAGCGTGGCATCAGATTGGTCCATTGAGATACTAGTTTTTTTTGTGGTATTTACCGAATTCTGTAGGAGTTGCTAGGTCCTGCCATGAGCGTACAAGCTTACGTAGGGAACAAATTACAATAACTTGCACACTAACATGAAGCCTATAACCTCGTAACTCCAAAATTTGTATTAGCTCAGTTCTGATCAAAAAATGAGTTACTAGGTTTTGCCTTTGGACGGGAAATCTGTCCAACCTCAAGAATGAAGTTTCAAACTTGTCTCCTCTCATCTAAAACCCAGCGGCACCTTGTTGAGTGTCTCTGGTGTATGCTCCGTTCCCCCACTCTTTCCCTCTCCTCAAAAAGCACCACAGCAAACTCCTCTCATGAGAACAAATTCCTCAATTCTGTTTACTTCCAAATAGTGTCCCCAGCCCCTCCCTCTCTGCACCCACCCTCAGCATCCAACTGCTCCTGGACTCCATCCTTTGTACCTGAGAAGGTGAAGTTTCTGACAACCCTCGACTGATTCTGCAACTCGACCATACGGTATCAGCTAACGTTTCCTAAAAACCTGCTCAACTGCTCTTTTCACTGGATGTCATTTTTCATCTGCTTGGAAGTCAGCCAACATCACATTGCATAAATAAGGTGCATAAAATCAATCCCCATAACTACAGACCTATCAGCTAATTCTAATTATCAGCTAATTCTAATTATCAGCAAGGTCATGGAATCCATCGTCGCAGTCGATACGAAATCCTTCCTTCAAAGGCATCATCTCAGATCACCAACTTGGATGAAGACCAGGTCACTACCTTGGACATGCTGCATCCACTGTCCCAACAATGGATGGAGGCCTTCAATGTCAAACATGAGATCAGGGGCATCTCTGTAGACGTGTCGAGCTTTCGATAGAGTGTAGTGGCGACTATCTTTTTACGTGCATCATTTTATACTTGAACATCCGGTGCAGGCAGAATTAATCCGCCATGTTTGTTCCATACATGCTGACGCTCTGCTCGCAAATGTAGATAGCAGGGTATAGTTTAAAACTAGGAACAACCAATCAACACCGGGGTGCTTTTCTAAACGAGGGCGGGAAATGTATTAAAAGAAGAATCATACAAGAGAGGAGAACCACTTGACGGTAAAGCTTTGACAAGTACCAGTGCTGCTCAGTTTTTAGCTTCCTTTGGTTTTCGTTGCTTTCCCTCGTGACTATCAGCGGTTTCCTTAGTTGTTTCCGGGGGGGGGGGGGGAATTCCTCTCGCCGAGCAGACTAACTTTGCTTCTTCATAAGGCTTGGTATTCCATCTGGATTCAGAGGAGCATTGGCCACGTGCATCTCGGCTGCTTTCGCCATTACTCCCGTCGCTACGTTTCCCGAGCATAATGGAGACTGCCGGTGTTCATCGAACCACCATATGACCACAGGTGAGTGGAAATTCACACACTTAATTTCTACAACAGTTTGGCACCCCGCCTTGCTCTCCAAACTCTCCACCAATGGCATCCTAAAAAAGGCCCAAATAGGTTTCAAACGGGTGATTCTCCTTTAGTAGAGTCAAAATATGATCTGTATCACCTAACCCCCAAAAAATTGCAACAAAACGTATTATTGTTTTAAATGTTTTAATAGGTCATGCTGCGTGTCAGAAAAAAAGTCTTGGGTAATCTGACCCCGGGAAAGGGGTTAATTTGCATATTTTCAAGATGGCCACCATTGAAAATTTCAATGTACTACAAACTTTTTTTTTCTCGGGCAGGGAACCTCTCATTGGAGGATGTTCTTGAATATGAATTGTCTCCATTTCCCCCAGCTCTCTTTGAGGTGAAGCACATATTCAGGAAAGCGGACAAGCCACAGCTTGCGAGAGCAATAGATGAATATGCAAAAGGTTTGTCTACCGAGGACGAGTCGGACGATGTACCCAAGACGGACCACTATGTGTTGGATGGTGGCTCACTGATGCATCGCGTTAAGTGGACGAAAGGGAGCACATACGGATCTATAGCTAACAGCTATGCTGACTTCGTACTCCGCAATTACTGGGAAAGCTACTGTTTTCTTCGACAGTTATTCGGATGAACCATCTATCAAGAACAGCACACACCAGCGTCGTCAAAAGAAACATCATTTCAAAGTCAACTTCACAGAAGACACAGTGTTCATGGGGAAAAAAGTAGAGTTCTTATCGCATGGTTCCAACAAGCAGGAACTGATAAACATCATTAGTCAAAGGCTAAAGGAAAAGGGGTGCACTGTGATAAACTCAACAGGTGATACAGACTACGACATCATGCAAGCAGCAGTATGAGCTTCCCAGCTGCAGTCAACACTGATAGGCGAAGATACGGACTTACTTATTCTTCTGCTTCACCATTTTGCTGAAGGTGGCAACCGGGACTTGTACTTCCGATCTGACAAGACGCAGGACCAAAGCAGAGTGTATCACATAAACAGACTGAAGAGCCTCTTAGGATCCCAGGCATCTACAATGATGCTGTTCGTACATGCCTTTACTGGATGTGATACGACTTCGTGCATATTTGGGGTTGGCAAGAAATCTCTTTCAGAAAGTCATGAAAGGTGATGCTGGTTTGAGGTCATGTACCCAAGCATTTGCTACACCAGGTCAAAGCACAGATGCAATTGTAGAGATTGGGTACAAGGCAATGGTCCAGGTGTTTGGTGGAAAGGGAACAGATACTCTCACTTCGTTGCGCCACAGCATCTTGACAAAGAAAGTGGTATCGGCTGTGTCGTTTGTTACCCCAGAGCGTCTGCCGCCAACTGAAGCGGCCACCAAGCACCATTCACTCCGCACATATTTCCAGATCATGACATGGATGGGAGAAGAGGCAGATTTGGAAGCAACAGACTGGGGGTGGAAAACAGAGGACAATCAGTTCATCCCAGCAATGAATGAAATGAATGCCGCACCAGACTCTTTGCTTAAGGTAGTTCACTGCAACTGTACTACCGGGTGCATTACTCAACGTTGCACATGCAGAACCTACGGTCTACCATGCACATCAGCTTGTGGACAGTGCCAAGTGCAGTAATGTAGCAACCCTTTCAATCAAATGTTGGGGGATGAGAATGAGAATGATGACAATGACAATGCTGAGATGATCTCGGGCGACAATGGGTGTGGCTTATGGTAAGGCTGTGTGGCATACATAGATTTATTTTGGATTGATGACGTCCCATCTATGTAATTACAGGAAAGGGACAGCTTAACTCGTTCAAGGAGTTAAATGATAGCATCACATGTCATTACATATTATAAAACAAGAGATTTTCTATGGCATACTCATTTATCTTTTAACTATGACGTCATATACGTCATAGTTACATCATAGTACGTCATAGGCGGATGGAACTGTTTATTTGATTCAGAAACCCCATGTTCCTCTCTGTTGCCAACACATTGATTGGGTCTAAAAATCAACCATAAAAAAGTTTGTAGTATATTGAAATTTTCATTGGCGGCCAGTTTGAAAATATGCAAATTAACCACTTTACCAGGGTCAGATTATCCGAGACTTTTTTTCTGGAATTCACCAAGACCTGTTAAAGCATTTAAAACAATAAAACGTTTTGTTTCAATTTTTTTGGAGTTCAACCGTATATTGACTCTACTACTTTGCTTTGGAATTGAACTCACCTGTGGTGAGATGCAGGTGCCTGCAATATTAAAAAAAAAATCACTCATTCAACCATTTTGAAGAGAGAAAAGGAGTCATTCTGCTGTTTTGTGTCACTGTGTGTACCACAATGAGCATGGAGAAAAGAAAGAAAACCAGGGAATTGTTTGAGGTCAGACACAAGATTGCAGCCAAGCATGGACAATCTCAAGGCTACAAGTCCATTTCCAGAGATTTTGATATGCCTGTGTCCACAGTACACAATGGTATCAGGAAGTTTAAGGCCCATGGCACTGTAGGCAACCTCCCTGGACATGGCCGTAAGAGAAAACTTGATCGAAGATTGCAGCAAAGGAGTGTTCGCATGATGGAGAAAGCACCTCGATCAACTGCCAAACAAATTCAAGCTGGCCTTCAGACAAGGTCCAACAGTTTCAACTCGCACCATCTGTCAACAACTCAATGAAAGGGGGTTCTCAATGGTAGGTAGGAACCAACTCAATGGTAGGAGACCCAAGAGGACCCCACTGCTGAGAAAGACAAACAAGAAAGCCCGAATGGAGTTTGCCAAAACACACCTGAACAAGCCAAAATCCTTCGAGGAGAATGTCCTGTGGACAGATGAGACCAAATTAGAGCTTTTTGGTAAAGCACATCATGTCTGTTTCAGTAAACAAAATGAAGCCTTCAAAGAAAAGAACACCTTCCCTTCAGTCAAACATGGAGGTTCAGTGATGTTTTGGAGTTGCTGTGCTGCTTCTGGCACTGGGTGCCATGAATGTGTGCATGGCATCATGACATCAGGAGATTAGCAAGGCATTTTAGAGCACAATGTTCAACCCAGTGTCAGAAAGCTGGGTCTCAGTCTAAGATCATGGGTCTTGCAGCAGGACAATGACCCCAAACACATTTCAAAAAGCACCCAGGAATGGTTCAAGACAAAACGCTGGACTGTTCTGAAGTAGCCAGCAATGAGTCCAGATCTAAATCCCATTTAACATCAGTGGGGAGATCCGAAAACAGTAGTTGGGAGAAGGCACCCTTCAAATCTGGGAGAACTGAAGCAGTTTGCACAAGAAGAGTGGGCCAACCTGCCTAGAGAGGTGTAGGAATCTTTCATGGCTAAAGGAAGCACTTGACTGTGGTTATTTTGTCCACAGGCAACCAAGCTCAACAAGCTACCAAATATCAAGTCGAGTGGGTCAATAATTTTGTCAATGCTATTTATTTTTATTTTCTGATTTAAAAGGACATTAAGTTCTGAATCAAAAACAAAGGTTCTGTAATATTAATAGTGAAATGAAGAATTGTGGAGACCAAATACTTTCATCAATTTCAACTTATTTTTCAAGAAAATTGTGAGTTATTTGAAAAAAAGTGCAAGGGTGCAAATATTTTTAGCCATAACTAGAATCACAACAGCTGGTCAAACACCTGGAATAAGTCTTTCAATCGAAATAATAATAACTAGAACTGCCACTTTATAACTGCTGGCAGTGATGACCGGGTACCCAGACGTCCGCCTTTGATACAACGTGAGACTTAAATGATAGTTGCAAAGTTTTGCGTCGATAGGATAAGTGGTTCCAGAGAAAACAATATTTAATATTGTTCTTGAATCCAACATGGGTGCCAAACCATGTGACCTATCAATTAGAAATTAGCAAACTTATATTCACTACTCGTGTGCAATACTTATGTGAAGTTTCCCCTTGATCTGAACAGCTATTCAGGAGAAGATGTTTGAAGGTTTTAGGGTAAATTCAACACGGCCGCCAAACCATGTGACCTATCAAATGGAAATTAACAAACTTGTGAAAGGATGTCTTGGGGAAAGTGTATGTGAATTTTTGCCTCAATCTGTCTGGCCGTTCTGGAAAAGAAGATTTTTAAAATTCATTAATTTTCATTCCAAGATGGCTGACGAACCATATAACCTATGACATCATAAATTTACATCCTGCCTCCAATTCCGTAGTGGAATACGTGTGTGAAGTTTTGTGTTAATCGGATAAGGTGCGTTTTTCAATCCAAGATGGCCGCCAAACCCTGTGACTGGTGACGTCATAATTTTACTATGAATGCAGACATCATGGAGGATGAGAGTTGCAAATTTTCGCTTCGATAGGTTATGAGATTCCACAGAAAACATTATTTAATATTTTTCTTAAATTCAACATGGCTGCCAAACCATGTGATAGATTACATCATAAATTTATATTCTGCTTCCAATCGTGTAGTGGACCATGTTTGTGAAGTTTCATGTTTATCGGACAAGGTGCATTTTTCTATCCAAGACGACCGCCAAAGCATACATCATGCAACGTCGTAATTTTTAGCCGAGTCTCGCGTAGCGAACGCTGGCTCTAAGAGAGCTCAGCGTTGTTCTTGTTCTTCTTCTTCTGGTGAAGATAAAACCTTTAGGACGCAGCACGCGGCTCTTTTATATACAGGATCCGGATCTCCTTCACTACTAAACACATGTACACATCCTAGCATTGAGGGTTCCTTTTGAGAGCGTCTATCATGAACTTTTAAATATATTCGGACATTTGCTTTAAAGTTTCAAAAAGTTCACGTTAGTATTTAAAGATTATTCCATTTAATGTATTGCAATTTCGTAAATACACTATTTTCTCGTAATGCCTCCATGACGGGTCTCGCTATTGGCTCCATCAAGGCACGTGATGAAATATCGGAAGTTGTTGTTGTTATGATAAAAATGCAGATGTTTCGACTTTCTGTAATGAATCGTTCATCCAAAATAAGATCCTTCAAAATAGTCCTTCGGACAACTTATATTCTTCTTCTGGTGAAGACAAAACCTTTCGGACGCGGCTCTTGGACACATTTGTCCTTGTTAACATTTGTGCAGGCATTGGGCAAGATCAGTGGTTTTCAAACTTTTTTTAGTGGCGACCCAATTTCAGAACCTCTCTACATCACGCGTCCCAAAAGATTCAAAACCCAATTCATAATATCCAAGATAAGATTTCATATGACACAAGAACATTTACTGTTTACTTTATTCACCATCGTCATGTTTTCATAGACGAGTAAACGGAAAATAGCCGACAGTATCCAAATACTACAGTTGAATGCTTCAGAAGTTTAGTCCGAATGACATTTAGATATATCAGTGAGAAGGATATAGCCTGTTTTTCAGAAACCAATTTCTCTATTCGTGGAGAAGTAGAGAAGGTCGTAGAATCGTTTTCGGTAAATAAATAAATAATTAAAGGTGGTGTGTGGATCGTGGAATAGTTTACGTATTATTGTACGCGGTAGGCTACGAGGGATTCGCTAGGATCGAAGCGCTGGATAACATGCTTTTCATTCTGACTGATCCACCGACGAAGATTCATTGCCAAGACGTATTGGTTCACATACAATTGTTCCTCTGCCTGGCAAGATTTTTCCTATTGCGTATTTTGCCAACTGGCACTCCTCATAAAAAATGACGGTAAATAGACACCCTATTTTTGAAGGACTACCATTTGAAAAATAATCGGTTTGCTGGTTTGTGCTGTGGAGCCTCGCGTTGCACACGCACGCACACTGATAAACTTCTCTCAATGCTCTTATTTGACCACACCTCCTGAGCCACACAATATTTTTCATAAGCCACGCCCACTTTTCATAAACCACGTCCACTTTCCCGAAGCTCCGCCCACTTTCCTAAGCCCCTCATAAAAAATGACGGTGAATAGACACCCTATTTTTTGAAGGACTACCATTTGAAAAATAAAACCTCAATCAAAAATCGGCTCGAGTAAAATTTTCAAAATATCTCGAAGTGTTTAATTCCGAAGTCTGGCTTCTCTACATTCAAAACTGAAAGACAAGTATTGAAAATACTGTAAGCGGTTTTTCGGCCGCTATACAGATACGGGTGTTTGCTAGGCAACGAAATTCAAACGCGCACATTCCCAAAAAATACTGTACATGTCGGCAAAGTTTCATCGAAATTGGTTCGCTGGTTTGTGCTGTGGAGCCTCGCGTTGCAGACACACACACAGACAGACAGACAGACAGACAGACAGACAGAAAACCCAACAATAAGGGATATATAGCATATATAGCGAATCCAATATTTGTACGCACCAGGGATGCAACGACGGATGGTAGCAAGTCCGTTATCATGAAGGCTAATGACATGGACGTACTAGTCATAGCAATATCTGTACTGCCATCCTTACAGGAACTAGGTCTTGAGAACATGTGGATTGCCTTTGGCCAAGGCACAATGGATTCCAGTCCATGAGGTAGTTTCTGCAATAGGGCCTGAGAAAGCTAGAGGGATCCCATACTTCCATGCGTTCACTGGATGTGACGTCATGTCTGCCTTCCACAGTAAAGGGAAGAAAACTGCATGGCAGACTTGGAACGTCTTTGATGATGTTTCTGAAACATTCACCAATCTCAGCCAGCATCCAACATTGATTTGCGATCTTGACTTTTTTGAAAAAAAATTTTTTTCAAATTTTTGAAAATTTGGATTTTCAAATGGCCAATCAGGCAGATTTGATTACAATCCCCTGGAGAACAAAATGTGCCAAATTTGATGCTTGCATCATCATTTGCACGATTCCTCTCAAAAATTGCTGTTATCTGCCCCACTATTTTCTCCTACCTGTGGAACAAACTTCCACATTGTCTTC
This sequence comes from Eptatretus burgeri, assembly GCF_056783735.1. Classification (NCBI taxonomy): domain Eukaryota; kingdom Metazoa; phylum Chordata; class Myxini; order Myxiniformes; family Myxinidae; genus Eptatretus; species Eptatretus burgeri. Next base: position 30,647,089 of record NC_140961.1, read on the forward strand.
AATCTCATTCTTCGCTCCAAGTCTTCAAAACAGCTATTCACCACCATCTCAGATCATCCCCATTCCAAAAACCATGCTCTTCTCTACCCCAATTACCCCCTGCCCCTCCTCCACCCCAAGCCCAACTTCTAAATTTCCAGTTTTTCCTTCCTGATTATTTGCTTCTGTATCTATCTTGTCCACCCAATGCATCCTCCCTACATCCCTTAACTATCCAAATCTTCCTCTATTTTGTCCATCAACACTGCTGTTGACACCACCCTCTGATATACGACATCCCTCATCCTTCAGATAGGCAGGTAGTAGTACCCTCTTCAGATCTTGATAGAATCATGAGCATCATCCCCTTCTCCTCCCCCCCCCACCTCTCTTCAAACTGTTCCCCTTGTTCTGTTGCATCCTGATCAGTTGTGCAATTTAGTTCTTCCACAAGCAATGACTTTGCATACAAAGTAATAAAAGAAAACAGTCGCAACAATACAAATGAACAATCAAAAAATTTTCATGACCATTTAACAAAAAAAATTAAATAAAAACAAATCTAAAAGCCACACCTGTTCCCACGTGAAATTGCCATCTGATGACCTATCTCCCTCCATCGTGAAAGTCTTCCCGGTGCCCGTTTGACCATACCTACAATATGTCACACAAGAACATAAATATCCAAAATGATTATCACAAGACAGAGAAACATGTCAAGATAAAAACATTATCCTGCAACTGTCGCGGAAATCAAAATTAGGGGAAAAGTTAAATTTATTTATTTTTTTAAAGAAAACAACTCCAAACTCACGCAAACACGGTGCAGTTGTAACCCATAATGACTTCATCCAGGATAGGGCAAACAACACTTTTGTAGACCTCAATCTGTTTGGCCAAAGGTCCAAATACCTACACAGCACAGATCATTCAAACTTCACAATGCAGCAAGTGACAAAGCAAGACACCTTTTCAACAAAAACATGCTTTGTATCAGAATCAAAATCACTTCAATAATTTTGCTTACCATATCATAAGTGTAAGTCTTGCGGTTACTTTTCTCTCCCAAGTGAGCACTTGCTTTGACAGAGACTTCTTTTCTGGCTGTGTCGCATTCCACCACCGAGTACGAATTGCTTCGCCGTTCAAAAAGGCTAAGTGGCCTGGCAGTAAATAAAAACTGCATGGTACGACACTCTACATGTACACAAATAAGTGTTAAACAACAGCAGATGTATCCAGATACGAGACTAAACTCAAATGCATCAGTTTCAAAATGCTAGCACAGCAAGTCCTTGCTTAACGCTGCTCCATTATCACATTGCTGATCTATTTGAGAACATGCTCGTTTAAAGTCGCACAACGTTGTTATAATGTCGTGTACAGGAGATAACTAACGCACGTTTGTCTGCATTAAAACGCCTTAAAACCTTGAATTTAGCCAAACTTATGGTTTTCCTGGTGTTTAATAAAGCTACAGTACAAGCGTACCATAAATGCTGGTGATACCCTGCACAAATTTGCTTGAGCGCAAATCAGCATATTCAATTTTTAATTGCCTTGAAAATAAAAAGAAATTATTTAAATCCATCCAACAAGTGAAAAGTTATGAGTTTAAACGGTGGCTGTAAATACGACCACTGGTGCGGACATGGCTGGCAGCCAACCAGAGCGAGTCTACTCTCAACCGATCACCACGCTCGTTGTGGTCTTTCTGCTCTGTGCGCCACAGATGGTAATTGCGTGGAAAACCTTGGGAATTAGGATATGCCAAAAGTGTCAAGAAAAAGCATCAGATTGGAGCTGAAATTGAAAGTATTAAAGCACATGGCTTTGGGTGTTTGTACCACCACTGTTGGGTGTGAATTTAGTTTAAGGGCATCAGATGTAAGGAGAATTGTAAAGGAAAAAAATGAAACCATTTCGTCAGTCCACGACTCCCGTAGGTGCTACAAAATTAATGATATCTAGAAGCAGTCTAATCAAGAAGATGGAGATGCCTTTATCCTCCTGGATTGAGGATACAAATCAGCATGCTCTGCTTGAAAAAACAAAACAAAACAAAAAAGGCAGTAATTATGGCTAAGGCATGATGAAGTAAAAGAGCAGGAATGTGAGGAATCTATAAAGGAGATGTTTACGGCCAGTCGAGGGTGTCGACTGTCGATATACTTCAGCATTTAATATCAATTTGCATAATTGGCGAAGCTGCGAGCGTGGACGAGCAGGCAAGAGCTGAATTTCCGCCTAAGTTGAAGGCCCTTGTGGAAGTTTACTCTTCCCAGCAAGTTTTTAATGTGGATGAAACAGGACTTTTTTTGAAAGTGTGCAGTCCAGCACATTCATGTCCAAGAGTTCTTCTGGACATCTTCCGTGTTGAGGGTTGGAGGTCATAAAAGCAGCCCCCGACAGCTGTTTTTTGAGATATTTTACTGTCAAGAATCAGCTATCTTCAGCTATCCTGCAACAAGGTGGTGCACCAGCACATTATGCTCTCGCCAACTAATTCAGTGGACGATGGATTGGACATGGATCCGAGATAGTGTGGCCTCCTCGAAGTCCGACTTCACGTGTGACAACTCGCTTTGGGGCATTGTGAAAGAGGAAATTTCTCATCTCTGCCTAACAACAGTTGAAGACCTCAAAACAGCTGTCAGGGGCTGCTTTTATGACCTCCAACCCTCAACATCGAAGAAGATTCCCAGAAGAACATGGAGAAAACTTCAAATTTGTGCAGAGAATGGAGGGAAGCACTCAGATAAATTCTAATTTTTGACCTTCAACCCTCAACGTGGAAGATGATGTCCAGAAGAACATGGAGAAAACTTCAAATTTGTGAAGAAAATGGAAGGGTGCATACAGATAAATTCTAACTTTGTGAAGGACTTTGTAGCCACTCTGTACAATGAAACTTTGTTTGCCATACCCAACCATTTTGTCTTCACTTATTCAAACCTTTGCCTATACATTTTTAATGTTCTTTTCCTAGGTTTACAGGTGAGTGTAAATGCTTTGTTCTTCATTAAACATGTGCCAAATACATTCACATTAATTCTTATGGGGAAATAGGATTTGCTTAAAGTTGCGCTTTTCAAAAACACAACTACGTTAAGCAAGGACTAACAGTACTGTACTATAAAAAACTCTTGATCGAAGCTATCATATATATATATATATATATATATATATATATATATATATATATATATATATATATATATATATATATATATATATATATATATATATATATATATATATAGTCATGCGCCACTTAACGACGGGGTTACGTTTTGAGAAACACGTCGTTAAGCGACGTCGTCATTGTGCGAACATCAATTTTTTTTCGTTTTCGAACAACGTACTTGCACAAACCTAGACACCTCGGCTATATGGTGTAGCCTATTGCTCCTTGGATACAAACCTGTACAGCATGTTACTGTACTGAATACTGTCAGTAATTGTAACACATCCAAGACAGCCGGAAGAACACGTGAGATTTACCTTTGTGCTGTTCATGACTGCCATCGGTGTTAGCAGCAGCTTACAATCTCCTCTCGCATCGATTATAGAAAGGTGAATAATTAGCGTTTGGATTTTATAAATACGTAATCATTGCATTGATGTTATAATTTACAAATGAAGAAACGAGCACCTGTCAATTGTGATAATTATTTTCGGAACAGTGCGATTGTTTTAACAATATAAAAAGCTTCACTGAAAACAAATTTGTGTTTTAATGTCGACTAAGAACAACGATTTATTCGCGGAATTCTTCAATTCAAAGGTAATTTACTTGCTAGAAGGTAAACGTGCAAACATTGGTTCAGTTTGAAAGCCGATTTCCTTGAATCCCGATTTAGCACGACCCTGATTTTTTCACGATCACATTTTATGGTCCTCAACGATCGCATTACAACTGGGCCAGTCGTTTATTATCATTATGAGGTATTATGTACTGTACAGTGTACATAATTGTATGTGCTATTTTTATACGAGGCTATATCACTCGGCAATAGGAATTTTTTAGTTACATTTTTTTCTTTTTTCAGAGCTGGCAGATCAGTCGTATATGCGATCCGTCGTTGCCCAGAACGTCGTTAAGTGGCGCATGACTGTATATGTATATATCAGTTTAAAGTACTAATAACAACAAAATAGACCTTTTTTTGAAGAAAATAAAAATTTGTATTTTTACTCCTTACCGACATCTCACGACAACTTGGATATTCTTTCCTTTATCCTCCTTCTTAGCATTTGTAGTCATCTTGCAAAAGATACCTGCATGGAAGACCAAACAAGCTGTTTGACATGAAACTATTTTTCCACCGATCAGGCAAAAGTCAAAAAAAAAAAATGAAAGAAAGAAAGAAAGTTCATCAGATGGTATTCATTACATACGTGCCAAATACAATAGTCTCAAAACATTATCAGCAAGTGCTGCATTCGCAAGTGATTTTAGATGTGCAGCAGGTGATCGACACCCATGGCAAGTTGCACCAAGGAACTTTTGAGGGAATCACAAAGTGTGTGTTGTGGCCACAACCACAGATTGATCTTGACATGGTTATTATAAAACAACTGCATTTATCATTTGAAGTTTGGCAATCAAATGACGACAGCAATTCTTTTAAGACGATTAGACCAAAATACTGAACACTGTTACTTGATTGGAACTCAATCGGTAGGATCTCAATACAGTAATACATACATATACATACATACATACTGTACTGCGACATTAAGTCACCCAAAAGGGATGAACATGGCGTAAACACGTTCGAGTCGAATTTGCAACAAGTCAAAGTGACCTAACACACAATACCATTGGAAAGGGTCTCTGTCTTTCATGTGTTGCAGATTTAAGAGCAGCTCAAAGATCGGCTCAACACAGTTGCACAATGCTCAAGCAATGTTGACCTGACTGCACAAATTTTGATCGACGTTTTCATATCAATAACAACACAAGCTTTTACGCATCTCAAGTCCTTTGGCTGAATACAAAATGTATTCTCATGGAAGAGCGACGTGATGGACTCAGAGCAGGACAACACAAGTACGAGACAGACAGAGACAAACAGAGACAGACAGACAGAGACAAACAGAGACAGACAGAGACAGACAGACAGAGACAAACAGAGACAGACAGAGACAAAGAGAGACAGACAGAGACAAACAGAGACAGACAGACAGAGACAGACAGAGACAGACAGACAGAGACAGACAGACAGAGACAGACAGACAGAGACAGACAGACAGAGACAGACAGAGACAGACAGAGACAGACAGAGACAGACAGAGACAGAGAGACAGACAGAGACAGAGAGACAGACAGACAGAGACAGAGAGACAGAGAGACAGACAGACAGAGACAGAGAGACAGACAGAGACAGAGAGACAGACAGAGACAGAGAGACAGACAGAGACAGAGAGACAGACAGAGACAGAGAGACAGACAGAGACAGAGAGACAGACAGAGACAGAGAGACAGACAGAGACAGAGAGACAGACAGAGACAGAGAGACAGACAGAGACAGAGAGACAGACAGAGACAGAGAGACAGACAGAGACAGAGAGACAGACAGAGACAGAGAGACAGACAGAGACAGAGAGACAGACAGAGACAGAGACACAGAGATAGACAGAGACAGAGAGACAGAGATAGACAGAGACAGAGAGACAGAGATAGACAGAGACAGAGAGACAGAGATAGACAGAGACAGAGAGACAGAGATAGACAGAGACAGAGAGACAGAGATAGACAGAGACAGAGAGACAGAGATAGACAGAGACAGAGAGACAGAGATAGACAGAGACAGAGAGACAAACAGAGACAGAGAGACAAACAGAGACAGAGAGACAAACAGAGACAGAGAGACAAACAGAGACAGAGAGACAAACAGAGACAGACAGACAGAGAGAGACAGAGAGAGACAGACAGAGACAGAGAGACAGACAGAGACAAAGAGAGACAGACAGACAGAGACAGACAGAGACAGACAGAGACAGAGAGACAGACAGAGACAAAGAGAGACAGACAGAGACAAAGAGAGACAGAGACAGACAGACACAGACAGACAGACAGACAGACAGACAAAGACAGACAGAGACAGAGAGACAGACAGACAGACAGAGACAGAGAGACAGACAAACAGAGACAGAGACAGAGAGACAGAATGATGATGATTTAAACAGATCACGGTGTGTATGGAGGACGACGTGACAGTGATTTAATCTCTTGCAATGATCAAGGTTGTCCTGACAATATCATGTCCCTCATGTTGGTACAAAACAATGGAGGTTTACACAGAGGTCGTCTTTTAGCTCCTTCACAGCGCACGTAACACCGGCCAGTTCACTCACAAGTGGAATCTGTAAACTTTCAATCAACAACGTTTTCCACTCAACAAACTCCAAACTATAAATCATTTCAACACTCCACATTGAGCGCCAAGAGGACGTGAGGAGCGAGCGGCAGCGCCACTTCAACAACGGTACCACAGGTGGAGACCAAGGGTGACTGAAAAAAATGTTTTTATCACCAAGAACAAGGCATCGAACCGTATCATACACACAATGGTTGAAGGGAGACGAAGCAAAACGGCGGTTCAAGTAAATCCCCCGGTTCAATGTAAAAATGAGTGTATAACTTACCCAAAACGGTGTTTAAAATCGCCGCGTTTACGCCAAAAAAAAACCAGCATCAAAATCAGGCCGAATGCCGTTGGTTACTTCAAACACAAACCAGCCAATCAGAATCGCGCGATCTTTCACCTGCACTCTTATTCGCTGAAAATGGCACGTGGTAATAATGTCTCTTCCGGAAAGTGGAACGTTGATCTGGAGGAAAAAAAAAAAGGTTAATGTTTTGTAGTTATTAGTCGACGGTGCCTTTTGTACCGTCGTATGAATGGCCAAGCAATGAAACTCCTCGTCGCTCCCGAAGATTCGACAAGACAATATGTTTCACGAGTTGCCGTCGTTGCTTCACGTTTTCAAGAGAAAAGACAATCATTGACCGACTTGCCTGGAAAAATGTTTTTTGTTGTTGTTGTTTTTACCGTGGACGGAAGCTAATCGTCGATGTTTGGAATGGTGGAAATAAATCTGAGTTCGATACTCTGTGAAAAAAAAATTCCCATTTGGGGCGCTATAGATAGGTTTGCGCAGCAAGGCTGTGTTCTGCCCTTTGTGTGAATATTAAAAAAATCTAACGTTATATTTCAAAAAGAAGAGGCCATTATGTGCCGAGACTCTCGACAAATTCCCTGCCTGTACTTTCCTGTAATAATAATGAAGCCAGTTCTGTGGTACTCAAGTCAGACATTTGGACGCTCGAAAACTGACGGAATGCGGAATTCGAACCTTGAAACAACTTCGAGTAATTTTCAAAGTCCTTTAAAATGTAATTCAACACATTTAATTACAATACCAATACCCGCCGAATTTTCGTGTGTGGAGTAATTAAATTGGAAATAACCATCCTCGCTTAAAAAAAACAAGCTCAAATGAGCTAAGATCCTCGTCCTCTTAATGATGACGTCATAAAAAGGAATATGACGTCATTGTGATGTATCAGGTTTGCGATAAATTATCCGTGCTAAGGCCCGGCTTGATTCTCGAAAACAAAATTCAAACAGCTTGCCTAGTTTCGGAGATAATGGTATAGGCGATTTCCATTAGCGGCGATATTATGACGTCAACTTTTTTTCTATGAAGAATTTCCAAAATCGGAGATGGTTACTGTCTGCGCGTGGGCTTTCTGCATATACATGGCAAGTTTCACGAAGATCCGATGAAAACTCTGGGTTGTGAAACAAAAAATGTCAAAAAATAGGAATGACGTCATAAAAATTGATTTGATGTCATAGTGATGCATCATATGTGCGGTAATTCATCTCTGCTAATGCCCTGTACCCCTGTTCGATTCCCGTCAACAGAATTCAAAAAGCTTGCCTAGTTTCGGAGATAATTTTTAGGCGATTTCCATTAGCGGAGATATTTTGACGTCATAACATTTTTTCTCGGAGGAATTTTCAAAATCGGAGATGGTTACTGTCTGCGTTGGGTATTGTTTCATATATAGTACGCCAAGTTTCAGGAAGTTTCGATGAAAACTGTAGGCTGTGAAACAACAAGGACAAATGTGTCCAAGAGCCGCGTCCTGAAGGCAACAACAACAACAACAACAACAACTTCCGATATTTCGTCACGTGCCTTGATGGAGCCAATAGCGAGACCCGTCATGGAGGCTCTTCGTTCATGACGAGAAAATCGTGTATTTACGAAATTACAATTCATTTAATGGAATAATCTTTAAATAGTAACGTGAACTTTTCGAAACTTAAAAGCAAATGTCCGAATATATTTAAAAGTTCATGGTAGACGCTCTCAAAAGGCACCGTCTATGTGAGGATGTGTACAAGTGTTTATTATTTAAGGAGATCCGGATCCTCCACATAAAAGAGCTGAGTCCTAAAGGTTTTGGAAGAAGAAAGAAGAAAGAAGAAAGAAGAAAGAAGAAAGAAGAAAGAAGAAAGAAGAAAGAAGAAAGAAGAAAGAAGAAACTCTTGGTCACTGGCGTGAAATTTTTTCCCAGTTTTCTGTCATGAAATCCTGGAGCAGTTTTTAACTCGGAAGGGATTTGTGGCTCACAGAGGGTAACATCTTCCTCATCCCAAAATCAGAAGAAACCCAACTACCTCTCAAATATTGTCCAATAACATGTCGACCAACAACATAAACCCAACTACCTCTCAAATATTGTCCAATAACATGTCGACCAACAACATAAAACTTCTAACAGAAATGATGCACCACCACCTGATGTAATTTCAATAAATTTGGCTTTTATTTGAAATTAGCAAGTTTTTTTTTTGTCACTACAAGGGGGGAGGGAGGGGGGCTTTACAGATGCAGTGCCTAGGGTCCACAGGGTGTCTTAATCCAGCTCTGATACACACGTCCTAAAATGCGTGGGAGTTTTCATAAAATTTCTCAAAACATGTGAATTTTTAGATTTTGGCCTCCCATCCGTACGAAGCACGTGTATCTCGCTCGTTTACAATAAATGGATGGTCCTTTTTGTGACCTGTGATAGATGTCACAACTCCAATGCCACATCATCAGATGTGGCATAGGAGTTGCGACATATAGCATAGGTACATTCCATCGAATTTCATGTTGTGTGTCATGGAGAAATGGGTCATGTTCTATCTCACCAAGCCAAGTCTGTACCTTTGGTCCATTGGCCAATAGATAAAGGCTTAGGGAGTTAAGCAAGGTTAACTGAGAGTTCAGGGGGTGTATGCCAATGTATGCAATTTATCTTGCATCGAAAAAAAATTATGCACAACCCCAAAAGACATTCTTTATACAAAAGAATGGCCTGTGTATGGCCACCTTATAGGCCGGCCCAAAGTGATGGCACTCGTCTATTTACAGTGGCCTGCAAAAGTTTTCACCCCCTACCAATAATGCCACATTCAGATAATTCACAAATTATTAAGAAACAATTTTTCCAAATGAACTTTATTATTCATAACCGAAGAGGTCAAACTAAACAATGTTATAGTTGAAGGAGGTGACATGTCAGGAATACCTGCAAAAAACATGTACAAATCAAACTTCACTGGTTGTAAAAGTATTCAGCTCCTTGGGTCAGTACTCGGTGGAAGCACCTTTTGCACCAATGTCTGCAACGAGTCGTTTTGGGGTAGATCTCTACCAGCTTTGGACAGTGAGATGGTGAAATCTTTGCCCATTCTTCACTTGAAAATTGCTCTCGTTCTGCCAAGTTTGATGGCGATCGTCGATGAACTGCAATTCTCAAGTGTCACCAAAAATGTTCAATTGGGTTAAAGTCAGGACGTTGTCGGGGCCACTCAAGAATATTTATTTTCTTCTTATTCATCCACTCTAGTTTGGCTTGAGCTTTGTACTTCCGATCATTGTCCTGATGAAATGTGAATGTCCTTCCCAGTTTCAGATTCATGGATGACTCAAACAACTTTTCATCATGGATTTTCCTGTACTTCACAGCGTCCATTGTCCCTTCTATCCTGACAAGCCTCCCAGTCCCTGCTGAAGAAAAACAGCTCCATAACATGATGCTGCCATCACCATGTTTGACAGTAGGGATGGTGTTGACTGGGTGATTCGCAGTGTTAGGCTTGTACCAGACGTAACGCTTTTAATTTAGACCAAAAACTTCAATTTTTGTCTCGTCTGACCACAAAACCTTTCTCCACATCCTTGCAGTATCATTGGGATGCTTTTTTGCCAACTCCATACAAGCTTTTAGAAATGTCTTTTTCAGTAATGGCTTCTTTCTTGCCACCTGTCCATATAAGCCAGCTTTGTGAAGGGAATGGGATGTTGATTGATGAACACTGACCCCAATCTCAGACACAGAGCCTTGCAGATCTTTCAAAGTCATTGTCGGATTTACAGTGACATCCCAAACCAGTTTCCTGCTTGTCCGGCTGCTGAGTTTGGATGGGCGACCTGATCTGAGTAGGGTCTGGGTGGTATGATACATCTTCCACTTCTTAATGATGGATTTCACCGTACTCAAAGGGATAATGAGGGACTTTGAAATATACTTGTAACCCTCTCCTTCACGGTGCTTCTCCACCACTTTATGTCTGCCTTCCTTGGAAAGCTCCTTGATCTTCATGTTTACCTTGTTGGTTGACCAAGTGAGTTTCACCTTAAAACTCCTTAGATAGGTGGGGGAGCTTAATTTTTAAGTTAAACAGGTGAAACCTATTACATTTATTTTGTAACCTTTCAAACAAATACTATTTGTTAATTTGGCAAAGGGTTTGAATACTTATGTAAATGAGAATCATCTGATTTTTCTCTGTTAATCTGACCTATTCACATTTTATATGAAGTTTTTAGCTTTATCCTTTGGAGTAGTTTGTGAAGACTCAGCTCCTTAGGTCAGACTTGGTGAAAGCACCTTTTGCAGCAATGACTACTACGAGTATTTTTGGGTTGGTCTCGACCAGCTTTGGACAGCGAGATGGGAAAATCTTTGCCCATTCTTCTCTTTCTTCTCATTTCAAATATCAAGTTTGATTTGAAAGCATCATGGCAATAAGCCAAGGTAGCATCAATTGTGAAAACTTTGGAGGGGAGTGAATACTTTTGCAAGCCTTTGTAACTGAATCCCATGAACAATTCTGCTTCCCTGTTCCAAAGAAAGATATTACTTCGTAAAATGTCAAAGCTGATTCATTTGACTGCAATATTTATTGATTTCACGAGTGAGTGCACCCTACGTGTACTTGTGAAGCAGGCTTATGCTGGAGATGTGGTTTAAAAAAAAAAAAGACACAGAAACAACAGTTCAGTGGTTTTTATTACAAGTTGTGCGACAGTACAGAGAAAGCACTTTCTGTTTGTTATAGGAGGGTGACCATGCATGTCGAGTGTGCAGAGTATACTGTGTGAATATACAGCTGATTTCAGCAAGCAAGTTATTAGAATGAACCTTCCAACTCTTCCGGTGACTTATGCGTCAGACTGGATTCTGTGGGTCCTTCCAGCCCCACCAGTAAGCCCAAGATCAATGTCCTGGAGGATGTTCAAGGGTGCATTGTGTCCTTGACCGAAAACAAATTTCACATCCCTTGGAATAAAACTCTTTCTTGACGGACTAAACAGAAGACAATTTTTTTTTTTTTGCAAGCTTTGTATTTTCTTGCATGTTGGCCATTTTGAACCAAACCCAGATCTTGTGTGAATCGCTACGTATAACATTGAACATTTATTTGATGCCGCATATATATCAGGGCTACACACTAACTCTTTTTAGGGTGCCTGAAAGCCTGGTGTTGGATTAGTGGTTAGGGTGGCTGGCTTGGGTCCTCAGCGTCCTGAGTTTGAGCCCCTGTCGGCCATTGAATTAACATCAGGTGGGTTGACTCAGCCTTTCATCCTTCCGAGGTCAGTAAAATGAGTACCTGTGTACTGGTAATCGGGGCATTGCATCAGTGGCACAGACATACCCTCAGCCAATGATGCTACCTGCAGCCTTGTGCTGCATACAAAGGAGGAGGAGGAGGGTGCCTGATCGTAAATTTGCTCTTTTTTTGTGTGCCCGAAAAAAGAAATTTAAACAATAAAAATCAAGAGTAAAGAAAACCTATTTTCTACAATATTAACATTGGAAGAAAAAAAAATGGATATTTATGCACTGTTCATTGAAAAGTCCAAAACACATCAACTCGTCTTCGTTTAATAGAGTGAGACGGTTTGCAATTTTTCACCCAAATACATAAAAATAAAAAAAACTACATTCCCCTTTCAATCACTGGTAGGTTTCAGTAGTGCGAGGTTTCTGTAAACGGCCATCGTCTTGTGTCTCATGTCCGTGTAGTGCTACATATGTTCTTTGGGATAGATCTCAGAACAGATGATCATCAAATTGTGAATCGTAATCAACCAATCGTTTTCACATCTTTTTCATGTATTTGCAATTGCGTTGCATCTTCCAGCAGACAACATGCGAGTGTAGTGCACATGAGAATTATTAATAGTATCTCTAAATTTGGTGATATTTCATCATATGAAATGGATTTCAAAATCCTTGCTGATCCGATGATGGCGATCGTAAATTTGGAGTCAAAATTGATGTTCATTATGCAATATTGATGGTGCTCCACTGGGCATCCAAAACCCAACCACTGAAAAAAAATTTGGGTGCCCGACGGTAAAATTAGGTGTCCCGGGTACCCGGACTAGCGTTAATGTCGAGCCCTGATACATGCATGTATTGAGACAAAGAAGGCAACTCGCTGAGTGGATGAAAAAAAATGGCTCACAACCACAAAGTAAATGGAGTTGTAGTTGTAGTATTAGTGGTTAGTCAAGACACATCAGGATTTTAGCTTGTAAAGTCCTGGGAGCAACTGTTGGAGTACGACATGTCAGTGATGGGTCCATTGCTGTTGAAAAAGGGTTTTCTTTCTTACATTTATCTATATGCTCAAGGAAAAGGTTGTACACAAATATTACATGTGGGATAAAGATATTGGGTGAGAACAGTCAGTGTACCATTACATGAATTAACTAGAACGGCACTCGGTAGAGCGCGTACCTCCGCCGCACAATGCCTGATCCATGAGAACATATCCGGCCCAATATATTTTTGAAATATAATGCTCTCCATCGTTTTTGACCCTATCTCTCAATGGTGAAGAATCACTTTAAAAATCAAATAATTGTCGTATCCAGATCTCGATTCGGATCTTCACCTAAATCGAACCAAGTCGTCTTTGCCACACACCCAACCTGTGCACCAAGTTTCATCCGAATACGTATACAACTTTTCGAGCTACATTTCATTTTGGCCCTATCTCTCAATAATATGTCTGGTGTTGCCTTAATGGTTAGGGTGGTGGGCTTTGTATCCGAGGCTCCTGGGTTCAAATCCCGCTGAGCTGTTGAATTAATACCAGGTGGGGTTAACTGGACCTGCCATCCTTCCGAGGTTGGCAAAATGAGTGCCAGCTTGCTGGTATACTGTGTTGGAGTGGCGACCCATCCAGGATTGTGCCCACTAGCCAAGGAGACTGCTTAGGCAGCACCAACGCTCTGCACAGAGTATGGTCCCAATCCTCCTCTCCTCCTCTCAATGGTGAAGAATCACTTAAAAATTATCAGATCCAGATCCGGATCAGGATGTTCACCAAAATCGAATCAGTTCATCCTTGTCACACACCAAACATGTCCACAAAATTTCCTCTGGATCCATCCTTAACTTTTTGAGATATCCTGCACACAAACAAAACAGATGAAATTGCTCGTTGAGCAAGGAATTGCTGGAATAACTTTGTCATATCTCCATGATCTCTGAAAAAACAAAAACCTGGAAATCAATTTGGTTCTTATAAGTCGATAATGCTACTGTTTAATGAGTTATCGCACTTAGTTTGGTCATGATCATAACTTGGAAGTCAATCGGACTTGAAATGGCGTTTTTATCGCAATTTGAAAGTTTTGACCCGACCCCCCTGACATTCGACCTCCGACCGCAAAGAAGGGTGTTGGTGTGACACCCCCAATGAGACATATGGTTGGATGCAGAATTGGAAGATGCACATTTTGGATTTGGTTTGAAGTCGATACGACCATTTTGGCGGACGTTATTGCGAAAATACGAATTTTGGTTTTTCGGTGACCTTGACCTTGACCTTGACCTTGACCTTGACCTTTGACCGAGATTCATTAAAAACGACAAGTGTCTCATATCATTAAAAGTTGACATGTCACAGATTCACCAAGTGCCTCATATCAGTATATTGTGTGTAAACTTTGGTCACATCAGCAGTATACTGTTTCCACCTGAGAGGTTGCAAGATGGTAGCTTTGTCAGCATTTCCCCAAAAAGATGATTTGTGGAAAATCAGTTTCACAATTGAGGGGAAAAAAGAACTGCGGTGAAGTTTTGTTTTCAGATTTTTGTTCCTTATTTGCTCCTGTTCAAGATCTGTGTTTCTTAGAAATATTTTTTTCAGATCTGAAACATCACCACGGCTTTTTGTTCCTACATTTTGAAAGTAATGTTTTTATCAACACTGAAATAGATCTTTTAAAACATGCACAAGCCTAATGATGTGACAGCAATGCAACCTTGCTTTCCGTACCCTCTGCGAGTGACTGCAGGCAGACCCGAGATGTTCAACATAATAGGATCACGAAGAAATAGACAGGTGTTGAGTGTTCACGTTACTGCAGACAGGTGCCGATGGGGAGATTTAATAAGAATATAAATGATCAAGGTCAGTATTAAATGATGACATCAGTTTGGAAGTGATCTGAAATGTTAAACCACAAGAAGGAAGACGATAGGACTTTTTGGCTTCAGGCAGGCAGTGCATCGCCACCTCATGTCATCCCCCACCCAGACCCATGATCTTTCTAACCCACATTAACCCTTCCTAAATCAACCTTCTTACTTGCTGGTTTCAGTGTTTCCTGCCCACTTCCTTTCCTGTTTTTTTTTTTTTTTCATTCATTTGCTGGTTGCGCTTAATTGTTGCCCCGTTACCCCCATTGTCAGTTCAACCTTGTCTTCCCCAAACCTCGCTCTTGCAGAGGAGAAAAATTGGTGAGGCGGAGAAATGCAACAAGAGTCAAAGATGTCAAAGGCTGGAGAAAATGAGTCGTCGGAGTAGAAGTGAGAGGAAAGCTTCAATTATGGTATATTAACTCAGAGAGGATGACCGGTTACTGGATGAACACAGATGACATCACATGGTTATGGATAGTTCAAGGCTCAAAGTTCAAGAGGTGCAAGTGCTGATGAGAGGCAAAAGACCAAGGGACTAACAATATATGTGAAGTAAAAAGGAGCAGGCCTTGTGCAGCCACGGCCTCAACTGAGCCTCAAGACGATCCCAATCACTTTCAGAGCTTTGCTTTCTATCTGAATGCATTTGCTGACGTCACAAAGGAAAGCATTGTTCCAACAAATAAATACATGCAGGCCATAAGAGGGTTCATGGATAATTAACTTAACTCACCAAAATCTCCCTTCAAAGTACACAATGAGCTTCATGCTAACTCTGTATGTAAGAGGGACAGCGCCCGTTAGGAAAACAGTCCGAAGAGCGTTGATGCACGTTGCCATTTGCTTCCGTCGCTAACCACTTTATTGGCTACACGCAAACGAAGGGGCAATTGGTTACTGGGGTCTCGGCAGCTGTGGGGGTTCAGCGCGGGAAACAACGGCTCTGAAAATTTGGCACGGAAACTGTGGATGAGATGCATCTCTCCGGCGTTGTAGAAAGATAAAATTCCATGCCGAGGATCATAGAAGATGCCGATAGTGTGAGGCTCAGTCGAGAGCTGGCATAGCACCACATCCTGCTCACCATGCCATGCATGGTACTGATGCTCATGCAGTTCCAGGGCCCACGATGTACAGTTACGTCCAAGCCGGCTGGAGCCAACACGTGGAATTGATGCATACGCCATGCCCACCTGCACGACAGCACCACATCTGATTGGGAATTTTTAATGGCAAAATGGCTCAGAGGGATCTTGGAATTCAATGTCCGATGTTAACTTTCACAAAGGGATATGCCTTGGGCTTGTATAATGCCCAAAACAAAACCTGCATTAACAGTTTTATTAAATACTAGTACGTGCCCGTACGTGCGTGGCTGTACGTGCAAAAATAATAATAATAATAATAATAATAGTAATAATAATGATAAGAAATTCAAACCGCGAACCAGAAACAACAACCACACAGGCTGTTCCTTCGCTCTCGCGTGCCTGTACGTGCGTGGCCATACGGGCAAACCAAAAAAAAAACTTTCAAACGGCGAGCCAGAAACAACCACACTCCCTGGTTCCTTCACTCTCGTGTGCCCGTACATGCAACCCCCCCCCAAAAAACAAAAAAATACTTTCAAACAATCACACAGGCCGTTCCTTCACTCTCGCGTGCCCGTACGTACAACCCCCCCCCAAAAAAAACTTTCAAACAATCACACAGGCCGTTCCTTCGCTCTCACGTGCCCGTACGTGCGTGCCAGTACGTGCAACCTCCCCCCCCCCCAAAAAAAAAACTTTCAAACAACTACACAGGCCATTCCTTCGCTCTTGTAAACGACGACTGGATTGGGGCATTGTGTTTATCTATAAATGTGTCTAAGAAATCGAGAAACTACTAGAATACAGTAGTAAGTCATCACTATCCGGAAGTGGTGCGTGCCAGTACGGAATGTTCACATCATTCCACGAATTATCGCTTGCATTGAAGTAACAACTGCTGTGATATTTACACACACAGAGTTAATTAAAATCCAAATTTAAATCAAGTTTACCTCCCTGTCTTTGCTTGCCATGACATTCGCTGCCATTGACCATTGCCACTCCGACGCCACGGGAACTGAGGCACCGATCGATCTCCATCGCAACCGGCACGGCACGTGACGTCATCGTCGGCCGGCCGCGCATCGGCCTACGCAGCCACGTGTCTTGTCATTGGTTAGTAAATAAATGGCCATAACTTGGGAACCTCTTGTCCAATTAATATCAAACCTTGAAAAGGCACATAATCAGGTCCCCAGCAATATAGCTGGCAAGTTTCAATTTGATCGGACCAGTGGTTGTCGAGAAACAGCGGTCACACACACACACACACACACACACACACACACACACACACACACACACACACACACACACACACACACACACACACACACACACACACACACACACACACACACACACACACACATTGCTGGAATTAGAGATAGATGAAAGAATGAACGAGGCAGATATAGTGGGCAAACAAGGGCCTAACAAATTATTGTTATGAAACAAACAAATTATTGTTATTATTGTTGTCAAACAAACAAGGGCCAAACAAACAATGAATAACAAATTGTGCATCAGCATCATTCTCCTTTGCTATTTTCCACAAGGATCATGACCCCCTTTTCGTTAGTTCCACATTAAATTGGCCAGAGACTTTTACTGATACAGTCCAATGGTTGTCTCAAATCAGTGGAGAAGCAAAGACGCAACAAGTCTCTGTATGCATGAAAAAGCGAAGATGCAACTTTATGGAGAACTTGCTCAAATTGCTTATGCTGTCTTGTATCACATGAACCAGGCTCGCCATTGATGCAATTCAGCCTCGGCGCTTAGTAAACAAAGCTTGTAACATTGAAATTGAAATACTGTACATGACTGACAGATACTTGCGAAATGGAGCAAAGCCAGTTCATATTAGATGCAAGACAAATCGCCTTATCTAATTTAACTGGAATGCAATCACAGATACAATGTGTTGGGTTGCATCGTTGCTGGAGTACTGCCACGTCACTGATGTAGTGCTCCTGTGTATCTGGGCAGAAACTTAGAATTTGGCCAGAGTAATGACACATAATGGCCCTCTCTTTTTGAAAGGAACCCTTGATCTTTAACATCCACACGCAAATTCTAACACAGACAAGACACCCGGCGTATTCAATGATGCAGCACCCTGCCTGCGAAGTATCAGGATGAGAGTTCCAGACTGATAATAAACCACAGAGGAGACGGGTCTTCAGCAAGTATGCTACGTCTGAGATTTGCATGAAATTCCATTTGTGGCACGGATGCAACCAACGGATTTAATTTGAAACAGATTCACAGTCAAAGGTCTACATCAGCTAAACCAATAAATTGGTGAACCACTCCCCTCCCATTCCTCGCCTCCAATCTTCCTCCCCTCCCTTAAGGAGCATGAGCTGTACTTACAGTCCATCCTGGCTTGTTTCCAACATATACTTCCCAGTAGTAACATCTTCCCTTGGGATCGGGTGTTTGAGGAAAGCCTTCGGTTCCCAGTACATTCAACGTTGATTGAAAACGCAATGGGTTATCAGGTACTGGGTGCTGGTACCGCATACATCGAACCACTGTGTCTTCTTCCGACAGCTCCAAATTGCTGTGTGCTGTGTCAGCATCCAACGTTATCAGAATGGGAGCTGAAAACAGACAATAAATAGTCATGAAACGGTCAAATGGCGCGAAATGGGAAATACTTAAGTACAAGTTGTCAAAAAGTTTTTTTTCCCATGAAAAAACACTGACTTTAATATTCCAATGACACTGGAAAACTGATCCACCGCTGGGAAGAGTTTGCGGTACTGGATTGAAGCGACCAAAAAAAATATATATAATGAACATTTGCTCGAAGAGGATTATATATGGAGAGATAAGTGGGGAGTGTGGGAGGAGTGGGAAGGGGAAGGGAAAGATGATTGGAAGAAAATAGGTGTCAGAAGAGGGATAAGGACATTTGAGAGAGGAGGAGGAAACAATTCCCCCATATATGTGACATGTGTACATAATAGACAGGTTGCCCCTAAACTGATAGACCTGACTTGGTGGACATTTGGCAGATACCACCTGCTGGTTTGTTAGTCAAAGCAGATAAGGCTTGTGGTTTTCACGTGATTACATAGCCTTCCTGTTTGTAGGAAAAGGGGTCAATATTAGAAAAAAAATCAGGGGGAAAACTTTTGTCTGCTCCCTTCTACTGTAAACCAGAATTACTTGCCATACAGAATTAAGTATGGCACATATGCTTCCACGATGGTAAGCAGCTGTCTATATATTATGTACACAAATCTGGTGGAGTCTTTGACCCTCCAATCCACACTCCAATTAAATGTTCCTCAACTACTATTCTTCTATCTCCTTCCAAACCTCATTCCGCTCTCTCTTCACTACTCCCAACACTCCTTTACAATTTCTCTCTCTGATATTTCGCCTTCTCTTCCTTTTAACAATATAGACCTCTTTACCTCTGCCACCGAAGGTGAATGGATATTATGTTTTCACCCCTGTCTGTTTGCGTGTCTATCTGTTTGTCTGTGAGCAGGCTATCCTAAAGAGCTACAGATAGTTTCGGACGAAACTTGGTAGTCAGGTTGGGCGTGTGACAAGGACGAATTGATTCGATTTTTGGTAAAGGTTTGGATCTGAATGCAGATCTGAGAATGTTAAGTGATTCTTCACCATCGAGAGATAGGGCCAAAATGATATATAGCTTGATATCTAAAAAAAGTTTTCGATGGGTTATTACAAAACGAGGTGGTCGAGTTAGGTAGTTGACAAGAAAAAGCTGATTCGATTTTGGTTGCGTCTGGATGTAGATCCGGCCTATCAGTGGGATACAAAATGTAAACTGTTCAGTCTGGAGGAGGTACACGTGCTCTACTGAGTGCCATTCTTGTTCTCCCATGCGAACAAAATAAAGATGAATAACATTTGTGTAACATTAGAGAGTGGCTAGAAAGTCAGCATGTGGGTACAAAATTGTTTCAAGTGACTTGCTTGGTGAGAATGTCTTCAAAAGCTTTGACATTTTGATTTCACAAGAAAGAAACTCAGCATGTGTTTCCACCCCAGCATTTTCAGTTTTGCCATCACTATTTTCTGTACAATTTAAGCTGCAGGGGAAAAAAAGGAAACATTTAAAACTGTGGTACACAAGTTGCATCCAATTAAGTCGACATGTATCAGGATATTATTGAGTAGCCGCAGTCTATAATGGAGGATTAAATCATCCTCTTGGACTTGACCATTACAAACCTTTCTTGGACTGTCTTGAATACCTGATGGAAGAGAGTTGGGAAAATTAGCATTGTTAAATTAATAAATATAAACAGCCAACTGAAGTATCCAGTGTTGCCTGGGGAAATTCAATGAAATATGTATTTAAATATTTTCTGCCTGACAAATTAGGGAATGTTAGCATAATGGTTTCATATGAATTAACCAATCTTGGGCATTGCAAAATGTGTTTGGACTGCTTTCTCTTCTTTTAACTTCTTATTCATTTTTTTTTTTAACACAACCAATCACTCCAACCTCAACATACGATCTTCACAAAATATATTACTCGATCGCTCACGGGAAAAACCCAGGCAGTGTTTCAGAACATACAGAGTCTGAACATGGAGTTGTTGAAATAAACTTGTGGAAAGCAATCTTTTTAATAACAGGCACACGTGTAAGTGCTGTAATAATTAAATTTGTGTTGGTGACAATAAATCACTACAACCTCAACATACGATCTTCACAAAACATATTACTCGATCGCTCACGGGAAAAAACCCAGGCAGTGTATAAGAACATACTGAGTCTGAACATGGAGTTGTTAAAATAAACCTGTGGAAAGCAATCTTTTTAATAACAGGCACACGTGTAAGTGCTGTAATAATGAAATTTGTGTTGGTGACAATAAATCACTACAACCTTAACATACGATCTTCACAATACATAGTACTCGATCACTCCCGGGGGAACAATGCAGGCAGTGTAGAAGCGCAAGACCCGATCGAGGCCTGAAAGCCAATTATCTGATTGTATTTTATTTTACTTTTTTAATTTCTTTTTTTTATCCAAACATAGCCCTCAACCTTCCTCTGGATGAAAGAGGAGGCCGTGAAAAGTTTGGCTGCACTAGTTCTTGCAGGGTACGAATGTATAATAAACAAACAAACAAGCAGTCATAGACTGGTACTTACGGAATTGTCAACTTGACCTCTGACCTTGTCTAATAAAAGCTGTCTCTAGAGAAGGTAGCGACGCAAACCAGAAGTTTCTACGATGATTCTGTACCAAACCATCAAAATCGTAACGTCGACCGAAGCAAAAATCTCCATTTCTCTATGCAATTATTTAATATTATTTTATCAAAGTCACAAAACCGTAATATTCGGCCATCCACCAACAATCTTTACATAATCCGATGGCTTAGCGAGTCAGGCATGCGACGATAACCTTTATTGGGATAAAAAATGACTTTTAAACACCATCTTTATCGAAAACACCGTCAGCGCGCACATGCAAAACCTTTACGTGACTCAACGACGCCTCTGCTTGAGCGCGCTGCACCATGTGACGAGCCGTGACGCGGCGAGTGAAATATTTTTTATACAATCTTAAAACGTCTCCAAAACATTCAATTTTTACCAGAATTTCGACAACCCAGTGTTAAGCGTCCTAAGCGATCGCAAAAACCGAAGACAAAGTTAGAATCGAAGTTAAAACGAACTCGTAACGTCGACCAAAGCAAAAATACTCCATTTCTCCATATGGATTTACGGAATTATGTTTGACCTCACTGTGACCTTGAGCTTTCACCGATTTTGACCAAAATCTAATCAGCGCTAGCCATCACCCTCCTGAATCACGTGGTGTAATTTGACGTTGGTAGCTTCTTCCATTCTCGAGTTATCGTGCCTACAAACAAACACACAAACACACAAACACACAAACACACACACACAAACAAGCAGTCATAGACTGGTACTTACGAAATCGTCAACTTGACCTCTGACCTTGTCTAATAAAAGCTGTCTCTAGAGAAGGTAGCCACGCAAACCAAAAGTTTCTATGATGATTCTGTACCAAACCATCAAAAATCGAATATTTGACCTCACTGTGACCTTGACCTTTGACCGATTTTGACCAAAATCTAATCAGCACTAGCCATCACCCTCCTGAATCACGTGGTGGAATTCGACATTGGTAGCTTCTTCCGTTCTCGAGTTATCGTGCCAACAAACAAACACACACACACAAACAAACAAACACACAAACAGAGGATGGAAGTCATCAATATACTTACTATCTAAAGATTTCGTAAGTAACAAACACACAAGCAAATTTTCTTTACATATATATCAGATTATGAGAAGAATAATCCAGGGCAAGACATGATAAAAATTACTCTAGGTTTTACTTGTCATTTTTTTCATGATTGCTTGCCTTCTCTGCAAAGGACCCTGTGGGATATTTAACATCCACCAACTAATCCTGACAGCCGGTAAACCCAGTTTAACATCCATTCGAAGGGTGGCACACACATTGATGAATCACCCTACCTGTGAAACACCAAGATAGCAGTTGATAGCTGGGTTGGGATTTGAACCCAGGGAAGATGGCTTCGAAGCAAGTGTGCATACCTCTATATCATCCAACTGTGCTATTGTTCTGTATTTCATCCATTTTTCAATAATCTACAATGTGCTTATTCTCCTCTGATTCAATTTGACCTGGTACCCACTGAAGAGGAATATTGGTCACATTACATTGTTTTGTTAATTTATCAGTAAGATTGATTATCTCCTTTGTCCAGGCATTTATAAGGTTGTTTTTGTCAGATAAAGTTAAAGAAGTGTGTATTCACGAATCCAACAAATTTAATTGTCACCGAACAATTATTTTAGACATCATTTTTTTTCAATTCGATCAAAACCTACTTTCAGAGCAATATACATTTGATATCGAAGTTTGAGCAAATGCTTAACACTCTTTCATGAGCCCACATTTTGTATACATGTGAAAACACACATATGCTTATCTCTTCGAACCGATCAAACTGGGCCAGCGAAGCAGACAGCCACATTTTTGGTGAAGTTGGTGGGTGATGAACAAACTATTGGTGAAGATGCAGATCCATATTTTTAGAACTGTGGCACTGGTATTATCATACAATTATTAACCATCGTAGAACACAATATTCTCATACCTGCAGAACTTTCCAAGGTTGATGCTCTGGATCAAGAGCAGTTTGCATTAACGGCGATGCTGCAGCAGCCTGCATGGCTTGCTCATTAGCAGTTTGTGCTAAGTTCATGTAGCACTGATGTGTGCTCTCCTGCTGATGGTGGAGCGCATGGAGCATCTCATCCCGCTGCTGCTCCAGCAGGCTGAGCAATGTTTGGTGATGGGTCCACACACGTGCTGCAAGCTGAGCCACATCATCCTGCTCAAAGAGGAAATGAAACAGAACATGCACAAGGCACCAACACATGCCTCTTGTCTTCCTATAAAAGGAAATAAAACAAATTCATTGTATTCATGCCATGTCCCACATATAGATTTAGTGTGTGGTGTTGGCTTAACAGTTAAGCTGGTTGGCTTAAGATCTTAAGGTCTTAAGGTTTTGTTATAAATCCGTCCACAACTTTTTTGAAATACCATGCTATATATCATTTTTGGCCTAATCACTCAATTGTGGAGAATAACTTTAAAAATTTCAAAAAATTTCTTAGATCAGGATCCAGACCTTCACCAAAATGTAACCAATTCGTCCTTGTCACATACCCAACCTGTCCACCAAGTTTCGCCCGTCACTTTTTGAGATATCCTGCTCACGGACAAACAAACAAACAAACAGACAGACAGACAGACAGGGCTGAAAACATAACCTCCATCCACCTTCGGTGATGGAGGTAATTATTTAACAGTAAAAAGGCAGAACTGGAAACCAGACTTGCTGAATGGGATCATGTCTGTGTACACCACCTTGGCAGAACAGTTACCTCTTCCATCAACTGGTTTCCTCTTATGGACTCAAATTTACTTCTTTCTGTGTTCCTCTTGTCCCTATATAACCTTCACAAACTTGTTTGTTTTTTTTTACGCCATACCCTCTACTTTCTCTGATGTCACATTTTCGTTCCTTTCCAACCTCAGAATGTACCCTTCACACTCACCGCCCCCTCGCACACCCATCCCACTCTCTTTACCATCACAGATGTGAATTCTGTTTCACTGATGTTTATCCAATACCTCAAAAATACAAAAGTTCTACTTTTTTTTTCCTTTCATACAGTTATAGTGATCCTTTCATGCAGTTATAGTGATCCTTTCATACAGTTATAGTGATCCTTTCATACAGTTAGGGTGATCCTTTCATACAGTTAGGGTGATCTTTCATACAGTTATGGTGATCTTTCATACAGTTATGGTGATCTTTCAAACAGTTAGGGTGATCTTTCATACAGTTATGGTGATCTTTCATACAGTTATGGTGATCTTTCATACAGTTATGGTGATCTTTCATACAGTTAGGGTGATCTTTCATACAGTTAGGGTGATCCTTTCATACAGTTTGGGTGATCTTTCATACAGTTATGGTGATCTTTCATACAGTTAGGGTGATCTTTCATACAGTTAGGGTGATCCTTTCATAAAGTTATGGTGATCCTTTCATACAGTTAGGGTGATCTTTCATACAGTTATGGTGATCTTTCATACAGTTATGGTGATCTTTCATACAGTTATGGTGATCTTTCATACAGTTATGGTGATCTTTCATACAGTTAGGGTGATCTTTCATACAGTTATGGTGATCTTTCATACAGTTAGGGTGATCTTTCATACAGTTATGGTGATCTTTCATACAGTGAGGGTGATCCTTTCATACAGTTATGGTGATCTTTCATACAGTTATGGTGATCTTTCATACAGTTATGGTGATCCTTTCATACAGTTATGGTGATCCTTCATACAGTTAGGGTCATCTTTCATACAGTTAGGGTGATCTTTCATACAGTTATGGTGATCTTTCATACAGTTATGGTGATCCTTTCATACAGTTATGGTGATCTTTCATACAGTTATGGTGATCTTTCATACAGTTATGGTGATCCTTTCATACAGTTATGGTGATCTTTCATACAGTTATGGTGATCTTTCATACAGTTATGGTGATCCTTTCATACAGTTATGGTGATCCTTTCATACAGTTATGGTGATCCTTTCATACAGTTATGGTGATCCTTTCATACAGTTATGGTGATCCTTTCATACAGTTATGGTGATCCTTTCATACAGTTATGGTGATCCTTTCATACAGTTATGGTGATCCTTTCATACAGTTATGGTGATCTTTCATACAGTTATGGTGATCTTTCATACAGTTATGGTGATCCTTTCATACAGTTATGGTGATCTTTCATACAGTTATGGTGATCCTTTCATACAGTTCGGGTGATCCTTTCATACAGTTAGGATGATCCTTGAAGAACCTACTGCAGCATTGGTGGCTCTCTCCTCCAGTTCTTTAGCTCTTTTCTTTCTCTCCTTCTCAATTTCTGCCAGTTTCTGTAACCAGTCGCTGTAATAATCCTGAAAGACAAAAGATAATTGGAATCTCCTTTATTGTACATTTCCCAATTTATATATTTACTTGCAGAGTACCCACCTATTTATTTATTTATTTATTTGTATACAGAGTCGAGGCTCGTGGATTATAGCTAGTACACTGAACCGATCGGAATGTAACCGGACAAAAGGAACAGTAGATAGGGAGATAGTTGGGGTGGGACACCAACGGCAGAGTTGAAGGCCAAGATAGCGGAAGGCTTGGACAAACAATGGGTGTGGGGAGGAATGGGGGGTAAGAAAGGACAAGAGGAATACAGAAGGAAACTCATAGGAGGGGAAAAATAGAAGTTTAGCAGGAGAAGGAGTGGGTTCGTGAGGGTAAAAGCAATCATGGTTTTGGATTGGGGATGATCTGAAATGGTGGTGAACAGCTTTTTTGAAGACCATGAGAGAAGAATGAGATTTAAGAGAATATGGAAGTTCGTTTCACAGGTGAGAAAAAAGAGGAAACAATGAGTGGAGGTCAACAGTGATCCTAGATTTCGGTAGTTTCACAAGAAGGGGGTTGATAGCAGACCTTGTGCATTCATCAGGAATGTGAGGGGTGGGGGGAGGGACAAAGTGTGGAAAGAGCAGAGGGTGCAAGACCCCAAAGGAGAAAGGAGGTAGTAGAAGATAGAGGCCACAGACCTGTCTGTGATGGGAAAGTGATAGGCTTGCTGAAAAAAGTGTAGTCTGTGTTTTGCAATAAGACTGTAGATGTTTGCATGGCATGCGCATGAAAAGTTATTCATGATCTAAAGGGTCTAAAGGGTACGTACCAATTGTAATTAGTGTCTAAGGGGTCAAAAACGGGCCTAAAAGGTCTAATCTCTAAAGCAAGGAAATGTCTCAGGGGTCTGAAGACATCTAAAATGTATAAAAAGGTCTATCTCGGACACCACAGACAAAATGGGTGACAAATGCTTTGGCCCACCTTCACAGGCTGACTAGGTGTCCTGTATGTTATGGAACCATCCCGTTTCATACTTCTCGGGACGCCATTTGTGTATCTGGTCATGTCCGTGTCATGCTATGTCCCACTGTCGTGTCCATGCTGTGTCCCACCATCATCTCCGTGCCGTACCGTGTCCCACCATCATGTCCATGCTCTGTCCTACCGTTGTGTCCGTGCCATGTTGTGCCGTGTCCCACCATCATGTCTGTGATCATGCTGCGTCATGTCTGTACCGTGTCCCACCGTCGAGGTGGGTGGTGATGGAATGAGATAGGTCACAAGCAGGCCAACACAGTTGTTTAATTCATGTATGTATGAAGATACCTCTGCAGTGGTATTAACTCCTGAAAGAGAGACTGCAAGTTTTCAAATCAACAATGGAGTTCTTGAAGGTGACCCCCTCACTCCTTACCTGTTTACCATTGCCTTGGACGATGCACTAATAACTGTGATTGAAGACTGGGATAGCATAACTCTCTCCCGGCGTAGAAGTCACAGACATCCAGCCCAGCACATTTCTGACCTCGACTTTGCTGATGACATAGCACTCCTCTCAGACATGTTAAGCAAAGCTGAACTTCTACTTCACAAGGTTGAAACTACTGCATGGTCTATTGGGCTTGTACGCAATGTTGAAAAGGTGAAGCATTTGCACATCAATCCTTCTGCTGAGTGTGCTCTGCTTACTGTTGCTGGAAGTTCGATAGAGAGAGTGAATGACTTTAAATACCACGGCTCTGATACCAATACGCAGAGTGACTTAGAAAACAGAAAAGCTCAGACTTGGGCAGCAGATCATGCCCTCCTAAAAAAATTGGAGATCTCCAATTCGTAGACAGAGTAAGCTAAGGGTCTTCAAAACTATGGTTGAGCAGATCCTTCCCTATGGGTGTGAATCCCACTGTCGTGTCCATCCCAGTCTACCAGTCAGCCATCTTTGGTCAGATCACAAAATAAAGTTAGGTGCACATGTATGCCATTGTGTACTGTGCTTGTGCCATGTTTGAACAAAATCGGACCATGCATGTCGGATAAATGGTTGGGGACACCTTTAAGTAACAAAATGGCCAATAGTCTGCCATATTGGATCTGATCTCGAAAAACAAAATGATGTGCTAATGTAAGCCATCATTCATTATCTGTTTGCTAAGTTTGAACAACACTGGTAAATGCATTTCTGAGAAATGGTTGACATGTTCAACATGGAGTTTTTTACAACTAAAATGACCGCTAGTCGGCCATCTTGGATCTGATCTCGAAAAAAAATGACATCCATATGTAAGCCATTATTCATTATCTGAGTACCAAGTTTAAGCAACATCGGTAATGCATGTCCAAGAAATGGTTGAGGATGTCTTCAAAATATGGTTTTTTTATAACTAAAATGACCACCAGTTGGCCATCTTGGATCTGATCTCGTCCAAAAGGGGTTAATAATATATTTTATCAACTAAAGGTTGATAAAAACATGTTTACCTTGGGATCGCAGCTCGGTGACACATTAACATGATGCATTGAAATCCCACCGCAGCCAAAAAAAATATAAGGAAAAATAGGAAAAAAATAGCCAAAAAATTTTTTTCCCCTATTTTTTCTATATGAATTTTTTTTTTAAATAGTGGGTTTTGCAACAAAAAAAAATAGGATATATTTTTTTTTAACTAGCCACTTTCGAACAAAAAAAATAGGAAATGAATGAGAAAAATATATTTTAAATAGGTAGTTTTTGAAAAAAAACAAATAGGGAAAAATAGCAACCACTTTGGTGTAAAACAAAGTACAGAAAAATAGTGAAAAAATAGCAGCAAATCTGGTGTAAAACAACAAAGTATGGAAAATTAGTGAAAAAATAGCACTACAACCACCAAAATCTCCAAAATAGTAAAAGAAATAGGAAAGGAAACCTATCTTTTTGCTATTTAGGTGGGGGGGGGGGGGGAAGAGTTTTTAATTGGCACTGAAATACCAAAAATATCCAAAAAATATGGTTGCTTTCTTCAATGTTGTGTTGTGTGTATTTCTTCTTAATTTTGCTGTACATTCTTATAAACATTACAAAAGTGCTTCCTAATGTCCTTGATGTGAAATATGTACAAGCGCCTCCATGAGCCTTATATCACCGTATAAAATTTCCCTGGTGTATTTAACAGTGTTGTAACATGTATCACCTTCAGCTCTTCGAAAGCCTGTTTATCACTCAGGATAGTATGTCCACTGTGCTGATACGACAGCAAACACCGAGTGCACATAACTTTCGAGTCCTCTTTGCAGTAAACTCGCAGAGGCATCCCATGTTGTGTGCAATGTTTCCTCACTTCTCCATTCCATATGCCGGACACAGGAGGAGAACCTTCGGGCCACAAACCCACCCCGGTCTCTTCTGTCACCTGCTGCCAACGATCTTCCAGGCTACAGCAGTGTAAAGGTAGGTGCACAGAGCAAAACATTTGGCTACACTGTTGGCAAACACTGCCACATTGCAAGACTTGTTGAGGGCACATTCTGCAGGCCACTGAAGTCGTATTTTTTTCATCCATTGGTGGCTTCTGAGAATCAATAAATCCCTCATATCCACGACCCTCTGCCTTTTCTGATGGGCTGTTCTCATCTTTACCTTCTATAAGGGGCATCTTTCCTTTCTCCACAGACAGAGAAAGTTCCACTTCAAACTGTGTCGTCTCAGCTTCATCATAAGACATGATTACCCAGTGTGAGGTATCTGTGCAAAGAAACATAACCACATTTACATATCAGTAACTAGCCACAGAATGACTGTTTCAGAATCACTGCCTCTCCTGATAGTACATAGAACTACCAGTCAAGTTTCATATTTTAATCTTACATGAAGAAATGTTTTAATCTCACCTCCAAATAATCTCACTGGCATTTTCACAGCAATGACATATTAAATTGGGAATATAATGTTCCCATTATGGGAAAAAATAACAACTAAATTTGGAACAAATATACAAATTATTCTGAGCTTTTTCTACCAGCTCAGCTTCCCTTCGATTGTCGTCTTGCATTCTGATAATCAAGGGTGACTGTTTGACAGTAAAGGGCTTTGTATCAAAGAAAAAAACTTTGAAAATGTTAAAGGAATACTTTTCCATCTTTGAAAAATAATTATACAGAGAATGAGACAAACAAGAATTTGTTTGACTACTGCATGGTTTTTGGGAAGAAATTGGTGCATGGATCCTTTAGAAATACAGGGAATGAGGAATCTATGGTGAATTAACATGAAAAACTATTTCAGTGTGGCCCTTTCATCATATCTCGTAATAAGTCTAATCATGAATGTAATAACAGAGGAAAACTAGAGGGGGAGCACTCGGTAGAGTGCAAAACCTCTGCCGCCAATAGTGCTCGGTCACTAAAGTGAACCTGATATCCTATTCATTGTTGGTCAAAACGGATCAGACTCTACTGAACCACGATTGAATAAACTAAACTCGATCGACACGCATGGAGAAATGCCAAAAAAATAAAATCGAAATTTTTTTGAAAAAAAAGTTGCAAAATTTCTGGATTTTTTATCTAACATTTTTTTGGGGGTAGGAAATCACTTAAAACATGTAGAAATGCAAAAAAAAAATTCAAATATTTTTCAAATAAAATCGAAATTTTTTTTGAAAAAAAGTTGCAAATTTTTTTTTTCTCCAACAAATTTATTTCTTTTTGGTTGGAAATCACTTAAAACATGTAGAAATGCAAAAACAAAAATTCAAATATTTTTTCAAAATGGCCGCCATAGCGGCCATATTGGATTTTGGACCAAGTCCAAAATCTAATGGCATGATCCTTGGACCATACCTAACCCCCCCCCCCACCAAGTTTTGTCGAAATCCGTCCAGGAGTTTTTCAATAATACTGTTCACAAACAAACAAACAAACAAACAGACAGGGGTGAAAACAGTAACCTCCGTCCATCTTCGATGGCGGAGGTTAACTAGAAGGGCGCTCGTTGGAGCACACACCTCCGCCCGGATCCGGATTTGGATCTTCACCAACATGGAATCAATTCGTCCTTGTTACACACCCAACCTGTCCACCAAGGTTCGTCCAAATCCGTCCACAACTTTTTGAGATAAAGTGGAATATATCGTTTTTGGCCCTTCTCCCAATGGTGAAAAAACACTTTAAAATTTTTCCTAGCCACATCTGAAACTTCAGCAAAAGCTAACCAATTCTTCCACGTCACACACCTAACCTGTCCACCAAGTTTTATCCGAATCCTTCCATAACTTTTTTGAGATATCCTGCACACATTCTTTTGCATTCTGAAGGAGGTTCTCCTCAAGGATTTGCCTGTATTTGGCTCCATTCATTGATCCCTCTATCCTTCTGAGTCTCCCAGTCTCTGCCACTGAAAAGCATCCCTCGAATGCTGCCATGCTTCATGGTAGGGATGGTGTTCGATGGGTGATGAGCTGTGCTCGGTTTCCGCCAGACGCAGCGCTTTGCATTCAGGCCAAAGAGTTCAATTTTCATCTCATCGGAACACAAAATCTTTTGCCTCATGTTCTCAGTCTTTCACTTGCCGTTTTGCAAACTTACAGGTGTGCTGTCATGTGCCTTTTTCTCAGTAGTGGCTTCCATCTGGCCACTCTCCCATAAAGCCAAGATTTGTGAAGTGCTGCAGAGACTGTTGTCCTTCCGGCAGGTTCTCCCATCTTAGCCAAGGAATTCTGTAGTTCTCCAAGAGTGGTCATTGGGTTCTTGGTCACCTCCCTGATGACCTCCTTTAAGCTCCTTTAAACAGCTCCTTTAAGAAATTAAATAGATGTTCCCTTTTTTTTTTTTAAAAGGGGAACATACATTCAATAATCAACTTTACAAGATTATTTTACGCATGCAATAGCATTTTTGTTTCGTGCGTTTCATAAGTTTTGGCCTTTGCAATAAACAAATGGGTAACAAACTACTCAATCGCAGGACTATACTACTCAATAGAAGGATATACCTTGTATTAACAATCATTTTTACGACTACAAAGGTAATTTTGGTGCTCAAGTGCTGTGATGCCATTGTACTTACCCCACAGCCGGGAAGAAGGTTTTTCTTTGCACTGAAGATGTCGGTATAAAAAATGTCTATTCAAAGGGCGGAAGTGGACTTCGCTTGCTTCTCCTTATTAACTTCCCCTTTTTCTCCCCTTTTATATAGTTTTCCATTTTCCCTGTGCAGCACACACCACATGTAAATGTACAAAATGTCACAAGAAACGAAAGAAACCCCCAGGCCTTTGTGGGGAAAAGTCCCTGAGAAAATATGTCCTCTAGATAAGTAGAGGCTGTATATTTACAATGAATTGTTTATGTCTATGTTTTCAAGGAAATATTCTGTGTGGTTTTAAGTAAATCCGACGAACATGATAATGCATGTCTGATAGAACAGTGGGCTGGCAAGGATAGTTTGGAGAAGCGTCTAGCTTGGGTTTGAATCTGACCTCGCAATAAACTGCAACCTTGGTGCTTCGCAAGTAGAGTAACGCATCAATGTGTTCGCCAGCCGTTTGATGGATATTAAGCCAGAGGACCCATTTGCAAGCACGAATTATTTGTGGATGTTAAACATCACTTTCGTGAAGACTAAATGAGTTATCGCCAGCACCCTGGCCAACAAATTCCAAAATTCCTGCCTAAACTCTTTTGCCAACCCACCCTTGTCGAGCAGAACGAGGAAACGAATACCACCAATGTGAGTTGAAGGTCTTCGTCCTACAGGGGATTGAAAACAGACTGATGATGATAAAGCAGTCACACACTGGAGGTGTGAAAAAAAAAGTTTTACTTTACACCTCACATGAGATGTGTAACTGAGAGAGACAGCATAATGGTGCTGATAAAATGGTGAAGACTAAATTATATCAAGGAGAATGAAAATACAGAATGAGAAAAAGAGGGACACACGAGTGAGGAATTGGACATGCTTGACTGATGGAGAAACAAGAAGAGAGATAGAAAGTGTGCATGGCTCTCGTTTTAGTCAATAGAAGATAGACAATGATGTTGTGAGTGGTCAAATAAATTCTTCAGTACAGTTGGTAAAGAAATGAGGTCGAGACATGTTGGTGTGGCGTCTCCTTGTCAAAACGCCCCCAGGAAGGTGGTGAATTTGTGTCCTTTGACCTATTCTATTTTCAATTGGAAAACTGCTTTTAGAATTTGCTGATGAGATCATTATAGCTGCTGAATAATTCACCATTGTTCAGGCAGGATATATGTTACAGCCTCTGGGGCAGGAACCGGGGGCAAAATATGATGCCTGATGAAAACAGTGAAAACTAGAGGGGGAGCACTCGGGAGAGTGCAAAACCTCCGCCGCCAATACTACTGGGTCACTCAAGTGAACCTTATATCTTATTCATTAAATATGATGTCAACAGTGCTGACAGAGTTATAGTTCTTTTCTCCAACATTTTTTTTTTGGGGGGGGGAGGTTGGAAATCACTTAAGACATGTAAAAATGCAAAAAAATTAAAAAATTTTCTCAATTTTTTTTTTTGGGGGGTTGGAAATCACTTAAAATGTGTAGAAATGCAAAAAAAAAAATTTTCTCGAACAATCTTTTTTGGGGGGAAACAATTTTTTGGGGGGCGGGGGTTGAAAATCACTTAAAACATGTAGAAATACAAAAAAAAAGAAATCGAAATTTTGTTGAAAAAAAGTTGCAAAAATTTTTTTTCTCCAACAATTTTTTTTGGGGGGGGGGTTTGGAAATCACTTAAAACATGTAGAAATGCAAAAAAAAAAAATTTTCTCTAACACTTTTTTTTGGGGGGGGGGGGGTAACAATTTTGGGGGAGGTTGGAAATCACTTAAAACATGTAGAAATGCAAAAACAAAATTTCTCTAACAATTTGTTTTGGGGAGGGGGGGTTGGAAATCACTTAAAACAAGTAGAAATGCAAAAAAAAATATTTTTTTTTTCTCTAACAATTTTTTTTGGGGTGGGGGGACCAAGTCCAAAATTTAATGGCATGATCCTTGGACCATACCTTACCCCCCCCCCACCAAGTTTCGTCGAAATCCGTCAAGGAGTTTTTCCATAATACTGTTCACAAACAAACAAACACACAAACAAACAAATAAACAAACAGAAAGGGGTGAAAACAGTAACCTCCATCCATCTTCGAAGATGGCGGAGGTTAATAATAACAGACATAACTGGAATTGCCACCTGATGACCAGGTACCAAGTCATCCCGCTTTGATGCAACCCCGCTTTGATCGGACACTTGACTTTGACCCATGATGAATATTATTATTCAATTTAATTCAGAATGATATTAAAATAAATTCAATTCAAATGAAAGAGAAGGCCAAATAGGTACAGTACTGCATTGGAGTAATCAGAAGGAACCCAAACAAGCAAAATTGAAGTCATTAGGAGGAACCTGGATAGGATTCTGGTTTCAGCTGATACTCCTCTACCCTTAAACCCATCCAGGTGCAGTCAAGTGAGCCTTATTCAAAATATTTTTTTTTAAAAAGAACCCAGATTCAAAAAAATAAATAATTCTGGCTGCCTGACCATGCGTCACATCAGGTTGAAAATTAAAAGATACATTCCCCATCACTACCAGATCATAATTGTGAAGTTTCACTTTGATCGATGAAGCAGTTAAAGAGAAAGATTTGTTTTTTTTAAGATATTCATTCAATCCAATATGGCTGCCAGACTATGTGACATTAATTATTTGTAAACACCCATGTATCGCCAAGGCTTGGGGAACATGTGTGTGAAGTCTCCCCTCAATCGGTCCAGCCGTTCTGGAGGAGATTTTTTTAAAGGTTTTAGGGTAAATCCAATATGGCTGCCAAACCATGTAACCGATGAAATCATAGGTGGGAATGTTTTGTTCCTCATGACAGTTGGTCATAGCTGTAATAAAGTTTCACCTTGATTTGTTCAGCCGTTTCAGAGAAGAAGAGTTTTGAAGGTTTTTATTTTTCAAAAAACAATATGGCTATTGAACCACGTGACTGATAACGTCATCAATTTTTCTGTCAGCCAATTTATCCCAAGATGATCCTCAAAAATTTTCATCCTGATCGGATGTGGTGTTATACTTATGCAATTATGATGTAACAACAAAGACACCTATGGCATCACACAAAAATAGGGACAATAGCCCTAGGCATTCACTAGATAGAATAATGTTATTGAGGAGGAAGTCAATATGGGACAGAATCAGCAAAATGTACCAATGAACCATCCATCCATCCATTGGGACCATACTCTGTGCAGAGCGTTGGTGCTGCCTAAGCAGTCTCCTTGGCTATTGGGCACAATAATGGACGGGTCGCCACTCTGACACAGGATACCAGCAAGCTGGCACTCATTTTGGTAGCCTCAGAAGGATGACAGGCAGAGTCAACTCCACCTGGTATTAATTCAACAGGTAGGTAGGATTTGAATTCAGGATCCGAAGATCCCAAGCCCACCACCCTAACCATTAAGCCAACACCACGCATAATGAACCAATGTTATAACAAGTAACTATTTTGGATAGCCACCCCCCCCCACTCCACCCCCACCCCACCCCCACCCCACCCCCACCCCACCCCCACCTTAGACTCCTAAAGACCCCGATTGTTTTTTTTTTAATGTTATGAACAATCTTTGGTACATCACGAGTGGTGAAGGTTGCAGCTAAGTTTCATCAGAATTGTGTTTGTAGTTTCTGTGAAGAAAGCAATTATTTATTTTGGGGAGCAACACCCCCACCCTCCCCGTAGATGCCCTTTGACCCGTTTTTTTAATGGTGTGAAAAAACTTTGGGTCATATCACAGGAGATGAAGGTTGTGGTCAAGTTTCATTGAAATCGAGAGAAGTTGCATGTATTTGTGGACGGACGGACGACGCGTCATCCCATAAGCGCCCAAGAACTATGTTCCTGGTGAGCTAAAAAAAAAAAATCACACTATTCTCCATGTGGAGTACTTGCCATGTTCTAAGTTTCAATTTTTTCCTTTGTGAGGTTTTGGAGATACAGAGGTCCAAAGTTTTTCCATTTTTCCAACATGGCTGCCACACCACGTGACCCATGATGCCTTGAGTGATAATTAAGCCATTCTTCATGAGTAGTCGCTCCCATGGTGAAAATTTTGTCTCAATCCGACAAGCGATTGCAGAGAAAAACTGTACTCAAGTTCTGCGCAGCGAAACGAACAAAGACAGACAGACGACAAATGGACCAAAATGCAATACCTTCTCCTCTGGCAAGAGTCACTGGAACAGCACTTGCTGGAGCCCATGTTGTGGCATCATTTTGCCTTGGATTTTATACTATGTAAATATGCTTCAGCTCTGGTTTATCTGGGGGTTTACCAGCATGATTTACCAGGTACCAGGAGTTCCGGAATAATTACGAGTGGGTTGGACAGTAACAGTTTCAAGAAGGAGATTTGACTCAGAATCTGAACGCCTCAGGCGGCTTTTCTTCCACGCGAAATTGGTGACCCCGACGTGATCCAAATGGACAAACAAGTAGTTACTGGCACGCAACTCATCACCAGGAACCATCAACCAGCCATGCCCATCCCAGTCGCTCAACGAACTTCATATGTGGCAGTGGTTGACAGAGTTGAAATACGTTGTTGGATCATTCTCACCATAGTATATGATGGAGGTGAGAGATATTTTATGACAACCCCCAACGAACAACCCGTACAGGATTTTGAAGGCCACGCTCATAAAGCACACGACTCCACTAATGAGCACCACCGCTTTCAACAACTTCTTACAACCGAGTATTTTGGAGATTTCAGATCCATTCAACTACTATGTTATATGCAGCCGCTTCTTCGTGACTGCCACACCATCTTCGACCAGTCGCTCCTTCGTGAGTTGTTCTTGCAATATTTACCAGCACACGTCCGCATGATACTTGCAGCTAATGCAGAGCTGGGACTAACCGCCACTGCGGATCTGGCTGAGCATCGCATTGACACCGGTACACCGACCATGGCTAATATAGCACCTCCACCCAGCACGTCACACAGCTACAATCTGAAATGGTGGACCTTAAGCAGCTCTTCCTGGAGCTCCATGCTGTGCAACGCCAGTCGTGCCCAACTTCGTCCACCCATTATAGGGACAGAGAGAAACGCCGTACCTCGAGCGACCATTCTCCTTCACCTTCTGCGAACACTCCAGATTGATGTTGGTATCACATGACCTTCATTGCTGATGCTCATTTGTTTAGAGCACCGTGCTCATACCAGCCACAGGGAAACGATGAGGCCCACAACTAATGGTCATGAGTGTACCAGGGCCATACGTCGGTCGCCTTCTCTTCTTTGTGAGTCATACGAGGGGACTTTGTTTTGGTGTAGCTTAGTAGTGTAGCTACAGGGGCAGAGGTGAGCATTGTGCCACCATCTGCCGCAAAATGGAAAAAATTCGACAGGAATATTCATGACATGCCGCTAACTTCTTTTGGAGAATGTCTCCTCCAGCTTGATTTGAGTTTATGTCTCTCATTTCTGTCGGTGTTTACTATTGCCGACACAAGATACTCTATCCTAGGTGTCGATTTTTTTTGCGTCATTTCAATCTCCTGCAGATGTCAAACATTGCAGTCCATTGGATGCCTCAGGAAAGCTTAGTGTTCTCGGTAAAGCATCCACCATTTCGTCGCTGAATATCATGTGCCTTTTATCCACCACCCCGTACCCTTTTCAAGAAGTACTTCATGACTTCCAGTCTATAAAGTGCCCATCGGCGACAATCCAGCCCATTAAATACCAGATCATGCATCACATCGAAGCCACTGGACCCCC
>NC_140961.1:30684785-30744785 GCF_056783735.1 Eptatretus burgeri
AGAATGCCGTGAGCAGTGTTGTTGTGTGAAAGTGAAGATGGGCATTGTTGTCGTTGTTATAAGTGATGTAAAAGAAAACCCTGACTGTCAAAATAACTCCGCAGCCCACGAACATTTAATTCCCATTAAACATAGGACGGGAACCTACCGAGAAACACATGCTTACTGATATAACTGATCTACAAGGACTCTGGCTGTTGTGTGCTCATGGCTTCCAGATTTACAACAATATGACATCAAGGCGCACTAGGAAGTACGTGCAGTACGTTTCAACTTTTAACCCTCAACATCTGAGCATCCGTACAAGCAATCGCGTTTTTATTTGGCCTCGTGGCATGTTTTAAAGCAATTGCCAATTGGTTATTATTTATATGAATCTGGTGTGCTTTAAAAAGCCTGTGCCGAGTCAGTGATCTGCGATACAGCGTTCTGTGACAGTCATACCCAAACAGCGATAACGATGGATCTCAATTCTCGACCTGTGCCGTTACCAAAACTGATCTCGCTTTAAAACAAGTTGAAGTCAGAAGTAAAATAACTGTTCTCGGTCTCATCATGGGGGGGGGGGAGCCCCGTGTGGGAATACTTTGAAAAAATAAAATAAAATAAATATCACTGTACGTCAATGATGTGCACGTCATGTATGAATATGTAATGGACCATCGTACCATTGCATATCTTTGGAACCTGTGTAAAAAAATATATATACATTTATTTATATACACCAGTATATCGATATCGAAAAAAAAAAAAATCGATATAGACGGAACCTAATCCACAACTTTTTGACATATCCTGCTCACACTCACAGACAGGAGTGAAAAACATAACCTCCATCCACCTTTTGTGGCAGAAAAAAAACTAGAGCTTAGTCAATGGCATGCTATCACAAATCCCCATACAACCGAAAGCAAAGTTGAAAGATGGCAAAAAGTTCCACCAGGAATGACCCAATATCAAATTTTGAGTTAAATTTTTTTTCCATTTTGATGACACCCCATTGGAGCAAAAAACCAGGGGTAAAATCCAAAAAGATAGTTAGATATTTCATGCGTCCCTCCATGTTGATGGCCTATACAACGTTTCGTTTAAATTTAAAAAAACAAGTTTTAAAATGTGCCCGTAATTGCAATTTTTGACTCCGCTTCAGGAGGTGGAACCAAAAGTGATACTGCTCTTGCAACTTCTTGCCATGTGGTGATCACAACTACCCAAGTTTGGTAAATTCCTGCACAACCATTTAGGAGGAGATAGTGTGACACAGACAGACAAAGCAGATTACAATATCCTGTTTTATTTATTTTATTTTATTTTTAAAGCGTGGGGATAATGAAAGACTAACAAATGCCATTCTACTCACTTTGGTGTCTCTGTATTTTCCAAAAGCAGTGAATATTGTGACGCACAATGCTGCAAAGGAAGAAAACAAAACACGATAAAGCACTTCAAATGTCCAATTTTTTATTCTTTCCACTACTATCCCCAAATTGAAATGTGTAGTCATGCAAACAATATTGCATCATTATGGACTAACCTTTTGAGAAAACCACCCGGCAGGCCTGCCAGCCTCAGCATAGGGCTGAATGGCCCGAATGACAGAGGCCCTGCAAACATGCAAAACGTTAGTGTTGATATGCGACAATTGCATTCCAAGTCCACCTTCTTGTCCTCTATTCCAAAATAAGCAATAACCTGCACCAGCATGTAAAGGTTGAATCCACCAATCTACAACAGGCTTGGGTAGTTCTCTACACGTGAGAATAGACTCCGATTCTCAGCTGTCATCTCAATTCAGGTTAATCGGGGAGGTGTGCTGGGGGGGGGGGGGGGGGTTGGGTTAACACATTACAGAATGGAGGTGGCCACGGTTAACAAGTGTTATCTGCTTCAACGCAGTACGACACCTCATGGGAAGGCCAGTTTCTATATCTTTCACATGTCTATTCAAATGGTGATATGTATAGTTTTGGCTGCCACCCAACTTCCTCTACATTTTCTCCAAGTGCAGGAACCAAAGGTCCCCTTTTCCCCATAGGCACTTAGTTTTAACCATCGTGGTTTTGAATATCGCTGCATTTTCCAGGAACATAACATAATCCCTGCAATATTTAAGGTTTATTCTACACACATGTACTGGCAGCAAATTTCACGAAACCTAAATAATCGATTGAGACCAAGTCAATCGACTGCTGTCAATTACGATTTCAGCCGTGGTTCTGATAGGGGGAAAATCTATTCTGATGAGGTATTCAATTCTACTGCCCAAGCCTAATCTACAAGTTTACTTTTCAATCATGACAGTCATGCTCATGGCAAAGTCATATTCGCAACACTCCTATGAGATGTGGCTAAGCCCAAGTGATCTTCCCACTCTTACCAGTTCTGATCTCCACTGCGCTGCACAGATGATGCAAGGCATAATTTCTCCCTTGTCGACCAGGGTTCCATTGGACACAGATTCTGTGCTTTATGCTCTTTTTGGTGAAAAACACAAGAACACACACCACCCTTTTAAGATAGAAAACAAACACAAAACTCCCATCATTGGAGCCACATTAAGGCTCATTTCTCTTCAGGCATCAACACAACATTGCCAGACAAGGGTGTGTTCTGTTACCAAGTTGCTTGCAGAGCGCTCGCAAAATGGCAAGTTTCACTTGTTTCAAACAAGCACTCCATTCAAAAACATTGATAAGGAGCGGCTGGCTTGACAAGTGCTCGCTAGCTGCTTGCTAACTGAACACAAACCAATTTTTCGCTTTCAGCATCACACACATACCATTTATATGTAATGATTCCAGCTCCATCATCACTGTGTCTCTGACAATACTAAAATTCGGCCACAATCGATTACAACCGATTTATTACGTATGCACATGTACAAACAAAACGAGGGTTTTGGAAGAACGTTAAATTGAGAAGAAAAATAAGTGATTTCAAAGAGAGAGGAGAAGGGTAACCTGAGAGTGTGAGAGCAGTGAGGGGGGAAGGGTAAGATTTATCATAGACAGAGGAAGGAATGAAAAAGGCATTTAGGGGAAACGAAAAGGTGAGGAAAGGGGGAAAGGTCGATTTCCACCACATTTTCGTACGTAATAAATATATGCACGATGAGCATACGAGGACCATTTTCTACATGCAGGAAAGCACAAATGAAAACGGCACTTCAGAAATGTTCATGAAAAATTCATAATTCCGTCGAAATTTACAACTCGGCGACTAAAATTGCGCTGTTCCACAAACAAAATAATTGATTAATAAATAAATAAATAAATAAATACACTGCTTCACAGGACAACGTTTTACACGTCCTTCCTTCAACATAACCATTTCAAAGGGAAAGCACTTCGCTAAAATGCTTTGAGAGAACAACACACAAAACAGAAAATTGTGAAAATCTCACTGCCAGGAAACGGCGACGCCATCTTGAATGTGACGTCGATTTGAACGAGACGAAAAAAAAAATTCCACAAGATATTTTATACAAACTACACCGACATGGTCGAGATTACAGAACAAATCACAAAGGAGTTTTTCTTTTCCGATTCTCAGCATTTAAAAAACAAGGACAAATGTGTCCACGAGCAGCATCCTAAAGGTTTTGTCGGCTAAAAATATATATATATATATATATATATATATATATATATATATATATATATATATATATATATATATATATATATATATATATATATATATATATTTAAAAAAAATTAATAAACAACAACAACAACTTCCGATATTTCGTCACGTGCCTTGATTAAGCCAATAGCGAAACGCGTCATAATGTATTTACATATTTACGATATATCGTGTATTTACGAAATAAATAATGTATTTACGAAATTACAATACGATAAATGGAATAATTTTTAAATAGTAACGTGAACTTTTCGAAACTTTAAAGCAAATGTCCGAATATATTTAAAAGTTCATGATAGACGCTCTCATAAGGTACCGTCTATGTGAGGATGTGTACATGTGCTCAGTATTTAAGGAGATCCGGATCTTGGAAATACAAGAGTCGAGTCCAAGAGATTAACGCTTTGTCTTGAGAACAACGAGAACAACGAGAACAACAACGCCGAGCTCTGCATGAACAGCGTTCGCGACGCGACACGCTGCTAAATTTTTTTTTTTTAACTCCTCAAGTGTAAAGAATTTGAAGTGAATGTCTTCGTCAGGGGCAGTGAAATTGGCGTGTGTGTGTGTGTGTGTGTGTGTGTGTGTGTGTGTGTGTGTGTGTGTGTGTGTGTGTGTGTGTGTGTGTGTGTGTGTGTGTGTGTGTGTGTGTGTGTGTATATATATATATATATATATATATATATATATATATATATATATATATATATATATATATATGTATACACGTGTACACGTTAATATTTTGTGTATAGACGTACAGACGTACACAGGTAATTTTAATATTTGCGTGTACACGTATTGAAGATACATATGTATATATGTATATATATATATATATATATATATATATATATATATATATATATATATATATATATATATATATATATATATATATATATATATATATATATATATATATATATATATATATATATATATATATATATATATATTGAGCCTGGTGTTGGCACAGTGGTTAGGGCAGCGACTTGGGATCCAAAAGGTCCTGAGTTCAAGCCCCGTTGGGCCACTGCATTAATACACCAGGGGGTTGACTCAGCCTGTCATCCTTCTGAGGTCGGCAAAATGAGTACCAGTATACTGGGCCGGCGGAAACCCCGGTTAAAATAGGTGTACCATATCCCTGTGTCGTAAGAGGCGACCAGAGTTGCGTCAGGAAGGGCATCCGGCGTAAAACATGTGCCAAATCACTATGCGGATCATACGGATGATCCGCTGTGGCGACCCCTCACGGGAGCAGCCGAAAGAAAAAGAATATATATATATATATATATATATATATATATATATATATATATATATATATATATAACAAGCTCAAATGAGCTAAGATTCTCATCCTCTTAATGATGACGTCATTGTGATGTATCAGGTTTGCGATAAATTATCTGTGCTAATTCCCGGC
Organism: Eptatretus burgeri; assembly: GCF_056783735.1. Taxonomy (NCBI): domain Eukaryota; kingdom Metazoa; phylum Chordata; class Myxini; order Myxiniformes; family Myxinidae; genus Eptatretus; species Eptatretus burgeri. The sequence goes on from NC_140961.1 coordinate 30,689,863, forward strand.
TTAATTCCCGTAAACAAACTTCAAACAGCTTGCCTAGTTTCGGAGATAATGGTATAGGCGATTTCCATTAGCGGTTTTATTATGACGTCAACTTTTTTCTGGGAAGAATTTCCAAAATCGGAGATGGTTACTGCCTGTGCGCAGGCTTTCTGCATATACATGGCAAGTTTCACGAAGATCCGATGAAAACTCTTGGTTGTGAAACAAAAAAATTCAAAAAATAGGAATGACGTCATAAAAATTGATATGACGTCATAGTGATGTATCATATGTGCGGTAATTCATCTCTGCTAATGCCCTGTTCGATTCCCGCAAACAGAATTCAAAAAAGCTTTCCGAGTTTCGGAGATAATTTTTTAGGCGATTTCCATTTGCGGAGATATTTTGACGTCATAACTTTTTTTTTCTCGGAGGAATTTTCAAAATCGAAGATGGTTACTGTCTGCGCAGGGTATTTTTACATATATATGCCAAGTTTCAGGAAGTTTCGATGAAAACTGTAGGCTGTGAAACAAAAAAGTCCACAAGAAGAAGATGAACAACAACAACGTGAGTAAGACTTAGAGATCCTCCACGAGGATCTAAAAACTATAAGGGCAGTCGTAAGTGCATACCTCCTCCACGTAATGCCTGATCCACAAGAACATATCGGGCCTAATACATTTTTGAGATATGATGCTATCTGTCGGTTTAGCCCCATCTGTCAATGGTGAAGAATCACTGAAAAAATTATCAGATCTGGATCTTCACCAAAATCGAATCAGTTCGTCCTCGTCACACACCGAACCTGTCCACAAAATTTCATCCGGATCCGTCAACAACTTTTTCAGATATCCTGTACACAAACAAACAAACAGACAAACAAGCCGGTAGGCAGCGATGGGTCGCCGAGCATGGAAACTATAAGATATAGAGCAAAATGGATGTTATATAGCGGATAGGGAATCACCTTAAGATTATGCATATCAAATCTCATCCAGTTCCATCTACTGATAACTACTCGGTATCCATTTGAATGAAAAGTACCGAAAATGCGGTTTGAAATCGGAAATCCCCAAAGTTCGAGGGGGTGCTGTGGGTGAACAAAGATCTAAATCGAAAATCCGTCTCGATCGTTTGTGCACAAAGTATTCCAGACGAATAGTGTGAATTTTCATGACCATCTGACCATAACCCTCGGAGGAGTAGCATTTGGTGCGAAACCACCTCCAGCTCTTGCATATTATCGATTTTTGTACTAATTGACCTTTGACCCCTTACCTAAGCGAAATCGGTCAATATGTCCTGAGGCAAAGTTGTTGTACTCATTGAGTACCATGAACCTGCAACGGTTCATTCGTATCGATGCAGTCACCTGGTCGCTAGGGGGCCTTCAATTTTCGCCAATTTTCGCGCATACCATAATTGTAGGGGGCGCTGCGGGTAAAGTATTCCATATATCACAAAAACCGGAATATATTTGATAGAGCATCACCTGTAGATCATTAGTGCCAAATTTCATAACCCTACGTGGGATAATGGCTTTCGGAATTGATTTCGCGTGAACGGTACCGATTTTGAAGGTTTTTCGGTTGTTGCTTGGGAACGAAAGCGTCCCTAGCAACAATCACAATTTCCAAAGCACTCGGTCATAAGATGTACCTACCACCCGAGTTTGGTCAAAACTACAGTCTGCTGCCACCCGAGTCTGCTACATTTGCGTACGTAATAAATATATGCACCATTAGCGTACGAGGACTATTTTCTCCGTGCAGGATGGTTCAAATGAAAACGGCACTTCAGAAAATGTCGTTCATGAAAAAATTAATAATTCCGTAGAAATCTACAACACGGTGACAAGAATTGTATTTGTTCTGTAGACAAAAAATAATAATAATAAAGTTTTTAACGTCTCAAAGGAGAACGTTAAAAATGTCCGTCCCTTTTGCCAAAATCAACCCAATCTATGAGGTAAAGAGAGATGTTTGTGTGTCCGTGGCGCCATTTTCTCCTTCACCGTTCCAAACGGCCGTCTGTCTGAGGCGCCATTTTAGATTTTCTCCTTCGTGGCCCGCGATGGATTTTTCGTCAAATACACCTGCTCGTGTCGTCAGTACATATAAAAAAACTCGATGGACCGACGTCGTTGAAGTAAACAAGAAATATGTAATTCAATTATTTGTTGTTTTTACTCCTTCCAAAGCACGTACAAAAGGAAATAACGAGGACGATAGAAAGGATCACGACAGAGAGAAAAATCAGGACGAAATAAGAACTTGAAAAATAATGGAAAATTCACGTCATGATTCAATATCGCACGGACGTCGGACTTCAACATAAGCATTTGAAAGTAAAAAAAAGTACTTCGCTAAAATGTTTTGAGAGAAGAACACGCGAAACAGATGTTGTGGAAGCCATGCCGTCCATCATGGACGATGATCCGGCGACGCCATCTTGAATGTGCCGCCGATTTCCCGAAACGAAAATATTCCCACAAAATATTTATTGCGGAAGGTAATAAATGTGTGAGAAAGGATAGTTATTTCCTTCATTCTCGAATAAGTTGAGTCAATGTGATATTAGATATGTGTGTAGACGTAATTTTAATATTATGCGTGTAAACGTATTGATGTACTCAAGTAATTTTAATATTATGCGTGCACACATATTGATGTACTCAAGTAATTTTAATATTATGCGTATACATGTATTGACGTACTCAAGTAATTTTAATATTATGCGTGTTCACGTATTGATGTACTCAAGTAATTTTAATATTATGCGTGTACACGTATTGATGTACTCAAGTAATTTTAATATTATGCGTATACATGTATTGACGTACACAAGTAATTTTAATATTATGCGTGTACACGTATTGCTGTACTCAAGTAATTTTAATATTATGCGTGTACACGTATTGATGTAGTCAAGTAATTTTAATATTATGCGTGTACACGTATTGATGTACTCAAGTAATTTTAATATTATGCGTATACATGTATTGACATACTCAAGTAATTTTAATATTATGCGTGTTCACGTATTGATGTACTCAAGTAATTTTAATATTATGCGTGTACACGTATTGATGTACTCAAGTAATTTTAATATTATGCGTATACATGTATTGACGTACACAAGTAATTTTAATATTATGCGTGTACACGTATTGATGTACTCAAGTAATTTTAATATTATGCGTGTACACGTATTGATGTACTCAAGTAATTTTAATATTATGCGTGTACACGTATTGATGTACTCAAGTAATTTTAATATTATGCGTATACATGTATTGACGTACTCAAGTAATTTTAATATTATGCGTGTACACGTATTGATGTACTCAAGTAATTTTAATATTATGCGTATACATGTATTGACGTACACAAGTAATTTTAATATTATGCGTGTACACGTATTGATGTACTCAAGTAATTTTAATATTATGCGTGTACACGTATTGATGTACTCAAGTAATTTTAATATTATGCGTGTACACGTATTGATGTACTCAAGTAATTTTAATATTATGCGTATACATGTATTGACGTACTCAAGTAATTTTAATATTATGCGTGTTCACGTATTGATGTACTCAAGTAATTTTAATATTATGCGTGTACATGTATTGATGTACTCAAGTAATTTTAATATTATGCGTATACATGTATTGACGTACTCAAGTAATTTTAATATTATGCGTGTTCACGTATTGATGTACTCAAGTAATTTTAATATTATGCGTATACATGTATTGACGTACTCAAGTAATTTTAATATTATGCGTGTTCACGTATTGATGCACTCAAGTAATTTTAATATTATGCGTGTACACGTATTGATGTACTCAAGTAATTTTAATATTATGCGTGTACACGTATTGATGTACTCAAGTAATTTTAATATTATGCGTGTACACGAATTGATGTACTCAAGTAATTTTAATATTATGCGTATACATGTATTGACGTACTCAAGTAATTTTAATATTATGCGTGTTCACGTATTGATGTACTCAAGTAATTTTAATATTATGCGTGTACACGTATTGATGTACTCAAGTAATTTTAATATTATGCGTATACATGTATTGACGTACACAAGTAATTTTAATATTATGCGTGTGCACGTATTGCTGTACTCAAGTAATTTTAATATTATGCGTGTACACGAATTGATGTACTCAAGAAATTTTAATATTATGCGTATACATGTATTGACGTACTCAAGTAATTTTAATATTATGCGTGTTCACGTATTGATGAACTCAAGTAATTTTAATATTATGCGTGTACACGTATTGATGTACTCAAGTAATTTTAATATTATGCGTATACATGTATTGACGTACACAAGTAATTTTAATATTATGCGTGTACACGTATTGCTGTACTCAAGGAATTTTAATATTATGCGTGTACACGTATTGATGTAGTCAAGTAATTTTAATATTATGCGTGTACACGTATTGATGTACTCAAGTAATTTTAATATTATGCGTATACATGTATTGACATACTCAAGTAATTTTAATATTATGCGTGTTCACGTATTGATGTACTCAAGTAATTTTAATATTATGCGTGTACACGTATTGATGTACTCAAGTAATTTTAATATTATGGGTGTACACGTATTGATGTACTCAAGTAATTTTAATATTATGCGTGTACACGTATTGATGTACTCAAGTAATTTTAATATTATGCGTATACATGTATTGATGTACTCAAGTAATTTTAATATTATGCGTGTTCACGTATTGATGTACTCAAGTAATTTTAATATTATGCGTGTACACGTATTGATGTACTCAAGTAATTTTAATATTATGGGTGTACACGTATTGATGTACTCAAGTAATTTTAATATTATGCGTGTACACGTATTGATGTACTCAAGTAATTTTAATATTATGCGTGCACACTTATTGATGTACTCAAGTAATTTTAATATTATGCGTATACATGTATTGACATACTCAAGTAATTTTAATATTATGCGTGTTCACGTATTGATGTACTCAAGTAATTTTAATATTATGCGTGTACACGTATTGATGTACTCAAGTAATTTTAATATTATGCGTATACATGTATCGACGTACACAAGTAATTTTAATATTATGCGTGTACACGTATTGATGTACTCAAGTAATTTTAATATTATGCATGTACACGTATTGATGTACTCAAGTAATTTTAATATTATGCGTGTACACGTATTGATGAACTCAAGTAATTTTAATATTATGCGTATACATGTATTGACATACTCAAGTAATTTTAATATTATGCGTGTTCACGTATTGATGTACTCAAGTAATTTTAATATTATGCGTGTACACGTATTGATGTACTCAAGTAATTTTAATATTATGCGTATACATGTATTGACGTACACAAGTAATTTTAATATTATGCGTGTACACGTATTGATGTACTCAAGTAATTTTAATATTATGCGTGTGCACGTATTGATGTACTCAAGTAATTTTAATATTATGCGTGTACACGTATTGATGTACTCAAGTAATTTTAATATTATGCATATACATGTATTGACATACTCAAGTAATTTTAATATTATGCGTGTTCACGTATTGATGTACTCAAGTAATTTTAATATTATGCGTGTACACGTATTGATGTACTCAAGTAATTTTAATATTATGCGTATACATGTATTGACGTACACAAGTAATTTTAATATTATGCGTGTACACGTATTGATGTACTCAAGTAATTTTAATATTATGCGTGTACACGTATTGATGTACTCAAGTAATTTTAATATTATGCGTGTACACGTATTGATGTACTCAAGTAATTTTAATATTATGCGTATACACGTATTGACGTACTCAAGTAATTTTAATATTATGCGTGTTCACGTATTGATGTACTCAAGTAATTTTAATATTATGCGTGTACACGTATTGATGTACTCAAGTAATTTTAATATTATGCGTGTTCACGTATTGATGTACTCAAGTAATTTTAATATTATGCGTGTACACGTATTGATGTACTCAAGTAATTTTAATATTATGCGTATACATGTATTGACGTACACAAGTAATTTTAATATTATGCGTGTACACGTATTGATGTACTCAAGTAATTTTAATATTATGCGTATACATGTATTGACGTACTCAAGTAATTTTAATATTATGCGTGTTCACGTATTGATGTACTCAAGAAATTTTAATATTATGTGTATACATGTATTGACGTACTCAAGTAATTTTAATATTATGCGTGTTCACGTATTGATGTACTCAAGTAATTTTAATATTATGCGTGTACACGTATTGATGTACTCAAGTAATTTTAATATTATGCGTGTACACGTATTGATGTACTCAAGTAATTTTAATATTATGCGTGTACACGTATTGATGTACTCAAGTAATTTTAATATTTTGCGTGTACACGTATTGATGTACTCAAGTAATTTTAATATTATGCGTATACATGTATTGACGTACTCAATTTATTTTAATATTATGCGTGTTCACGTATTGATGTACTCAAGTAATTTTAATATTATGCGTGTACACGTATTGATGTACTCAAGTAATTTTAATATTATGCGTATACATGTATTGACGTACACAAGTAATTTTAATATTATGCGTGTACACGTATTGCTGTACTCAAGTAATTTTAATATTATGCGTGTACACGTATTGATGTAGTCACGTAATTTTAATATTATGCGTGTACACGTATTGATGTACTCAAGTAATTTTAATATTATGCGTATACATGTATTGACATACTCAAGTAATTTTAATATTATGCGTGTTCACGTATTGATGTACTCAAGTAATTTTAATATTATGCGTGTACACGTATTGATGTACTCAAGTAATTTTAATATTATGCGTATACATGTATTGACGTACACAAGTAATTTTAATATTATGCGTGTACACGTATTGATGTACTCAAGTAATTTTAATGTTATGCGTGTACACGTATTGATGTACTCAAGTAATTTTAATATTATGCGTGTACACGTATTGATGTACTCAAGTAATTTTAATATTATGCGTATACATGTATTGACGTACACAAGTAATTTTAATATTATGCGTGTACACGTATTGATGTACTCAAGTAATTTTAATATTATGCGTGTACACGTATTGATGTACTCAAGTAATTTTAATATTATGCGTGTACACGTATTGATGTACTCAAGTAATTTTAATATTATGCGTGTACACGTATTGATGTACTCAAGTAATTTTAATATTATGCGTCTACATGTATTGACATACTCAAGTAATTTTAATATTATGCGTGTTCACGTATTGATGTACTCAAGTAATTTTAATATTATGCGTGTACACGTATTGATGTACTCAAGTAATTTTAATATTATGCGTATACATGTATTGACATACTCAAGTAATTTTAATATTATGCGTGTTCACGTATTGATGTACTCAAGTAATTTTAATATTATGCGTGTACACGTATTGATGTACTCAAGTAATTTTAATATTATGGGTGTACACGTATTGATGTACTCAAGTAATTTTAATATTATGCGTGTACACGTATTGATGTACTCAAGTAATTTTAATATTATGCGTATACATGTATTGATGTACTCAAGTAATTTTAATATTATGCGTGTTCACGTATTGATGTACTCAAGTAATTTTAATATAATGCGTGTACACGTATTGATGTACTCAAGTAATTTTAATATTATGCGTATACATGTATTGACGTACACAAGTAATTTTAATATTATGCGTGTGCACGTATTGATGTACTCAAGTAATTTTAATATTATGCGTGTACACGTATTGATGTACTCAAGTAATTTTAATATTATGCGTGTACACTTATTGATGTACTCAAGTAATTTTAATATTATGCGTATACATGTATTGACATACTCAAGTAATTTTAATATTATGCGTGTTCACGTATTGATGTACTCAAGTAATTTTAATATTATGCGTGTACACGTATTGATGTACTCAAGTAATTTTAATATTATGCGTATACATGTATCGACGTACACAAGTAATTTTAATATTATGCGTGTACACGTATTGATGTACTCAAGTAATTTTAATATTATGCATGTACACGTATTGATGTACTCAAGTAATTTTAATATTATGCGTGTACACGTATTGATGAACTCAAGTAATTTTAATATTATGCGTATACATGTATTGACATACTCAAGTAATTTTAATATTATGCGTGTTCACGTATTGATGTACTCAAGTAATTTTAATATTATGCGTGTACACGTATTGATGTACTCAAGTAATTTTAATATTATGCGTATACATGTATTGACGTACACAAGTAATTTTAATATTATGCGTGTACACGTATTGATGTACTCAAGTAATTTTAATATTATGCGTGTGCACGTATTGATGTACTCAAGTAATTTTAATATTATGCGTGTACACGTATTGATGTACTCAAGTAATTTTAATATTATGCATATACATGTATTGACATACTCAAGTAATTTTAATATTATGCGTGTTCACGTATTGATGTACTCAAGTAATTTTAATATTATGCGTGTACACGTATTGATGTACTCAAGTAATTTTAATATTATGCGTATACATGTATTGACGTACACAAGTAATTTTAATATTATGCGTGTACACGTATTGATGTACTCAAGTAATTTTAATATTATGCGTGTACACGTATTGATGTACTCAAGTAATTTTAATATTATGCGTGTACACGTATTGATGTACTCAAGTAATTTTAATATTATGCGTATACACGTATTGACGTACTCAAGTAATTTTAATATTATGCGTGTTCACGTATTGATGTACTCAAGTAATTTTAATATTATGCGTGTACACGTATTGATGTACTCAAGTAATTTTAATATTATGCGTGTTCACGTATTGATGTACTCAAGTAATTTTAATATTATGCGTGTACACGTATTGATGTACTCAAGTAATTTTAATATTATGCGTGTTCACGTATTGATGTACTCAAGTAATTTTAATATTATGCGTATACATGTATTGACGTACTCAAGTAATTTTAATATTATGCGTGTTCACGTATTGATGTACTCAAGTAATTTTAATATTATGTGTATACATGTATTGACGTACTCAAGTAATTTTAATATTATGCGTGTTCACGTATTGATGTACTCAAGTAATTTTAATATTATGCGTGTACACGTATTGATGTACTCAAGTAATTTTAATATTATGCGTGTACACGTATTGATGTACTCAAGTAATTTTAATATTATGCGTGTACACGTATTGATGTACTCAAGTAATTTTAATATTTTGCTTGTACACGTATTGATGTACTCAAGTAATTTTAATATTATGCGTATACATGTATTGACGTACTCAAGTAATTTTAATATTATGCGTGTTCACGTATTGATGTACTCAAGTAATTTTAATATTATGCGTGTACACGTATTGATGTACTCAAGTAATTTTAATATTATGCGTATACATGTATTGACGTACACAAGTAATTTTAATATTATGCGTGTACACGTATTGCTGTACTCAAGTAATTTTAATATTATGCGTGTACACGTATTGATGTAGTCACGTAATTTTAATATTATGCGTGTACACGTATTGATGTACTCAAGTAATTTTAATATTATGCGTATACATGTATTGACACACTCAAGTAATTTTAATATTATGCGTGTTCACGTATTGATGTACTCAAGTAATTTTAATATTATGCGTATACACGTATTGATGTACTCAAGTAATTTTAATATTATGCGTATACATGTATTGACGTACACAAGTAATTTTAATATTATGCGTGTACACGTATTGATGTACTCAAGTAATTTTAATGTTATGCGTGTACACGTATTGATGTACTCAAGTAATTTTAATATTATGCGTGTACACGTATTGATGTACTCAAGTAATTTTAATATTATGCGTATACATGTATTGACGTACACAAGTAATTTTAATATTATGCGTGTACACGTATTGATGTACTCAAGTAATTTTAATATTATGCGTGTACACGTATTGATGTACTCAAGTAATTTTAATATTATGCGTGTACACGTATTGATGTACTCAAGTAATTTTAATATTATGCGTGTACACGTATTGATGTACTCAAGTAATTTTAATATTATGCGTCTACATGTATTGACATACTCAAGTAATTTTAATATTATGCGTGTTCACGTATTGATGTACTCAAGTAATTTTAATATTATGCGTGTACACGTATTGATGTACTCAAGTAATTTTAATATTATGCGTATACATGTATTGACATACTCAAGTAATTTTAATATTATGCGTGTTCAGGTATTGATGTACTCAAGTAATTTTAATATTATGCGTGTACACGTATTGATGTACTCAAGTAATTTTAATATTATGCGTATACATGTATTGACATACTCAAGTAATTTTAATATTATGCGTGTTCAGGTATTGATGTACTCAAGTAATTTTAATATTATGCGTGTACACGTATTGATGTACTCAAGTAATTTTAATATTATGCGTGTACACGTATTGATGTACTCAAGTAATTTTAATATTATGCGTGTACACGTATTGATGTACTCAAGTAATTTTAATATTATGCGTATACATGTATTGACGTACTCAAGTAATTTTAATATTATGCGTGTTCACGTATTGATGTACTCAAGTAATTTTAATATTATGCGTGTACACGTATTGATGTACTCAAGTAATTTTAATATTATGCGTATACATGTATTGACGTACTCAAGTAATTTTAATATTATGCGTGTTCACGTATTGATGTACTCAAGTAATTTTAATATTATGCGTGTACACGTATTGATGTACTCAAGTAATTTTAATATTATGCGTATACATGTATTGACGTACACAAGTAATTTTAATATTATGCGTGTACATGTATTGCTGTACTCAAGTAATTTTAATATTATGCGTATACATGTATTGACATACTCAAGTAATTTTAATATTATGCGTGTTCAGGTATTGATGTACTCAAGTAATTTTAATATTATGCGTGTACACGTATTGATGTACTCAAGTAATTTTAATATTATGCGTGTACACGTATTGATGTACTCAAGTAATTTTAATATTATGCGTGTACACGTATTGATGTACTCAAGTAATTTTAATATTATGCGTATACATGTATTGACGTACTCAAGTAATTTTAATATTATGCGTGTTCACGTATTGATGTACTCAAGTAATTTTAATATTATGCGTGCACACGTATTGATGCACTCAAGTAATTTTAATATTATGCGTGTACACGTATTGATGTACTCAAGTAATTTTAATATTATGCGTATACATGTATTGACGTACACAAGTAATTTTAATATTATGCGTGTACATGTATTGCTGTACTCAAGTAATTTTAATATTATGCGTGTACACGTATTGATGTAGTCAAGTAATTTTAATATTATGCGTGTACACGTATTGATGTACTCAAGTAATTTTAATATTATGCGTGTACACGTATTGATGTACCCAAGTAATTTTAATATTATGCGTATACATGTATTGACATACTCAAGTAATTTTAAAATTATGCGTGTTCAGGTATTGATGTACTCAAGTAATTTTAATATTATGCGTGTACACGTATTGATGTACTCAAGTAATTTTAATATTATGCGTGTACACGTATTGATGTACTCAAGTAATTTTAATATTATGCGTGTACACGTATTGATGGACTCAAGTAATTTTAATATTATGCGTATACATGTATTGACGTACTCAAGTAATTTTAATATTATGCGTGTTCACGTATTGATGTACTCAAGTAATTTTAATATTATGCGTGTACACGTATTGATGTACTCAAGTAATTTTAATATTATGCGTATACATGTATTGACGTACTCAAGTAATTTTAATATTATGCGTGTTCACGTATTGATGTACTCAAGGAATTTTAATATTATGCGTGTACACGTATTGATGTACTCAAGTAATTTTAATATTATGCGTATACATGTATTGACGTACACAAGTAATTTTAATATTATGCGTGTACATGTATTGCTGTACTCAAGTAATTTTAATATTATGCGTATACATGTATTGACATACTCAAGTAATTTTAATATTATGCGTGTTCAGGTATTGATGTACTCAAGTAATTTTAATATTATGCGTGTACACGTATTGATGTACTCAAGTAATTTTAATATTATGCGTGTACACGTATTGATGTACTCAAGTAATTTTAATATTATGCGTGTACACGTATTGATGTACTCAAGTAATTTTAATATTATGCGTATGCATGTATTGACGTACTCAAGTAATTTTAATATTATGCGTGTTCACGTATTGATGTACTCAAGTAATTTTAATATTATGCGTGCACACGTATTGATGTACTCAAGTAATTTTAATATTATGCGTATACATGTATTGACGTACACAAGTAATTTTAATATTATGCGTGTACATGTATTGCTGTACTCAAGTAATTTTAATATTATGCGTGTACACGTATTGATGTAGTCAAGTAATTTTAATATTATGCGTGTACACGTATTGATGTACTCAAGTAATTTTAATATTATGCGTATACATGTATTGACATACTCAAGTAATTTTAATATTATGCGTGTTCACGTATTGATGTACTCAAGTAATTTTAATATAATGCGTGTACACGTATTGATGTACTCAAGTAATTTTAATATTATGCGTGCACACGTATTGATGCACTCAAGTAATTTTAATATTATGCGTGTACACGTATTGATGTACTCAAGTAATTTTAATATTATGCGTATACATGTATTGACGTACACAAGTAATTTTAATATTATGCGTGTACATGTATTGCTGTACTCAAGTAATTTTAATATTATGCGTGTACACGTATTGATGTAGTCAAGTAATTTTAATATTATGCGTGTACACGTATTGATGTACTCAAGTAATTTTAATATTATGCGTGTACACGTATTGATGTACCCAAGTAATTTTAATATTATGCGTATACATGTATTGACATACTCAAGTAATTTTAAAATTATGCGTGTTCAGGTATTGATGTACTCAAGTAATTTTAATATTATGCGTGTACACGTATTGATGTACTCAAGTAATTTTAATATTATGCGTGTACACGTATTGATGTACTCAAGTAATTTTAATATTATGCGTGTACACGTATTGATGGACTCAAGTAATTTTAATATTATGCGTATACATGTATTGACGTACTCAAGTAATTTTAATATTATGCGTGTTCACGTATTGATGTACTCAAGTAATTTTAATATTATGCGTGTACACGTATTGATGTACTCAAGTAATTTTAATATTATGCGTATACATGTATTGACGTACTCAAGTAATTTTAATATTATGCGTGTACACGTATTGATGTACTCAAGTAATTTTAATATTATGCGTGTACACGTATTGATGTACTCAAGTAATTTTAATATTATGCGTGTACACGTATTGATGTACTCAAGTAATTTTAATATTATGCGTGTACACGTATTGATGTACTCAAGTAATTTTAATATTATGCGTATGCATGTATTGACGTACTCAAGTAATTTTAATATTATGCGTGTTCACGTATTGATGTACTCAAGTAATTTTAATATTATGCGTGCACACGTATTGATGTACTCAAGTAATTTTAATATTATGCGTATACATGTATTGACGTACACAAGTAATTTTAATATTATGCGTGTACATGTATTGCTGTACTCAAGTAATTTTAATATTATGCGTGTACACGTATTGATGTAGTCAAGTAATTTTAATATTATGCGTGTACACGTATTGATGTACTCAAGTAATTTTAATATTATGCGTATACATGTATTGACATACTCAAGTAATTTTAATATTATGCGTGTTCACGTATTGATGTACTCAAGTAATTTTAATATAATGCGTGTACACGTATTGATGTACTCAAGTAATTTTAATATTATGCGTGCACACGTATTGATGCACTCAAGTAATTTTAATATTATGCGTGTACACGTATTGATGTACTCAAGTAATTTTAATATTATGCGTATACATGTATTGACGTACACAAGTAATTTTAATATTATGCGTGTACATGTATTGCTGTACTCAAGTAATTTTAATATTATGCGTGTACACGTATTGATGTAGTCAAGTAATTTTAATATTATGCGTGTACACGTATTGATGTACTCAAGTAATTTTAATATTATGCGTGTACACGTATTGATGTACCCAAGTAATTTTAATATTATGCGTATACATGTATTGACATACTCAAGTAATTTTAAAATTATGCGTGTTCAGGTATTGATGTACTCAAGTAATTTTAATATTATGCGTGTACACGTATTGATGTACTCAAGTAATTTTAATATTATGCGTGTACACGTATTGATGTACTCAAGTAATTTTAATATTATGCGTGTACACGTATTGATGGACTCAAGTAATTTTAATATTATGCGTATACATGTATTGACGTACTCAAGTAATTTTAATATTATGCGTGTTCACGTATTGATGTACTCAAGTAATTTTAATATTATGCGTGTACACGTATTGATGTACTCAAGTAATTTTAATATTATGCGTATACATGTATTGACGTACTCAAGTAATTTTAATATTATGCGTGTTCACGTATTGATGTACTCAAGGAATTTTAATATTATGCGTGTACACGTATTGATGTACTCAAGTAATTTTAATATTATGCGTATACATGTATTGACGTACACAAGTAATTTTAATATTATGCGTGTACATGTATTGCTGTACTCAAGTAATTTTAATATTATGCGTATACATGTATTGACATACTCAAGTAATTTTAATATTATGCGTGTTCAGGTATTGATGTACTCAAGTAATTTTAATATTATGCGTGTGCACGTATTGATGTACTCAAGTAATTTTAATATTATGCGTGTACACGTATTGATGTACTCAAGTAATTTTAATATTATGCGTGTACACGTATTGATGTACTCAAGTAATTTTAATATTATGCGTATGCATGTATTGACGTACTCAAGTAATTTTAATATTATGCGTGTTCACGTATTGATGTACTCAAGTAATTTTAATATTATGCGTGCACACGTATTGATGTACTCAAGTAATTTTAATATTATGCGTATACATGTATTGACGTACACAAGTAATTTTAATATTATGCGTGTACATGTATTGCTGTACTCAAGTAATTTTAATATTATGCGTGTACACGTATTGATGTAGTCAAGTAATTTTAATATTATGCGTGTACACGTATTGATGTACTCAAGTAATTTTAATATTATGCGTATACATGTATTGACATACTCAAGTAATTTTAATATTATGCGTGTTCACGTATTGATGTACTCAAGTAATTTTAATATAATGCGTGTACACGTATTGATGTACTCAAGTAATTTTAATATTATGCGTATACATGTATTGACGTACACAAGTAATTTTAATATTATGCGTGTACACGTATTGATGTACTCAAGTAATTTTAATACTTTGCGTGTACACGTATTGATGTACTCAAGTAATTTTAATATTATGCGTGTACACGTATTGATGTACTCAAGTAATTTTAATATTATGCGTATACATGTATTGACATACTCAAGTAATTTTAATATTATGCGTGTTCACGTATTGATGTACTCAAGTAATTTTAATTTTATGCGTGTACACGTATTGGTGTACTCAAGTAATTTTAATATTATGCGTATACATGTGTTGACATACTCAAGTAATTTTAATATTATGCGTGTTCACGTATTGATGTACTCAAGTAATTTTAATATTATGCGTGTACACGTATTGATGTACTCAAGTAATTTTAATATTATGCGTATACATGTATTGACGTACACAAGTAATTTTAATATTATGCGTGTACACGTATTGATGTACTCAAGTAATTTTAATATTATGCATGTACACGTATTGATGTACGCAAGTAATTTTAATATTATGCGTGTACACGTATTGATGTACTCAAGTAATTTTAATATTATGCGTATACATGTATTGACATACTCAAGTAATTTTAATATTATGCGTGTTCACGTATTGATGTACTCAAGTAATTTTAATATTATGCGTGTACACGTATTGATGTACTCAAGTAATTTTAATATTATGCGTATACATGTATTGACGTACACAAGTAATTTTAATATTATGCGTGTACACGTATTGATGTACTCAAGTAATTTTAATATTATGCGTGTACACGTATTGATGTACTCAAGTAATTTTAATATTATGCGTATACATGTATTGACATACTCAAGTAATTTTAATATTATGCGTGTTCACGTATTGATGTACTCAAGTAATTTTAATATTATGCGTGTACACGTATTGATGTACTCAAGTCATTTTAATATTATGCGTATACATGTATTGACGTACACATGTAATTTTAATATTATGCGTGTACACGTATTGATGTACACAAGTCATTTTAATATTATGCGTGTGCACGTATTGATGTACTCAAGTAATTTTAATATTATGCGTGTACACGTATTGATGTACTCAAGTAATTTTAATATTATGCGTGTACACGTATTGATGTACTCAAGTAATTTTAATATTGTTGTGGTCACCAAATTCGCAAACCACCATTCAGGTCCCTTAGGTGAGGTATCTCGGTAAGTGCATGTGTAGTTAGGCCCAAACCCGTTGTCTAGTGGGAATAAATGTTATTCATGCGTGCTGCGACTCTTCAGGATAGCCGTTTTTCTTTTACTATCTTTATTTTGGACCAACCGCCATGATCACAACCACAACATCAACCACCGACCACAACCACCGCTTCACCACAACCGCCACGACCTTCACGTCACACCTCGCAACCGTAGCATCGCCACCGTTCTTGCCCCGCTGTGGGTACCGGTGTTGGATTCGTGCAGAGCGCGCGTCGAACAGCGTGTACAAAATCACGGATTTTGTGCTTCAAAAACGGATCAAAAACGACACACGCCCACTTTTTGCCGTCCAATCGGTGAGCGAGGGGCGATTTGGCCCCGCCTCCAGAACGATCGATATATGCAAATTTGTGGATCAAAAAGCCTTCACGCCCACTTTTTCTCGGGCCAATGGGGAGCAAGGTGAAAGGTCAAAGGGAGGGGGTCAAAGGCGAAGCTACGGGGGGGGGGGATAAAAGGACGGTGTTCGTCAGTCAGCAGAACGAGAACGAGAACGAGAACGAGAACGAGAACGAGAACGAGAACGAGAACGAGAACGAGAACGAGAACGAGAACGAGAACGAGTCGGAACGGAGGGGACGAGTGTGGAAGTCTGGAGCCCGAAGCCTGCAGTAGCTGGAGAAGCTGAAGAGAGTCGCGAAGGGGAGAGTCGATCGGAGAGTCCAACGAGGAGAGCCCAAAGAGGAGTCCAGGGTGGAGAGTCCAGAGGCGGAGAGGCGGCAGCGGCGAAGGCAGACGAGGGGGTGCTCGCGTCGGTGCCAGGAGCTGCACGCCCGAGGGAGGCCGGCAGCGCGACCTGGCCGAGGTGGAGACGCACACCAGGGATAATAAAGATCCTCTATACCCCGAGCATCAGCAACCCCCTCCTGTTTCCCCCCGCGCTGAGATAGTGCGACCAAGGGGGCCCCTTTTTCCCACCCCCTGCCAGGCACTGTCCGCGAGGCCCGCGGAGTGCGGCGCCATCGCCGCTCCGCGTCTCATCACCAGACGGGTAGGCGCGACCCGGTCTCGGCCTCAGGCCCGCCTCATCCTTGAGGGTATTTCTTTTCCTTGGTTTTGGGTATGTGTTGTCGGCGCCGTCTGTGAAGTAGAATTGTATAAGTGTTGCCGTGTGCTCGGTAGTCGGTATTAGCTCTGCACTGTGTTTTCACTTTTATATTTGCTTTTTGTGTAAATGGAATTGTGTTTTCTTTTTTGTGTGCTTTTGGTGGAATTGTATTTGTGTGCTTCCCGTGTGCCGCGAATAAATGTGCTTTATTGTTGAACTGTTCTCCCGCTTCGCTTCGTCTTTTCCCCCATTGAACCCTCATCTTGCTTCACGTAAAGGGTTGGTAGTGGGCTGAATACGCCCGATAATTAATCGAACCGTCGAGGTCGACGATAACACCGCTCGGTTATTCTGATAGTACGGAACGGGTCGCTTAAGTGGCCCGTGTCCGAAGTCGACCTGCGGCGAGGTGCGATCGCCCGGTCTACCCTCCGCGTGGGTACTTAGGTAGGTCGAATTTGGCGAGCAACCCTATCCCACGCGGGGGCTGATTGGCTCGATCGCGGTGAGACCGAAAGGTCCACCCGTGACTGGTTCCCGGCGTTAGTCCGAGAGGGTCACGACTGGATTGTCCGTCCGGTGGGCGACGTGCCGCGATTCGAGTTACGTGGCTGTCCGCACGCCGGCGGGCGCGAAAACCGCAACAATATTATGCGTATACATGTATTGACATACACATGTAATTTTAATATTATGCGTGTACACGTATTGATGCACTCAAGTAATTTTAATATTATGCGTATACATGTATTGACGTACACAAGTAATTTTAATATTATGCGTGTGCACGTATTGATGTACTCAAGTAATTTTAATATTATGCGTGTACACGTATTGATGTACTCAAGTAATTTTAATATTATGCGTGTACACGTATTGATGTACTCAAGTAATTTTAATATTATGCGTATACATGTATTGACATACACATGTAATTTTAATATTATGCGTGTACACGTATTGATGCACCCAAGTAATTTTAATATTATGCGTGTACACGTATTGATGTACTCAAGTAATTTTAATATTATGCGTATACACGTATTGATGTACTCAAGTAATTTTAATATTATGCGTATACATGTATTGACGTACACAAGTAATTTTAATATTATGCGTGTACACGTATTGATGTACTCAAGTAATTTTAATATTATGCGTGTACACGTATTGATGTACTCAAGTAATTTTAATATTATGCGTGTACACGTATTGACATACATATGTAATTTTAATATTATGCGTGTGCACGTATTGACATACACATGCAATTTTAATATTTTGCGTGTACGCGTATTGACATACACATGTAATTTTAATATTATGCGTGTACACGTATTGATGTACTCAAGTAATTTTAATATTATGTGTGTACATGTATTGACATACACATGTAATTTAATATTATGCGTGTACACGTATTGACATTATTATTTTGCATATTGACGTACACAGGTAATTTTAATATTATACATGTACACGTATTGACGTTATTATTTTGGGTATTGACGTACACAGGTAATTTTAATATTATGCGTGTACACGTATTGATGCACACAAGTAATTTTAATACAATGCGTGTACACATATTGATGTACTCAAGTAATTTTAATATTATGCGTATACATGTATTGACGTACACAAGTAATTTTAATATTATGCGTGTACACGTATTGATGCACTCAAGTAATTTTAATATTATGCGTGTACACGTATTGATGTACTCAAGTAATTTTAATATTATGCATGTACACGTAGTGATGTACTCAAGTAATTTTAATATTATGCATATACATGTATTGACGTACTCAAGTAATTTTAATATTATGCGTGTTCACGTATTGATGTACTCAAGTAATTTTAATATTATGCGTATACACGTATTGATGTACTCAAGTAATTTTAATATTATGCGTATACATGTATTGACGTACACAAGTAATTTTAATATTATGCGTGTACACGTATTGATGTACTCAAGTAATTTTAATATTATGCGTGTACACGTATTGACATACACATGTAATTTTAATATTATGCGTGTACACGTATTGACATACACATGTAATTTTAATATTATGCGTGTACACGTATTGACATACACATGTAATTTTAATATTATGCGTGTACACGTATTGACATACACATGTAATTTTAATATTATGCGTGTACACGTATTGACATACACATGTAATTTTAATATTATGCGTGTACACGTGTTGATGTACTCAAGTAATTTTAATATTATGCGTGTACATGTATTGACATACACATGTAATTTTAATATTATGCGTGTACACGTATTGACGTTATTATTTTGCGTATTGACGTACACAGGTAATTTTAATTTTATACGTGTACACGTATTGGCGTTATTATTTTGCGTATTGACGTACACAGGTAATTTTAATATTATGCGTGTACACGTATGGTTGTTAGTATTTTGCGTATAGACGTACACAAGTAATTTTAATATTATGCGTGTACACGTATGGTTGTTAGTATTTTGCCTTTAGACGTACACAAGTAATTTTAATATTATGCGTGTACACGTATGGATGTTAGTATTTTGCGTATTGACATACACAGGTAATTTTAATATTATGCGTGTACACGTATTGATGTTGTTATTTTGCGTATTGACATACATATGTAATTTTAATATTACGCGTCTACACGTATTGATTATTATTTTGCGTATTGACGTACACAAGTAATTTTAATATTATGCGTGTACACGTATTGATGTACTCAAGTAATTTTAATATTATGCGTATACATGTATTGACGTACACAAGTAATTTTAATATTATGCGTGTACACGTATTGCTGCACTCAAGTAATTTTAATATTATGCGTGTACACGTATTGATGGAGTCAAGTAATTTTAATATTATGCGTGTACACGTATTGATGTGCTCAAGTAATTTTAATATTATGCGAATACATGTATTGACGTACTCAAGTAATTTTAATATTATTGCGTGTTCACGTATTGATGTACTCAAGTAATTTTAATATTATGCGTGTACACGTATTGATGTGCTCAAGTAATTTTAATATTATGCATATACATGTATTGGCGTACACAAGTAATTTTAATATTATGCATGTACACTTATTGATGTACTCAAGTAATTTTAATATTATGCGTGTACACGTATTGATGTACTCAAGTAATTTTAATATTATGCGTGTACACGTATTGATGTACTCAAGTAATTTTAATATCATGCGTGTACACGTATTGATGTACTCAAGTAATTTTAATATTATGCATTTACATGTATTGACATACTCAAGTAATTTTAATATTATGCGTGTTCACGTATTGATGTACTCAAATAATTTTAATATTATGCTTGTACACGTATTGATGTACTCAAGTAATTTTAATATTATGCGTATACATGTATTGACTTACATGTATTGACTGGCAAAGGGCGAGAGTTGGCTGATATGATGGAGAGAAGAAAGGTGGACATACTGTGTGTACAAGAGACCAAGTGGATGGGGAGTAAGGCGAGGAGCATTGGAGGTGGTTTCAAACTGTTCTACCATGGTGTGGATGGGAGGAGAAATGGTGTCGGGATAATCCTGAAGGAAGATCATGTCAAGAGGGTATTGGAGGTGAGGAGGGTGTCTGACCGAGTGATGAGTGTGAAGTTGGAAATTGAAGGGGTGATGATGAATGTCATCAGTGCATATGCCCCACATATGGGGTGTGAGATGGAATATAAAGAAGATTTCTGGAGTGAGTTAGATGAAGTGGTGGAGAGTATCCAAGGATGAAAGAGTGGTGATTGGAGCAGATTTCAATGGAGATGTTGGGGAAGGGAATAAAGAGGATGAGGAGGTGATGAGGAGGTACGGTCTCAACAAGAGAAATGTGGAAGGGCAAATGGTGGTAGAGTTTGCAAAAAGAATGGAAATGGCAGTGGTAAACACGTATTTCAAGAAGAAGGAGGAACACAGGGTGACATACAAGAGTGGAGGAAAGTTCACACAGGTGGATTACATCTTAAGTAGGAGATGCAACCTGAAAGAGATTAGTGACTGTAAGGTTGTGGCAGGGGAGAGTGTAGCTCGACAGCATCGATTGGTGGTCTGTAGGATGACTTTAGAGGTGAGGTTGAGGAAGAGAGTGAGGGCTGAACCAAGGACCAGATGGTGGAAGCTGAAGGAGGAAGACTGTTGCGTGAAATTTAGGGAGGAGGTGAGACAAGCGTTGGATGGTGGTAAAGATGGGTGGGATGATTGGGCAACGACAGCAGAAGTTGTGAGGGAGATAGCTAGGAAGGTACTTGGTGTGACATCTGGACAGAGGAAGGAAGATAAGGAGACTTGGTGGTGGAATGAGGAAGTACAGGAAAGTATAAGGAAGAAGGGGTTGGCGAAAAAGAAGTGGGATAGTCAGAGAGATGAAGAAAGTCGGCAGGAGTATAAGGAGTGGCGTCGAAAAGCAAAAAGAGAGGTGGCTAAGGCCAAGGAAAAGGCATATGACGAGCTGTATGAGAAGTTGGATACAAAAGAAGGGGAAAAGGATTTATACCGATTGGCAAGACAGAGGGACCGAGCTGGGAAGGATGTGCTGCAGGTTAGGGTGATAAAGGACGCAAATGGGAATGTGCTGACGAGCGAGGAGAGTGTGTTGAGAAGGTGGATGGAGTACTTTGAGGAGCTGATGAATGAAGAAAATGAGAGAGAGAGAGAAGGTTGGAAGAGGTGGAGATAGTGAATCTGGAAGTGGGGTGGATCAGTAAGGATGAAGTGAGGACTGCTATGAAGAAGATGAAAAGTGGAAAGGCGGTTGGCCCTGATGGTATACCAGTGGAGGCATGGAAGTGCTTAGGAGAGATGGCAGTGGGGTTGTTAACCAGATTGTTTAATAAAGTCTTGGAAAGTGAGAGGATGCCGGAGGAGTGGAGATTAAGTGTACTGGTCCCGATTTTCAAGAATAAGGGTGATGTGCAGAGCTGTGGAAATTACAGAGGGATAAAGTTGTTAAGCCACACCATGAAGTTGTGGGAAAGAGTAGTGGAAGCTCGGTTGAGAGGAGAGGTGATGATCTGTGAGCAGCAATATGGGTTTATGCCAGGAAAGAGCACGACTGATGCGATGTTTGCTTTGAGAATGTTGATGGAGAAGTATAGGGAAGGCCAGAAAGAGTTACATTGTGTGTTTGTGGATTTAGAGAAAGCTTATGATAGGGTGCCAAGAGAGGAGTTGTGGTATTGTATGAGGAAGTCGGGAGTGTTGGAGAAGTATGTGAGGATCGTGCAGGATATGTATGAGGACAGTGTGACAGCAGTGAGGTGTGCGGTAGGAATGACGGACCGGTTTAAGGTTAAAGTGGGATTGCACCAAGGATCGACTCTGAGCCCTTTCCTGTTTGCAATGGTGATGGACAGGTTGACGGACGAGATCAGACTGGAGTCTCCATGGACCATGATGTTCGCGGATGACATCATGCTCTGTAGGGAGAGGAGGGAGCAGGCTGAATCGAGCCTTGAGAGGTGGAGGTACGCACTGGAGAGAAGGGGAATGTTAGTCAGTCGGAGTAAGACGGAGTACATGTGCGTAAATGAGAGGGAGGGTGGTGGTATGGTGCAGTTGCAAGGAGTTGAGGTGGGGAAGGTGGATTGGTTTAAATACTTGGGATCAACTGTCCAAAGTAACGGAGAGTGTGGGAGAGAAGTGAAAAAGAGAGTGCAGGCAGGATGGAGTGGGTGGAGAAGAGTTGCAGGAGTGATTTGTGACAGAAGGGTAGCTGCAAGAGTGAAGGGGAAAGTATACAAGACGGTAGTGAGACCAGCTATGTTGTATGGTTTGGAGGCGGTGGCGCTAACAAAAAGACAGGAAGCAGAGCTGGAGGTGGCAGAGTTAAAGATGCTGCGATTCTCGTTGGGAGTGACGAGGATGGATAGGATAAGAAATGAGTGTATTAGAGGGACAGCGCTGGTAGGACGGTTTGGAGACAGTGAGAGAGGCGAGATTGAGATGGTTTGGACATGTGCACAGGAGGGAAACAGAGTATATCGGGAGAAGGATGTTGAAGATGGAGCCGCCAGGCAGGAGGAGAAGAGGAAGGCCAAAGAAGAGGTTCATGGATGCGGTGAGGGCGGACATGCGGGTGGTTGGAGTGTCAATGGAAGATGTGGAGGAGAGAGCGAAATGGAGACAGTTGGTCCGCTGTGGCGACCCCTAACGGGAGCAAGCCGAAAGAGGAAGAAGAAGACATGTATTGACTTACACAAGTAATTTTAATATTATGCGTGTACACGTATTGATGTACTCAAGTAATTTTAATATTATGCGTGTACACGTATTAATGTACTCAAGTAATTTTAATATTATGCGTGTACACGTATTGATGTACTCAAGTAATTTTAATATTATGCGTATACATGTATTGACGTACTCAAGTAATGTTAATATTATGCGTGTTCACGTATTGATGTACTCAAGTAATTTTAATATTATGCTTGTACACGTATTAATGTACTCAAGTAATTTTAATATTATGCTTGTACACGTATTGATGTACTCAAGTAATTTTAATATTATGCGTATACATGTATTGACGTACTCAAGTAATGTTAATATTATGCGTGTTCACGTATTGATGTACTCAAGTAATTTTAATATTATGCTTGTACACGTATTGATGTACTCAAGTAATTTTAATATTATGCGAATACATGTATTGACGTACTCAAGTAATTTTAATATTATGCGTGTTCACGTATTGATGTACTCAAGTAATTTTAATATTATGCGTATACACGTATTGATGTACTCAAGTAATTTTAATATTATGCGTATACATGTATTGACGTACACAAGTAATTTTAATATTATGCGTGTACACGTATTGATGTACTCAAGTAATTTTAATATTATGCGTGTACACGTATTGATGTACTCAAGTGATTTTGATATTATGCGTGTACACGTATTGACATACACATGTAATTTTAATATTATGCGTGTACACGTATTGACATACACATGTAATTTTAATATTATGCGTGTACACGTATTGACATACACATGTAATTTTAATATTATGCGTGTACACGTATTGACATACACATGTAATTTTAATATTATGCGTGTACACGTATTGATGCACACAAGTAATTTTAATATTATGCGTACACACGTATTGATGTACTCAAGTAATTTTAACATTATGCGTGTACATGTATTGACATACATATGTAATTTTAATATTATGCGTGTACACGTATTGACGTTATTATTTTGCGTATTGACGTACAAAGGTAATTTTAATTTTACACGTGTATACGTATTGGCGTTATTATTTTGCGTATTGACGTACACAGGTAATTTTAATATTATGCGTGTACACGTATGGTTGTTAGTATTTTGCGTATAGACGTACGCAAGTAATTTTAATATTATGCGTGTACACGTATGGTTGTTAATATTTTGCCTTTAGACGTACACAAGTAATTTTAATATTATGCGTGTACATGTATTGACGTTATTACTTTGCGCATTGACGTACACAGGTAATTTTAATATTATGCGTGTACACGTATTGACGTTATTATTTTGCGTATTGACGTACACAGGTAATTTTAATATTAAGCGTGTACACGTATTGATGTTGTTATTTTGCGTATTGACATACATAAGTAATTTTAATATTATGCGTCTACACGTATTGACATTATTTTGCGTATTGACGTACACAAGTAATTTTAATATTATGCGTGTACACGTATTGATGTACACAAGTAATTTTAATATTATGCGTGTATACGTATTGACGTACACAAGTAATTTTAATATTATGCGTGTTCACGTATTGACGTTATTATTTTGCGCATTGACGTACACAGGTAATTTTAATATTATGCGTGTACACGTATTGATGTACACAAGTAATTTTAATATTATACGTGTACACGTGTTGACGTTATTATTTTGCGCATTGACATACACAGGTAATTTTAATATTTGCGTGTACACATATTGACGTTATTATTTTGCGCATTGACGTACACAGGTAATTTTAATATCATGTGTGTACACGTACTGACGTACACAAGTAAATTTAATATTATGCATGTACACATATTGACGTACACAGGTAATTTTAATATTATGCGTGTACACGTATTGACGTTATTATTTTGCACATTGATGTACACAAGTAATTTTAATATTATGCGTGTACACGTATGGTTGTTAGTATTTTGCCTTTAGACGTACACAAGTAATTTTAATATTATGCGTGTACATGTATTGACGTTATTACTTTGCGCATTGACGTACACAGGTAATTTTAATATTATGCGTGTACACGTATGGATGTTAGTATTTTGCGTATTGACAAGCACAGGTAATTTTAATATTATGCGTGTACACGTATTGATGTTGTTATTTTGCGTATTGACATACATAAGTAATTTTAATATTATGCGTCTACACGTATTGATTATTATTTTGCGTATTGACGTACACAAGTAATTTTAATACTATGCGTGTACACGTATTGATGTACTCAAGTAATTTTAATATTATGCGTGTACACGTATTGATGTACTCAAGTAATTTTAATATTATGCGTGTACACGTATTGATGTACTCAAGTAATTTTAAAATTATGCGTATACATGTATTGACGTACTCAAGTAATTTTAATATCATGCGTGTACACGTATTGATGTACTCAAGTAATTTTAATATTATGCGTGTACACGTATTGATGTACTCAAGTAATTTTAATATTATGCGTGTACACGTATTGATGTCCTCAAGTAATTTTATTATTATGCATATACATGTATTGACGTACTCAAGTAATTTTAATATTATGCGTGTTCACGTATTGATGTACTCAAGTAATTTTAATATTATGCGTATACACGTATTGACGTACTCAAGTAATTTTAATATTATGCGTGTACACGTATTGATGTACTCAAGTAATTTTAATATTATGCGTGTACACGTATTGATGTACTCAAGTAATTTTAATATTATGCATGTACACGTATTGACATACACATGTAATTTTAATATTATGCGTGTACACGTATTGACATACACATGTAATTTTAATATTATGCGTGTACACGTATTGACATACACATGTAATTTTAATATTATAACGTGTACACGTATTGACATACACATGTAATTTTAATATTATGCGTGTACACGTATTGACATACACATGTAATTTTAATATTATGCGTGTACACGTATTGATGCACACAAGTAATTTTAATATTATGCGTGCACACGTATTGATGTACTCAAGTAATTTTAATATTATGCGTGTACATGTATTGACATACACATGTAATTTTAATATTATGCGTGTACACGTATTGACGTTATTATTTTGCGTATTGACGTACACAGGTAATTTTAATTTTATACGTGTACACGTATTGGCGTTATTATTTTGCGTATTGACGTACACAGGTAATTTTAATATTATGCGTGTACATGTATGGTTGTTAGTATTTTGCGTATAGACGTACACAAGTAATTTTAATATTATGCGTACACACGTACTGACGTACACAAGTAATTTTAATATTATGCTTGTACATGTATTGACATACACATGTAATTTTAATATTATGCGTGTACACGTATTGACGTTATTATTTTGCGTATTGACGTACACAGGTAATTTTAATTTTATACGTGTATACGTATTGGCGTTATTATTTTGCGTATTGACGTACACAGGTAATTTTAATATTATGCGTGTACATGTATGGTTGTTAGTATTTTGCGTATCGACGTACACAAGTAATTTTAATATTATGCGTGTACACATATGATTGTTAATATTTTGCCTTTAGACGTACACAAGTAATTTTAATATTATGCGTGTACATATATTGACGTTATTACTTTGCGCATTGACGTACACAGGTAATTTTAATATTATGCGTGTACACGTATGGATGTTAGTATTTTGCGTATTGACATACACAGGTAATTTTAATATTATGCGTGTACACGTATTGATGTTGTTATTTTGCGTATTGACATACATAAGTAATTTTAATATTATGCGTCTCCACGTATTGACATTATTTTGCGTATTGACGTACACAAGTAATTTTAATATTATGCGTGTACACGTATTGATGTACACAAGTAATTTTAATATTATGCGTGTATACGTATTGACGTACACAAGTAATTTTAATATTATGCGTGTTCACGTATTGACGTTATTATTTTGCGCATTGACGTACACAGGTAATTTTAATATTATGCGTGTACACATATTGACGTTATTATTTTGCGCATTGACGTACACAGGTAATTTTAATATCATGTGTATACACGTACTGACGTACACAAGTAATTTTAATATTATGCATGTACACGTATTGACGTACACAGGTAATTTTAATATTATGCATGTACACGTATTGACGTTATTATTTTGCGTATTGACGTACACAGGTAATTTTAATTTTATACGTGTATACGTATTGGCGTTATTATTTTGCGTATTGACGTACACAGGTAATTTTAATATTATGCGTGTACACGTATGGTTGTTAATATTTTGCCTTTAGACGTACACAAGTAATTTTAATATTATGCGTGTACATGTATTGACGTTATTACTTTGCGCATTGATGTACACAGGTAATTTTAATATTATGCGTGTACACGTATGGATGTTAGTATTTTTGCGTATTGACATACACAGGTAATTTTAATATTATGCGTGTACACGTATTGATGTTGTCATTTTGCGTATTGACATACATAAGTAATTTTAATATTATGCGTCTACACGTATTGACATTATTTTGCGTATTGACGTACACAAGTAATTTTTAATATTATGCGTGTACACGTATTGATGTACTCAAGTAATTTTAATATTATGCGTGCACACGTATTGATGGACTCAAGTAATTTTAATATTATGCGTGTACATGTATTGACATACACATGTAATTTTAATATTATGCGTGTACACGTATTGACGTTATTATTTTGCGCATTGACGTACACAGGTAATTTTAATTTTATACGTGTACACGTATTGGCGTTATTATTTTGCGTATTGGCGTGCACAGGTAATTTTAATATTATGCGTGTACACGTATGGTTGTTAGTATTTTGCGTATAGACGTACACAAGTAATTTTAATATTATGCGTGTACACGTATGGTTGTTAGTATTTTGCCTTTAGACGTACACAAGTAATTTTAATATTATGCGTGTACATGTATTGACGTTATTACTTTGCGCATTGACGTACACAGGTAATTTTAACATTATGCGTATACACGTATGGATGTTCGTATTTTGCGTGTTGACATACACAGGTAATTTTAATATTATGCGTGTACACGTATTTATGTTGTTATTTTGCGTATTGACATACAAAAGTAATTTTAATATTATGCGTCTACACGTATTGACATTATTTTGCGTATTGACGTACACAAGTAATTTTAATATTATGCGTGTACACATATTGATGTACTCAAGTAATTTTAATATTATGCGTATACATGTATTGACGTACACAAGTAATTTTAATATTATGCGTGTACACGTATTGCTGTACTCAAGTAATTTTAATATTATGCGTGTACACGTATTGATGTACTCAAGTAATTTTAATATTATGCGTGTACACGTATTGATGTACTCAAGTAATTTTAATATTATGCGTATACATGTATTGACGTACTCAAGTAATTTTAATATTATGCGTGTTCACGTATTGATGTACTCAAGTAATTTTAATATGATGCGTGTACACGTATTGATGTACTCAAGTAATTTTAATATTATGCATATACATGTATTGACGTACACAAGTAATTTTAATATTATGCGTGTACACTTATTGATGTACTCAAGTAATTTTAATATTATGCGTGTACACGTA
Source organism: Eptatretus burgeri (assembly GCF_056783735.1). NCBI lineage: Eukaryota > Metazoa > Chordata > Myxini > Myxiniformes > Myxinidae > Eptatretus > Eptatretus burgeri. Next base: position 30,719,565 of record NC_140961.1, read on the forward strand.
TTGATGTACTCAAGTAATTTTAATATTATGCGTGTACACGTATTGATGTACTCAAGTAATTTTAATATTATGCGTGTACACGTATTGATGTACTCAAGTAATTTTAATATTATGCGTGTACACGTATTGATGTACTCAAGTAATTTTAATATTATGCGTGTACACGTATTGATGTACTCAAGTAATTTTAATATTATGCGTATACATGTATTGACGTACTCAAGTAATTTTAATATTATGCGTGTTTACGTATTGATGTACTCAAGTAATTTTAATATTATGCGTGTACACGTATTGATGTACTCAAGTAATTTTAATATTATGCGTATGCATGTATTGACGTACACAAGTAATTTTAATATTATGCGTGTACACGTATTGATGTTCTCAAGTAATTTTAATATTATGCGTGTACACGTATTGATGTACTCAAGTAATTTTAATATTATGCGTGTACACGTATTGATGTACTCAAGTCATTTTAATATTATGCGTATACATGTATTGACGTACTCAAGTAATTTTAATATCATGCGTGTACACGTATTGATGTACTCAAGTAATTTTAATATTATGCGTGTACACGTGTTGATGTACTCAAGTAATTTTAATATTATGCGTGTACACGTATTGATGTACTCAAGTCATTTTAATATTATGCATATACATGTATTGACGTACTCAAGTAATTTTAATATTATGCGTGTTCACGTATTGATGTACTCAAGTAATTTTAATATTATGCGTATACACGTATTGACGTACACAAGTAATTTTAATATTATGCGTGTTCACGTATTGACGTACTCAAGTAATTTTAATATTATGCGTGTACACGTATTGACGTACTCAAGTAATTTTAATATTATGCGTGTAAACGTATTGACATACACATGTAATTTTAATATTATGCGTGTACACTTATTCACATACACATGTAATTTTAATATTATGCGTGTACACTTATTCACATACACATGTAATTTTAATATTATGCGTGTACACGTATTGACATACACATGTAATTTTAATATTATGCATGTACACGTATTGATGCACACAAGTAATTTTAATATTATGCGTGCACACGTATTGATGTACTCAAGTAATTTTAATATTATGCTTGTACATGTATTGACATACACATGTAATTTTAATATTATGCGTGCACACGTATTGGCATTATTATTTTGCGTATTGACGTACACAGGTAATTTTAATATTATGCGTGTACACGTATGGTTGTTAGTATTTTGCGTATTGACGTACACAAGTAATTTTAATATTATGCGTGTACACGTGTGGTTGTTAGTATTTTGCGTATTGACGTACACAGGTAATTTTAATATTAAGCGTGTACACGTATTGATGTTGTTATTTTGCGTATTGACATACATAAGTAATTTTAATATTATGCGTCTACACGTATTGACATTATTTTGCGTATTGACGTACACAAGTAATTTTAATATTATGCGTGTACACGTATTGATGTACACAAGTAATTTTAATATTATGCGTGTATACGTATTGACGTACACAAGTAATTTTAATATTATGCGTGTTCACGTATTGACGTTATTATTTTGCGCATTGACGTACACAGGTAATTTTAATATTATGCGTGTACACGTATTGATGTACACAAGTAATTTTAATATTATACGTGTACACGTGTTGACGTTATTATTTTGCGCATTGACATACACAGGTAATTTTAATATTTGCGTGTACACATATTGACGTTATTATTTTGCGCATTGACGTACACAGGTAATTTTAATATCATGTGTGTACACGTACTGACGTACACAAGTAAATTTAATATTATGCATGTACACATATTGACGTACACAGGTAATTTTAATATTATGCGTGTACACGTATTGACGTTATTATTTTGCACATTGATGTACACAAGTAATTTTAATATTATGCGTGTACACGTATGGTTGTTAGTATTTTGCCTTTAGACGTACACAAGTAATTTTAATATTATGCGTGTACATGTATTGACGTTATTACTTTGCGCATTGACGTACACAGGTAATTTTAATATTATGCGTGTACACGTATGGATGTTAGTATTTTGCGTATTGACAAACACAGGTAATTTTAATATTATGCGTGTACACGTATTGATGTTGTTATTTTGCGTATTGACATACATAAGTAATTTTAATATTATGCGTCTACACGTATTGATTATTATTTTGCGTATTGACGTACACAAGTAATTTTAATACTATGCGTGTACACGTATTGATGTACTCAAGTAATTTTAATATTATGCGTGTACACGTATTGATGTACTCAAGTAATTTTAATATTATGCGTGTACACGTATTGATGTACTCAAGTAATTTTAAAATTATGCGTATACATGTATTGACGTACTCAAGTAATTTTAATATCATGCGTGTACACGTATTGATGTACTCAAGTAATTTTAATATTATGCGTGTACACGTATTGATGTACTCAAGTAATTTTAATATTATGCGTGTACACGTATTGATGTCCTCAAGTAATTTTATTATTATGCATATACATGTATTGACGTACTCAAGTAATTTTAATATTATGCGTGTTCACGTATTGATGTACTCAAGTAATTTTAATATTATGCGTATACACGTATTGACGTACTCAAGTAATTTTAATATTATGCGTGTACACGTATTGATGTACTCAAGTAATTTTAATATTATGCGTGTACACGTATTGATGTACTCAAGTAATTTTAATATTATGCATGTACACGTATTGACATACACATGTAATTTTAATATTATGCGTGTACACGTATTGACATACACATGTAATTTTAATATTATGCGTGTACACGTATTGACATACACATGTAATTTTAATATTATAACGTGTACACGTATTGACATACACATGTAATTTTAATATTATGCGTGTACACGTATTGACATACACATGTAATTTTAATATTATGCGTGTACACGTATTGATGCACACAAGTAATTTTAATATTATGCGTGCACACGTATTGATGTACTCAAGTAATTTTAATATTATGCGTGTACATGTATTGACATACACATGTAATTTTAATATTATGCGTGTACACGTATTGACGTTATTATTTTGCGTATTGACGTACACAGGTAATTTTAATTTTATACGTGTACACGTATTGGCGTTATTATTTTGCGTATTGACGTACACAGGTAATTTTAATATTATGCGTGTACATGTATGGTTGTTAGTATTTTGCGTATAGACGTACACAAGTAATTTTAATATTATGCGTACACACGTACTGACGTACACAAGTAATTTTAATATTATGCTTGTACATGTATTGACATACACATGTAATTTTAATATTATGCGTGTACACGTATTGACGTTATTATTTTGCGTATTGACGTACACAGGTAATTTTAATTTTATACGTGTATACGTATTGGCGTTATTATTTTGCGTATTGACGTACACAGGTAATTTTAATATTATGCGTGTACATGTATGGTTGTTAGTATTTTGCGTATCGACGTACACAAGTAATTTTAATATTATGCGTGTACACATATGATTGTTAATATTTTGCCTTTAGACGTACACAAGTAATTTTAATATTATGCGTGTACATATATTGACGTTATTACTTTGCGCATTGACGTACACAGGTAATTTTAATATTATGCGTGTACACGTATGGATGTTAGTATTTTGCGTATTGACATACACAGGTAATTTTAATATTATGCGTGTACACGTATTGATGTTGTTATTTTGCGTATTGACATACATAAGTAATTTTAATATTATGCGTCTCCACGTATTGACATTATTTTGCGTATTGACGTACACAAGTAATTTTAATATTATGCGTGTACACGTATTGATGTACACAAGTAATTTTAATATTATGCGTGTATACGTATTGACGTACACAAGTAATTTTAATATTATGCGTGTTCACGTATTGACGTTATTATTTTGCGCATTGACGTACACAGGTAATTTTAATATTATGCGTGTACACATATTGACGTTATTATTTTGCGCATTGACGTACACAGGTAATTTTAATATCATGTGTATACACGTACTGACGTACACAAGTAATTTTAATATTATGCATGTACACGTATTGACGTACACAGGTAATTTTAATATTATGCATGTACACGTATTGACGTTATTATTTTGCGTATTGACGTACACAGGTAATTTTAATTTTATACGTGTATACGTATTGGCGTTATTATTTTGCGTATTGACGTACACAGGTAATTTTAATATTATGCGTGTACACGTATGGTTGTTAATATTTTGCCTTTAGACGTACACAAGTAATTTTAATATTATGCGTGTACATGTATTGACGTTATTACTTTGCGCATTGATGTACACAGGTAATTTTAATATTATGCGTGTACACGTATGGATGTTAGTATTTTGCGTATTGACATACACAGGTAATTTTAATATTATGCGTGTACACGTATTGATGTTGTCATTTTGCGTATTGACATACATAAGTAATTTTAATATTATGCGTCTACACGTATTGACATTATTTTGCGTATTGACGTACACAAGTAATTTTAATATTATGCGTGTACACGTATTGATGTACTCAAGTAATTTTAATATTATGCGTGCACACGTATTGATGGACTCAAGTAATTTTAATATTATGCGTGTACATGTATTGACATACACATGTAATTTTAATATTATGCGTGTACACGTATTGACGTTATTATTTTGCGCATTGACGTACACAGGTAATTTTAATTTTATACGTGTACACGTATTGGCGTTATTATTTTGCGTATTGGCGTGCACAGGTAATTTTAATATTATGCGTGTACACGTATGGTTGTTAGTATTTTGCGTATAGACGTACACAAGTAATTTTAATATTATGCGTGTACACGTATGGTTGTTAGTATTTTGCCTTTAGACGTACACAAGTAATTTTAATATTATGCGTGTACATGTATTGACGTTATTACTTTGCGCATTGACGTACACAGGTAATTTTAACATTATGCGTATACACGTATGGATGTTCGTATTTTGCGTGTTGACATACACAGGTAATTTTAATATTATGCGTGTACACGTATTTATGTTGTTATTTTGCGTATTGACATACAAAAGTAATTTTAATATTATGCGTCTACACGTATTGACATTATTTTGCGTATTGACGTACACAAGTAATTTTAATATTATGCGTGTACACATATTGATGTACTCAAGTAATTTTAATATTATGCGTATACATGTATTGACGTACACAAGTAATTTTAATATTATGCGTGTACACGTATTGCTGTACTCAAGTAATTTTAATATTATGCGTGTACACGTATTGATGTACTCAAGTAATTTTAATATTATGCGTGTACACGTATTGATGTACTCAAGTAATTTTAATATTATGCGTATACATGTATTGACGTACTCAAGTAATTTTAATATTATGCGTGTTCACGTATTGATGTACTCAAGTAATTTTAATATGATGCGTGTACACGTATTGATGTACTCAAGTAATTTTAATATTATGCATATACATGTATTGACGTACACAAGTAATTTTAATATTATGCGTGTACACTTATTGATGTACTCAAGTAATTTTAATATTATGCGTGTACACGTATTGATGTACTCAAGTAATTTTAATATTATGCGTGTACACGTATTGATGTACTCAAGTAATTTTAATATTATGCGTGTACACGTATTGATGTACTCAAGTAATTTTAATATTATGCGTGTACACGTATTGATGTACTCAAGTAATTTTAATATTATGCGTGTACACGTATTGATGTACTCAAGTAATTTTAATATTATGCGTATACATGTATTGACGTACTCAAGTAATTTTAATATTATGCGTGTTCACGTATTGATGTACTCAAGTAATTTTAATATTATGCGTGTACACGTATTGATGTACTCAAGTAATTTTAATATTATGCGTATGCATGTATTGACGTACACAAGTAATTTTAATATTATGCGTGTACACGTATTGATGTTCTCAAGTAATTTTAATATTATGCGTGTACACGTATTGATGTACTCAAGTAATTTTAATATTATGCGTGTACACGTATTGATGTACTCAAGTCATTTTAATATTATGCGTATACATGTATTGACGTACTCAAGTAATTTTAATATCATGCGTGTACACGTATTGATGTACTCAAGTAATTTTAATATTATGCGTGTACACGTGTTGATGTACTCAAGTAATTTTAATATTATGCGTGTACACGTATTGATGTACTCAAGTCATTTTAATATTATGCATATACATGTATTGACGTACTCAAGTAATTTTAATATTATGCGTGTTCACGTATTGATGTACTCAAGTAATTTTAATATTATGCGTATACACGTATTGATGTACTCAAGTAATTTTAATATTATGCGTATACATGTATTGACGTACACAAGTAATTTTAATATTATGCGTGTTCACGTATTGACGTACTCAAGTAATTTTAATATTATGCGTGTAAACGTATTGACATACACATGTAATTTTAATATTATGCGTGTACACTTATTCACATACACATGTAATTTTAATATTATGCGTGTACACTTATTCACATACACATGTAATTTTAATATTATGCGTGTACACGTATTGACATACACATGTAATTTTAATATTATGCATGTACACGTATTGATGCACACAAGTAATTTTATTATTATGCGTGCACACGTATTGATGTACTCAAGTAATTTTAATATTATGCTTGTACATGTATTGACATACACATGTAATTTTAATATTATGCGTGCACACGTATTGGCATTATTATTTTGCGTATTGACGTACACAGGTAATTTTAATATTATGCGTGTACACGTATGGTTGTTAGTATTTTGCGTATTGACGTACACAAGTAATTTTAATATTATGCGTGTACACGTGTGGTTGTTAATATTTTGCCTTTAGACGTACACAAGTAATTTTAATATTTTGCGTGTACATGTATTGACGTTATTACTTTGCGCATTGACGTACACAGGTAATTTTAATATTATGCGTGTACACGTATGGTTGTTAGTATTTTGCGTATTGACATACACAGGTAATTTTAATATTATGCGTGTACACGTATTGATGTTGTTATTTTGCGTATTGACATACATAAGTAATTTTAATATTATGTGTCTGCACGTATTGACATTATTTTGCGTATTGACGTACACAAGTAATTTTAATATTTTGCGTGTACACGTATTGATGTACACAAGTAATTTTAATATTATGTGTGTATACGTATTGATGTACACAAGTAATTTTAATGTTATACGTGTACACGTTTTGACGTTATTATTTTGCGCATTGACATACACAGGTAATTTTAATATTTGCGTGTACACGTATTGACGTTATTATTTTGCGTATTGACGTACACAGGTAATTTTTATTTTATACTTGTACACGTATTGGCGTTATTATTTTGCGTATTGACGTACACAGGTAATTTTAATATTATGCGTGTACATGTATGGATGTTAGTATTTTGCGTATAGACGTACACAAGTAATTTTAATATTATGCGTGTACACGTATGGTTGTTAGTATTTTGCCTTTAGACGTACACAAGTAATTTTAATATTATGCGTGTACATGTATTGACGTTATTATTTTGCGCATTGACGTACACAGGTAATTTTAAGATTATGCGTGTACACGTATGGATGTTAGTATTTTGCGTATTGACATACACAGGTAATTTTAATATTATGCGTGTGCACGTATGGATGTTAGTAATTTGCGTATAGACGTACACAAGTAATTTTAATATTTTGCGTGTACACGTATGGTTGTTAGTATTTTGCGTATAGACGTACACAAGTAATTTTAATATTATGCGTGTACACGTATGGATGTTAGTCTTTTGCATATAGACGTGGAGACGTAATTATATGTGCGTACAGGCGATAATTACTCTCGTCATAGGAGAGGGTATTGCATTTGGGTTTGTTTGTTTGTTTGTTTGTTTGTTTGTCCATAATAAACGTGGGTATGTGCATTAATTACGTTAGACCGTTCTGAACCCTAAAACCAAAAGACCCTAATCAACCCAAAGACCCTTTACAGCCCAAAGATCCATTAATACCACAAACACCTCTAAAGCTCTTAAGACCCCAAAGACCATTTAAGACCCCGAAAACCCTTGAGAACTGAAAGACCCTTCACAACCTTAACATCACGAACACCCCTAAAACTCTTTAAGACTCCAAAGACCCAGAACACCCTTTCAAACCCAAAGACCCTTTATAACCCGAACACCCTTTAAGACCCCCAACACAATTTAAGACCCTGAAGACCCCTAATACCCTTCAGACACCTATGACCATTTATATCCGTAACAGCCTTTTAAGACCCCAAAGACCCACAACACCCTTAAAGACCCTTCAGACCCCGAACACCCTTTAAGACCATGAAGACCCTGAATATCCCTAACAGCTCTTAAGAGCTTTTAGACCCCTAAAACCCTTTAAGACACCAAATAACCTTTAAGACCCCCATTACCCTTTATAACCTCAACACCCTTTGAGACCCTGAAGACCTTTAAGATCTCTAAGTCCCTTTGAGACACTTGAGATCCATAACACCCTTTAAGACCCTTAAAACCCTTCAGAACCCTAAGACCCTCTGAGACCCTCAATACCCTTTAGACCCCTAAGGATTTTTTTTTAACCACAAGACCCTGGAAACCCCATAGTCCCCGTTACACCCTTTTGAACCCTTAGATCCTCTTCGACCCTTTAGAGCCCTGGAAACCCCTAAACTCCTTTCTCCCCTTTAGTTTAGAGTTTAGACCTTCACACCTTTCAGACCTTTTACTACCACATAGACCCCTTTGACCTGTGGACCCTTTTTATACGTTTTAAGACCCTTTAGACCTCTTCAGACACTTCCAACCATTTAGACCTTAAATTACACTCAAAAGATCCCTTTGACCATTGAAGTCCCTTCAGACCCTTGAGGCTATTTCGATGCTTTAGACCTAACTTTCAGACCTTTCAACCTTTCTACCTTTCAACCTTTATATATTCAGACCATTTGTCCTTTACAACTTTTCAGACCTTTGGCTTTTACATATTTACAACTCGACCATTTAAATTTTAGACCTTTCATTTGCAATCAACGGCTTTTCATTGAGTACATCTTCCATTTGTTTGCCACATAAAACAAGTCCTGGCGAGGGTCTGCAATCTCTGATTGTTCTTTGTTATTATATTAGTCCAGTCAAAATAAGGTTGGAGGTCACACTAATTGCAAGAAAAATGAAACCACTTTTATTTGTCTTCTTTAAGTACATGTAATAACATATTAAAAATTCCAAGAAGTTCCTGGTGTGGAACATAGATTTCTGGGGGTGTCCAAAATCTATATTAATATTTCGGCACGCCCCTTTCTTTGTTCCACCATCAGATTTTTGTTACTGCATGAAATGAAACAAGATTTGGCACATATACTGATGATATTATTGTCTTCCTAAAGAGGCCCCTCAAAATTCGTTTTGATGCATTTTCACAAACTCCAACGGATTCCATTCAAATTCGGTACGATTATGGCTTTTGGTCCAACTTAGGTCATTGGCTATAAATTTTTTCCATAACACTTCCGATATTCGAAAAAATCGATAAATCGATATCCCTTATGGGATTTTCCATTCAAATGCACTCAAGTTTAAGGCCGACGGGGGACGCAAATTTCCACTTTACCCCGGGCACTGTTTACCTCCGCTACGCCAAGCTGTTAGGGTTAGGGTTAGGGTTTGGGTTAGTGTTAAGGTTAGGGTTAGGGTTAGCTACCCTAACACTAACCCTAACCCTAACCCTAACCTTAACAGCTAACCCTAACCCTAACAGCTAACCCTAACCCTAACCCTAACCCTAACAGCTAACCCTAACCCTAACCGCTAACCCTAATCCTAACCGCTAACCCTAACTGCTAACCGCTAACCCTAACTGCAACCCTAACCCTAACTGATAACCCTAATCCTAACCTTAACCGCTAACCCCTAACCGCTAACCGCTAACAGCTATTCAGGAAATTTGCAAGAAAGCCCGGGCAACACCGGACTTTATTGCTAGCCCGAGCAACGTCGGGCATTACTACTAGTCTGGCATATATAGGGACCTGGCGAAATTCGGTCATAGGTTACAAACACTAGGATAGGTCAAACTTCAATCATCTACGTTGAATTTTACTATTGATATTTATTGTCTTGGTCACATTTGATATTTAAATATCCTTTAAACCTTGCCCATGGTCAAACTGAGGACCAGTCTGCCCCCCCCCCCCACCCCACACACGCACATAGTAGGGCCTAATTTAGATAAGGATACCTTTTCCTTACTCGGAATTGTTGCAAACATTAACAAGTATCATCAGTCATCTTGTTACCTTGGTCACTCATCTTCTCACATACACTTCTGCATTCCCCACATGCTGGATTACAGGGCAGTCCTTGTTGCCGACGCCCGCAATGCTTGGTTTGGCAGCCAGATTTGAAGCTCTTCTAACTACTTTTCACTGTTCTTATGGTGTGAAATCCAAGTCACTTGCCACTGGAAATAATGTTTCTCCTTGCACCCTCCAACCCCATGTCTCTGAAAAAAGTTATTCTCCTTTCCATGTCTGCACCTGATGATATACGCGCAAGGAGTGATACTTGGCAGCTGCCCGAGTTGGAGGTAGGGATTTTGGGTGGACCGCTTGTTTTTTGGTGGCCAGAAGTTCAAGGTACTTTTGATGGCGAAGTATGTCCAAGTTCCTTGTGACCCCGGGATTTGCTTCGTATATGCACATCAGAGCTTTTTCACCTGCTTCTGCAATTCCTTCGTTTGATCTTCCCGGAACGTTGAAAACTTCAGCTGCCTTGACAAAAGATGGGCTGTTCTTTGCCAACGAAAGAACTACAGCTTTTCCATGACCAAACAACCTTGAAGTAGTATCACATCCGAGAACAGCATGAAGAAACAAGATGTTTCTGCAAACTTTCTCACCTAGAGTCTTTTGCAGCTTCTTGATATCAAGGTATTGGATGGGAGAACCTGCTTGAGCCTGGGGCTGGAAGTATATATTCTTGTGCTTCTTAGTTTTGTAATGGATAAGCAAAACCAGGAGATCTGTGTCGCTGCCAACGAGTATGGTCCGACCTTTCTTGGCCACTACCAGTACCGTCTTCACTATCAAAAGATCAGCATCTCCTTTTGCATGATGAACATCACAGCCGGCCATTTCAAGATGCTTTCCAAGGGGATTTATGAAACGTTGCTTATTCTCTTTGTTTGACAGGAATTCATCCTATTTCATTTGAAGAGGCATGTTTTCATAAAACTGAACTCCTTGGGCCTGCTTGGTACCAATGCGTCTTCTGTGAGTCCCATCCTTTGGAGTTGGACCACTCTGGTAACCATCAAACACTATGACTGGGTTTCCATACCTTTTGACATGAGCAACATAATTTTGGCAGATAGCATTGTATGTCTTCCCAGTTTCCCATGGTATCTTGTGCAGAAGAGCTCCACCATTAAGGACAAATTGGAATGTTGCAATCTCCATGTGCATCTGTTCATCAGAAGGATCCCGAGCAAGGTCCCATAGAGCGTTAGCAAGTGCTGGCTTATTAGCTTTCAAGAGTTCGTTCCTTTTTTCAAACAGAGCAGGGGGATAGCCACAGAGTTCATAGCCAAATGCATCCTGAATACTTTCCTTCTGTGTGCTGACCATCACAAGCCTCTGAAATAGGAGAAGAGGATCAATGTTAAACATCCTCACCATCGATGGAGATTTTGGACTTCGAATCCATTGCGACTGCCTGGTCTTTCTTCTTAAATGTGGACTTCAAAACTTGTTTTCCCTCCATGTCCCCTAAGATTTTACTGCCAATATCCTCTGCTCTGTCGACATTCACATTGTCTGTTGCAATAACACCATTTACTATATTTCTGAGAGTTTCAGCATTTGATTTCCGAAAGGAGACTTGTCCTCAATGAATGTGAGTAGCTTGTTCACATCATTGGCATCCCTCTTCTTATGTGCCATGAAAAGGTCCTTATGTTGCTCGCTTGTGGTGTATCCAACAGAAGTCAATCTCTGCATTGCATTGTTGACTTCTCCACAAACTGGTCTTGATAAAGCCCAAACGATTGTTTGCGTCTCCGTCATTCCCCTTCCCCTCGTCAGTCCGCCCGTTGTCTTTAGACTGCGCATTAAAACTTGCTCTATCACCAGATCTGGGGATAGACCAGCCCAATACCTATCTGACCTTGTAACAGCATGTAGTCCATTCATAAAATGTTTGTACACACTAGGGTTTGTGGCATGCATATCAGACATCTTCTGTAAATAGATGTGGATAGATTTTGTGTACAAACTGTGGCCTGCTGCTGCAAGGTAAGGAAGCATGTCATTCATTGCCTCTAAGTGTAGATGCCAGTTGTTTGTTCTTTCAGAGGTAATGAACTTTCAAACAATGGCAATCATCTTCATATACATGAACCATAACTGACTTGTCCGTTCAGTCACATGGCTTGCCTTTTCATCCATCATCTCCTTGATAGAAGCCAAGGTAGGGGATGCTTCAACATCTTCCAGGGAAATCTCGCCCACCAAAAGCTGGTCATAGAGTCTGGCAAGTTCCTTATACCGGGCGTAGTGGCGTGCGCCTGTAATCTGGCTACTCGGAGGCTTGGGTTGGAGGATCGCTTGAGGACGGGAGCTCTGCGCTGGGCCACGCTATGAGAGGGTGTGGGGCAGCCCGGAATCATGGCAAAACCCAATCCTTATCCCTGTGTCGTAAGAGGCGACCAGGGTTGCGTCAGGAAGGGCATTCGGCGTAAAACCTATGCCAAATCAGTATGCGGATCATAACGGATGATCTGCTTTGGCGACCCCTAACGGGAGCAGCCGAAAGACGAACAACAGAGTCTGGCAAGTTCCTTCAGAACTGGGTGGGGAAGCTCAGAATCGGCATTCGACGGAACCTCTGGATTAGTGGGAATACTGCTACTGGTGTCACCAGAACCATCATCATTTCCATCGTCATCTTCAGAATCATCATCATTTTCATCTTCTATCTCCTCTCTGACCTTTTCTACATCATCACCTTGCTCAGAATCAACTCCAAGTACTTCATACAACAGTGTTTTGCTGAGTGCAGTATCCAGTAGAAAGTGCTCACGAAGTGCTCTCGAAACAGCCTTTCCACTCATTATGTGGGTGACGGTGTTACTAGCATAGACCTTCTCCAAAATTTCGCTGATACCAGAACCAGCCATCAAGTGGCCAATACCGCCCAAGAAACTCATCAGAGCATGGAAACCACCTAGTCTGAGTTCAATGGACTGAAGATGACTATTTTCAGACTCATTCTCAACTATTGTGGTGGCTTTGTACCAGAGGGGTTGATCAAACGTTATCACTGGAACAACACCGTAATCATGTGCATGCTCACAAACGAAGTGCACCGTAGAGTTGATACATGTAAGTTCCGAGGGGTTCATGTCAATCATTAGAAGTAGCATTCCCGAAGCTTGCCCAGGGTGTTCACCTTTAGATATCATCTGCATGAACCCAGACCAACCTGGTCTCTGAGGCAGGACACCAAATGCCAACTCCCACAGTATATCAACATTTGGAGAGTGTTCTCCACATCGTGGCAACTGGAGTTTCTCATAGGTCAGACTCGTCATTCCATCACTCGAAGGAGAGTAATACCTTATATTAATCCGCCCAACCTTTGCTACATCATCGGCCGATACTGACAACCGCTTGACAATGATGGCAGATTCTGCTTTTGGTGTGATGCTTGCAACAATGCCCATCCCATGAAAAGTGCCACTCCCGTCTAAGGTTCTCACATTGTGATCCACATTGTCAGCTGAATACTGCAAGAAATGACCAAGAGTGAACCCCTGGATGTGTACCCATTTCTGAACTGCTGCAGTTCTCTCATAACTTTGGACTTCTGAATAGGAGCTAGCAAAGCCATGCTTGTACAATACATCATTTAGGAACCGAGATGCAAAGTGGGAGTGCATCTGCACCCCCAACCCCAATTGCAATGGAGCAACTAACACTCTTGGACGTGTTGCCTGCATGAGTGCCCGTCCTATGGATGCTACTTTCACCCCCTTTTCTTTACCTACAAACAGAACCTTCAGAAATGTTGCCAAAGAGTTGGGCAGGTAATCAGTAGCTTTTTCCAAAGAGGACATTTCAAGTGTAGTTGGGTAAATGTCTTTTGACTGTTAAACACCTTTAATATCAGTCTTAAGTAAGTTTGCGGCTGTCCATGATTACGCGAAGCTTCTCAGCTTCAACATCTGCCTTCTTAGTTTCATGAAAGAAATCCCTCAGTATTGAGGCAGCCTTTTGTTTGAATGTCACCACATTTTTTCCTACCGGTTATTTCAGTAATGATAATTTTATCACCGAAATGTTCATACAGTTTGGTTATCATATGTGTAAGTCCATAAGCCTGGCATTCACAGTCTCTCAAGATATCAGTCATTTCAGCTATCAGATCGTAGACCGTTGTCTGTTCTTCATCCCGTTCTTGCAGATTTTCGACAACCTGCAGAAAGGCTTCCTCTCTTTGAATGTCTTTTGGTCGGCCAGTCCTGATTTTCTTTCGGGTAGTCTCGCTCATCAAAAAACCACCAAGAATTTGTCTACCAGTGCGAAAGTTACTATCACAGGCCACATGATACACGGCATCAGCTGCATGTAAATTATTGACAAATTCTATTCTAGCCTTGACTTTCTGGGCCCACAAATCAGAATGGGATTCACACTTGTCAAGAATTGAACTATCAAAGGTCTTCGTTCGAACTGGTATGAGGACGAATTCTTTGCGTCTCCCTTCATACTTGTCACCAGTACCACAAAACAAACAATGTTCCTTGTACAAGAAAATTCCCTCCAGATCTGATGAGCGTAAACTTTGTCGGCGCTCTTGTGATGTAGATGTTTCTGCCTTTCGCTTTTTCCATCCAGAATCCCTGATGAAATTTTGCCTGCACTTTGTATGAACTTCTTGCCCTGGCCCGACTTCAAATAGTTCACCAGCAACTTCACAAGCATCATGGATTCCTTTACAACCTTTCTGTTGTAAGGTTACGATAGGTTCTCCATTGTCAAGTCGGTCTTCGCAGAACACACAGGTATCCATTTGGCCCTGAAAGAAACAAAGACGCAAGAAGTTAGAACATAGTGTTACGGCTGTGGAAATTCGCAGAACGCCATTTAGGTCCTTAGTTCAGTTAGATCGATAAGTATGTGTTCAGTTAGATTTCCCCACCGTTGTTTAATGGGTATTATCCGTGTGGACAGGGCTGTGATCCTTTGAGATAGCCGTTTTTCTTTACTATCGTTATTTTGGACCAGACACCAACATCACTCTCATCATATCAACCGCTTCACAACAAACACCAACCACAATTACGCCCATCACCTAACCACCTTCCCTGCTACGCAAACTGCTGATCCCCATTCTCCACAAACCAAACCACAACTCTCTATTGGTGGCGCGCGGATTTTCCCGCCTGTTTTTTCCCAAGCACCGATCGGGGAGATCGTTCGTCATTGGTTGGTTCGTGGAAGTGAGGCGCTGGAGATAAGGAACACCCCCTTTCTCGAAGCTTCCTGCAGGAGCTGGAAGGGGAGGCGGAGCGATAAACGGGGAGGAGAAAGGCGTTGGAACTGAGGAATATAAGGGCGCGCAGGACACCAGTTGGGGGCTTTTTGTCATCTTTGGGTTGGTGGTCATCTTTGTGGTGGTTTCGTCTTGGTCTTCGGAGAGTCTTGGGTTCGGTGGTTCGGTGGTTCGGGTCGAGTCGTCGGAGCTCGCAGTCGGTGAGGAGTCCAGGCAAGGCGCGAAGGACGTGGACGGGAGGCGCCACTTTGCAACTCTGCCGCGCAGCCTGCGCACCCAGGAGGAGAGCGCCGGAGAGAGCTCGTCCACCATCGCACCACGAGGGTGCAGGTAACCTGCAACAGTCTCGTGGGGTCCGTTCGGTCAACCAGGCTCCACGCCATAAAGGTCTACGGACCCTGTCTGGTGACCTCGTCTTTGAGGGTGGCCTTTTCCTTTCTTTTGAATGAATGTTGGTGGTGCCGTGTCCTGTAAGTAAAAACTGTTAAGTGACTAGATAATTGCTGATAGACGGTCGTAGTGCTTTCACCTTGCTCGTGTCTTTGTCCCCGTCCCGTGCATGATTGTTTGCCTGTATTCGTGTTCTTGAATACCTGCATTGATTGCATGGCTGTATATGTACATGTGTGAAAATAATAAATGTGCTGGTCTAAATGTAACCCGTTCGTCGTGTCTTTTCCCCCATTGGAACGCCATATTGCATCTCGGAATATTAGTTGGGTTTTAAATACCCGTTAAATAGAATCGGGTCCGGCGAGGTCGGGCGATAATACCCGCTCAGTTATCACTGAAGAACGGAACGGACCGCTTGAGCGGTTCGTGTCCAAGCCGACCTGTGTCGAGGTACGGTCTCTCGGTTGGCTATCCGCGCAGGTACTTAGGTATATCGATATTCGGCAATTGACCCTATTTTGCGCTGGTAGAAAATTGGCTAGGCCGTGGTGGGGTTGAAGACCCACCCGTGACAGGATTCCGGCGTTGTTCCGGAAGGTCACGACTGAATTGTCCGTCCGGTGGGCGACACGGCTCCTATTAGGGAAATGTGGTCGATCGCACGCCGGTGGGAACGAATTCGTAACAATACCATAAGGCAAGGTACCTACCTAAATAAAAAAATCGTGTTTTAAAAGTCGCAATAATCCTAAAAACTCACCATGTTCCATCCCTTCATTTACTTGGAATGTTTAGTCATTGATAAGGTAGAGCTGGAGGAACATAAAACAAGTGGTTTCATTTTTCTTGCAATTTGTGTGAGGTTTGCCCCCATTTTGGCTTATTTTGACTCAATTATATTTACGTATAGACGTAATAACATCTCGAGATGTCCACATCCCCAGGGCTCTATTCAGTTACCAAGTAGCTAGCTTGCGCTTGCCAAGCCAGCCGGTCCTTATTAACGGTTTTAATTGTAGTGCTTGCTCGAGTGCTTAAGGCACTTGGCGAGCTCTCCACAATAACCTTGGTAACTGAACACACCCCTTGTTTGGCTGTTTCTAAAACCGCCATTGGTTTTGACCTATTTTGATTATGTTCTACTCTTTCCCTTTTGGAATCTGTCAATTGGTGTTCTTTTGAAGCGACTGTGAGGTTTGGACGCGGCGCTTTTGGCAGGAAAACAGTTCCGCCATCCATCGTATGAATTACCTCATGGTGGTTTGAGCGCAAAGTGATTTGACCGCTGGCTTGGCAACTGCAACCGAACACACCCCTCTCGAGGGGTATCTCCACGCCGATCATGAACGAAAAGGGGATGGGCGAATCACCACAAAAATGAGGGTGGGGTCCAAGTCCAAGGCCTTGCGTCAGGGATGAGGGCGGAGTCCAGAAAAAGCCCACTGTCTGTCTGTCCGTGAGCAGGATATGGAGATCTCTAAAGATATGGACGTATCCGTACGAAACTTGATCGACAGGTATTTCGCACGATATTTCCAAAAATATATTATGGACGGATTCGAACTAAACTTGTTGGATTAGTTAGTTGGGTTGGTGATTAGAACAAGCAGATTCGATTTTCGTTCAGGTCAAGATGCAGATCTCTGCAGCCCATCAGTGGGTGAGTCAACTCTCTTCATTCAAACCGCCACCGTCCAACCCACTCGTCCTTCTTCCATGACTCCCGGTACCGGAAATGCCCCGATAAACCAGAGCTCCAGCATATTTACATATTATGTAATCCAAGGCAAGATGATGCCGCCACAGTACTCCCCCTCCAAGTGCGTTCTTCTTCGTGAGTACAGCAGCTTGGCTGCCAGGTAGCTATCATTTTGTTGGGGCATGACTATGCCGCTGATGCTGTGCCACCATACCTCAGAAGGATGACAAGCTGAATCAACCCCACCTGGTGTTAATTCAGCAGCAAACAGGGCTCAAACTCAGGACCCAAAGATCCAAAGCCAGCCACCCGAAGCACGAAGCCCAGACCAGGCTCCAATTGCGTTAATCGAACGGAAGGGACAAACAAAATACATGATGTTGTCGAGTAAGACATGTTGATTGTCCATGTAAATGAAGCCGATGAAGACTCGCCAAGACAATTGGGCACAACATTCATCAGCCAGATGAACGCTTTATTCACGAGGAGTTTGCCATGGGCAAGGTCAGTCAAACGAAAAACGATGGCTCTCCGGTATACATCAAGGATATCTGAAAGATCCACAATGACAGATTCAAATCATTTCAAGAGAATAATAATCAATTAATCAATTTATAAGAGTAATATTATGACCCCCCCCCCCCCCATTATACTTTTACATGCTATTGTGCAACATTAAACAACTAACGTGCATGATATGCCTGGTGTTCGCTTTATGGTTCGGGTGGCGGCCTTTGGATCCTAGGGTCCTGAGTTCAACTCCCGCTCAGCTGTTGAATGAATACCAGGTGGGGTTGACTCTGCCTGTCATCCTTCCGAGGTCGGCAAAATGAGTGCCAGCTTGCTGGTATACTGTGTCGGAGTGGCGACCCGTCCAGGATTGTGCCCAATAGCCAAGGAGACTGCTTAGGCAGCACCAACGCTCTGCACAGAGTTTGGTCCTGATCTCCTCTCTCCTTGCACGATGTGGCTTACCACGACCAGCAGGTTATTCACACAGGATGGACGGAAAAGGTCAGACTCTACAGGATGACCGTAGTATCTCTGTGGTTTGGGTCTGAACTCTCAACCATGAACAACTCGAAAAAAAAAATTCATCACCTTTTTGTGAATCACCTCACCATCAACCACCACAACTGCCACCCTGTCCCACACTTCCTGTACGAGGAGCGAGCTTCTGTTACGTCATATCCTGAGAGTTATTTCATCCTTGCTTTCAAATGTTTTACAACAAAAAATATCAATGTACAACACTAACTCGGCCTGTCTACATAATTCCAGCAATCTGTGTGTCTGTCTGTTTGTCTGCGACCGCCGTTTCTCGACGATCACCGGTCCGATCTGATTGAAACTTGCCAGGAATATTGCCGGGGCCCCGCGGATGTGCCTTTTCAAGGTTTGATATCAATGGGACAAGCGGTTCCCAAGTTACGGCCATTTATCTGTCAACCAATGACAGGACACGGTGCAATGAAATCACGAATGACGTCACAATTAATGTTTGTTTAATTATTTATTTATCTATTTTTTGCACGATTGTCATCACACTTCTTCTTCTTCGTTCGGTATGACGTCACAATCGACACTGGGGCCTGAGTATGTGCCTTTTCAAAGTTTGATATCGTTCTTCCTCATCCATTTCAGCTGTTTCCCAAGGTTTGAAAGCTGTTTTATCCCAAGGTTTTAATTAATTAATTAATCCCAAGGATTAATTATTATTTAATTATTAATTTATTTAATTATTTCATCCCAAGGTTTGATTATTATTCAAATTATTAATTAATCCCAAGGAGGAGGGGGGAGAGAGAAGGGCGAGAGAGGAGGGTGAGAGGGGGGAGCAAGAGAAGGGAGAGAGGAGGGGGGAGAGAGAAGGGCGAGAGAGGGGGTTGGACAACTTCAATTCAGAAAACATGTTTTCCGTCACGATTGATGTCACAATTTTTTTTTTTTTTTTTTTGCACGTACGGGTACGCACTAGTAAAGATAAGTCACGGCAAAGAGAAATGGTCAACAGCAAAATGTACTTTCATAAATATGGTGCTGGGAAGTGTACATGACGCTCAAAGTGAGGCGTTTATGACGGTAAGGGTATTGATGTCGTCGGTGTTCACCCGTTGGTCAGTTGGAGGGTCTGCTTTGATGCTGCATCAAGAAAGGCTGTCTTCAAGCGATCTATGGAGACTGTATCACGACCACCGTTAATATCGAGTACGAAGGTCTTCTCAGAACGTTATAGAACTTTGTAAGATCCGTCATAAGGTTGCTGCAAGGGTTTTTGGACAGCGTCATGCCATACGAATATGTGGATACGTGTAGAAAATGACCGTGAAGTAAAAACCGGACGTGATGAAGGCATGCGTGTTTGTTGTCACCCGGAAGCCCTGCATGCCCGGATGAAGTTGGTTGGCATAGTTGGTGGCATCGGCCAAGGTGTTATCAGACGCTAAGAATAATTCTCCTGGGAGACAAAGCGGTGCATCGTACATGAGCTCAGCAGTGGCGCATCCAAATTTGTTGTTTATAGCAGCTCGCATACCAAGCAGAACCGGAAGTACGACGTCCAGTGTGTGGAGTTGTCATGCGCTTTCAGGGGAGATTTGAGTTGGTGGTGGAAACGCTTCACCATACCATTCACTGCTGGAAGGCAAGCGGTGGATTGCACACAGTCGGTATCCAGGAGTTCCGTCAGCTCGTGAAACAGAGCCGATTCGAACTGGCTACCATGACCCATAGTGATGGTTGATGGAACACCAAAACGTGTGATCCAGGTGTGGATGAAGGCCCTGGCGTTGGTAGGTGTGGTGATGTCAGATATCGGTGTAGCCTCCGGCCAACAGGTGAAGTGGTCAACGCAATCGGTGAATAGCGGTGCCTGTTTGAAGGAGGTCGGAAACCGACAGGATACACATGGACCCTGGAAAAAAAAACCCCTATCTGGTGTTGAAAAGCTCCCGAGTGGTGCGACAGTATGATGTTGGATCTTGGCGTGTTGACAATGAAGACATTACTTGGCCCAACGGTGCATTTTTGTGTTGATGGGTGGCCAGAAATAGCGTTTGGTGATGCTTCACTGGGTTGCTCAAATATCCGGGTGTGTGAAAAAGGGCTTGACTGCTCCATCGATGTATCACACACAAGGGTAGTGTATGTCCCTGGGAGTGGTACCTCGCAAAATGTAAGTGAACCTACGATAGACTGTAGAGCTCCGTGTCGTCCCGTTGTGCCGCTTCAAGTTCATTAAAATCAATGGCCAATGTGCTGGTAGAAGACAACGCCAACACCGCAATGAATGAGAGAGCGTCAGCCACCAAATTCGCGATTCCTTTATGCGCCAGATGTCAGCAGTGATTTGTGAGATACAACTGAGTTGGCAAAGTGTGCGAGCAGAGTAAGAGTCCGAATGGGTGGACAGAGCAAAAGTTAAAGGTTTGTGGTCAGTGGAGACAGGAAATTGTCTGACCGATAAGAAGTGGCAGATGTGCTTGATGGCAAGGTGTACAGCAAGCAATTCCTGATCAAAGGTGCTGTACTTGCGCTCTGTTGGTTTCAACGATTTAGAGAAGGACAGTGGACGCCAGTCGGTATCGATGAAATGGTGAAGCACCGCACCCACTGCGACCTCAAATGTGTCTACTATCAGGCATGTTGGTGCCTCTGGCTATTGAGGATTCGGGGTGGAGGCATTGGGCAATGCATCTTTGATGGTGTGGAAGGCTGAAAGATTGGCTCCACCAACGTTACCAGTCGGAATTTCAGAAAATCCCAGAAATTCGTCATGAAAAATCCCGGAAAATCCCGGAATGGCCTTATGATGAAAAATATATACGAACAGTAAAAATAAAAATGACCGTTTTTACAGCCATTTTTCCCTGCTGTGCAGGGGTTTGGCTTTTTCTTGAGGCAATGTTTTATGGCCAGATGCCCTTCCTGACGCCAACCCTGGTCGCCTCTTACGACACACAGGGATATGGTACACCTATTCTAACCGGGGCATACACCGGGACCAGTACACTGGCACTCATTTCGCCGACCTCGGAAGGATGACAGGCTGAGTCAACCCCCTGGTGTTAATTCAGCAGCCAACGGGGCTTGAACTCAGGACACTGGGATCCCAAGCCGCCACCCTAACCACTAAGCCAACACCAGGCTTAATATATACGAACAGTACAAAAAACAATATGCAATTAAAACAACAAGATGCAAGTGTTAACTTAGTGATATAAAATTGAAAAAGATGTGTTATTAGAAGAACGTAGCTGCATATATCGATCACACAACCATCCAAAATCCAAACTCATCATCGAGGATGTTTGTGATCAGGGTCGGTGTTGGCATACCCCACATATAATACCAGAATTTAGTCGTAAACCTCATAGAACGTGACCGATTCTTCCTGATTCTGACTACCCATTCTGTTCTCCTACCTTTGGCAACACCGTCCCTCACGAACATCCTCGACGATGAGTTTGGACGGTTCCCAGGCCACACATACTCCGTGGTCAGTTACATGCTGGTATGCGAGGAGCCGCGCCTCCAGTGTCGAAGCATGTAACTGACTCGTGTGTTTCGTTTTTGTCATATTGATTTGAGAAAATATGCGTTCGACGCATGCCGACGAATGTGGCAAAGACATCATGTACGTCATGAACTATGAAATTATGTCGAATTTGTGGCCACTGAGTCCATCCTTCATTTTACTCACTGAATCCCAGAATTTCTCTGGACTGTCCAGCAGTGCGGCAGGATCAGCGTATCCTTTTGTGACGTCACAAAGTCCGAGTTCCCGCCATTGATCATCAAGTTCATCAAGATCTGGTACTAAATGAGGAAACGACTGGGCGGCTAGTGCGCTAACAGAAGCGGCTCGCTTCCTGTCTCCATCACCCAAGGCATCTCGCGGATTTATTATTTTCAAGCATCCGAGAACACCATTTGGATTCATATCGAATCGATCTCTAATCTGCAAGCACAAGTCCACCAAAAACGCCTTACAGTCCTCACGGAAACGTACCTCTTTTGCTTGAAGTGGTTCTTCAAGGAGTTTGGCGGTGCACTTGCCACCCAGAATTACGTCAATGAGCGGCTTGTGGATGGGAAATATCACTGGGGTTGATGGCACTTACATCGGTAGATTTCATCTTCGTTTCCACTACAAAGAGACTGAGTAGCCCCCTGTACCCATCTCGCATCGCATCTGATACCCGATGAATATTCAGCGATGTTGACTGAAACTGAGCATTGAGTCTGTCGATCTTTGGCAAAATGTAGTGTAGGAACAGAAGCATATGCTCCGTTCCAGGCGAATTCATGATCTGATAGATGTGACCAGCTTTGTTCTTCTCCGTATGATCGTTGACATCTCGCATTTCGGTTTGGAAAAACAACTTCAGGCACGTCCGTTGTTCTAGAATCCGGCCTACGATGGCACCCCACGAAATCCATCGGGTGTCACACAGTTTCAAAATTTTGTGCTTCGCTCCTTCCCCAACCACGTCTTGTATAAGACCAAACTTGCGTTGGCGTTGAAGCACTACAGCTAAAGTAGGCTCCTATATCTCGTAGTATGCCCTCCAACCAAGATGGCAACAGTTTGATGGCGTGATTGGCGCACAGGGCCATGGAATGACAAATGCATCCTTGCACGAATATATTAGGCACATCCATTTTAATTTGGGCCTGAAAACCGTTAGATGACCCCATCATAGTGGCGCAGTCGTCTGCGCCGAGTCCGATAACGTTGGCGAGTGGTATATCCACATCATGTAATAGTTTTTTCACTAACGTGTATAATCCCACAGCCGCAGCAATGCTATCATCTTCCTCAATCACGCCAAGTAGCGAATCCTTCACTTTAGATTTCTCATCATCAAAATACCTCACCACGACTGCAAGGATTTGACTGACACTTTTGTCGGTGGACTCGTCAAGAAGGATACTGAATTTGGTTTTCCATAGTTTCTCAGCTAAAAATCGTCTCTCGTGGAAGGCAATACCATGTACTCCATGATGTACTGGGCTTTTGTTCTCTTCAGTTTGATATTTTTACATGAATCGTCCTTTGGAAACAATGATTAAATCAGAGGTGTCAAATGGTCTGCGTGTAAAAAAAGGCGTCAAATGGTCGGCGTGTAAAAAAGGCGTCAAATGGTCGGCGTTTAAAAAAGGCGTCAAATGGTTGGTGTTTAAAAAAAAGGCGTCAAATGGTCGGCGTGTAAAAAAGGCGTCAAATGGTCAGCGTGTAAAAAAGGCGTCAAATGGTCGGCGTGTAAAAAAGGCGTCAAATGGTCGGCGTGTAAAAAAGGCGTCAAATGGTCGGCGTGTAAAAAAGGCGTCAAATGGTCGGCGTGTAAAAAAGGCGTCAAATGGTCGGCGTGTAAAAAAGGCGTCAAATGTTCGGTGTTTAAAAAAAAAGGCTTCAAATGGTCGGCGTGTAAAAAAAAAAGGAGTCAAATGGTCGGCGTGTAAAAAAGGCGTCAAATGGTCGGCATTTAAAAAAGGCGTCAAATTGTCGGCGTGTAAAAAAGGCATCAAATGGTCAGCGTGTAAAAAAGGCGTCAAATGGTTGGCATGTAAAAAAGGTGCCAAATGGTCGGCGTGCAAAAAGGCGTCAAATGGTCGGCATGTAAAAAAGGCGTCAAATGGTCGGCGTGTAAAAAAAAGGTGTCAAATGGTCGGCGTGTAAAAAAAAAGGCGTCAAATTGTCGGCGTGTAAAAAAGGCGTCAAATGGTCGGCGTGTAAAAAAGGCGTCAAATGGTCGGCGTGTAAAAAAGGCGTCAAATGGTTGGCATGTAAAAAAGGCGTCAAATGGTCGGCGTGTAAAAAAGGCGTCAAATGTTCGGTGTTTAAAAAAAAAGGCTTCAAATGGTCGGCGTGTAAAAAAAAGGCGTCAAATGGTCGGCGTGTAAAAAAGGCGTCAAATGGTCGGCGTGTAAAAAAGGCATCAAATGGTCGGCGTGTAAAAAAGGCATCAAATGGTCGGCGTGTAAAAAAGGCGTCAAATGGTCGGCGTCTAAAAAAGGCGTCAAATGATCGGCGTGTAAAAAAGGCGTCAAATGGTCGGCGTGTAAAAAAGGCGTCAAATGGTCGGCGTGTAAAAAAGGCATCAAATGGTCGGCGTGTAAAAAAGGCATCAAATGGTCGGCGTGTAAAAAAGGCGCCAAATGGTCGGCGTGTAAAAAAGGCGTCCTCTGCTCAGCCATAAATTTGAGTGATTTTTTTACCTCGGCTCTAGCAGTTCTCGTACTTAGGTTGTCCTCGTTTTTTTTTTTTTCGACAAAAAGGCACTGATGTTACACGCACCTTTCTTTTACCGTTCCGTTTTCTTGTATTTTTCAGTCTGAATGTGTTTCGTCAATGAGCTTTTGTTCGGATTTTTCAATTCACAATTACAAATCTTACAACGAGTAATACCGTTC
>NC_140961.1:30745285-30747785 GCF_056783735.1 Eptatretus burgeri
ATACGAAAAATCATATCGCTATAACTGGTATATTGATATATTGTTACGAAACACGAAGCTTCCTGCACTCAACATTGAGTCCCTAGAGAACTAATTATATCGGTATGTGTTTATAGTTTGGGGTACCTTCCTGTGTCTAATGGGTAATTAAATGTCCATGCGCTGCGAAGTTACTTTGATAGTCAGGGTTTTCTTTTATTTTTACACCATTAACATCAACGACAACAACACCAGCATCATGCTCACCTTCACCTCGCTCTGACCGACGCCATTGCCTACGAGCGTGTCGGCAAGTATGTGGGCGGAGCCCACGCAGGATAATCTTCCTCTGCCTGTTTGATGGACGGAGCCCATGCAGGATAATGTTCCTCTGCCTGTTTGGAGGGCGGTCCGCAGCGACTGCCGTCATGCCCCTCCCTCCCCCCCACCCCCGGTCCAATCAACAGCCTTTGCGCCCGCTTTGGCCAATGACAGGGTGACGAGCGCACTTTGCACGCAAAAACCGTCCAGTGAGGGAAAGCAGGGAGGGAGGAGGCGTCCACAACCCTCCCCCCGGACAAGGGTTAATAAGGTTGCGGCAAAATCGGACCGAGAGGAGAGTTTGAGATAGTTGATGACCATCGAGCAGGCAAGGTTGTGGTCAATCTGACGGGCAGGTTGAACAAGTGTGGAGTTATCAGCCCTCGCCTCTCGCTGGTGCCTGGTTCTGTCGTCGCCTCTCGCTGGTGCCTGGTTCTGTCGTCGCCTCTCGCTGGTGCCTGGTTCTGTCGTCGCCTCTCGCTGGTGCCTGGTTCTGTCGTCGCCTCTCGCTGGTGCCTGGTTCTGTCGTCGCCTCTCGCTGGTGCCTGGTTCTGTCGTCGCCTCTCGCTGGTGCCTGGTTCTGTCGTCGCCTCTCGCTGGTGCCTGGTTCTGTCGTCGCCTCTCGCTGGTGCCTGGTTCTGTCGTCGCCTCTCGCTGGTGCCTGGTTCTGTCGTCGCCTCTCGCCGGTGCCTGGTTCTGTCGTCGCCTCTCGCCGGTGCCTGGTTCTGTCGTCGCCTCTCGCCGGTGCCTGCTTCTGTCGTCGCCTCTCGCCGGTGCCTGCTTCTGTCGTCGCCTCTCGCCGGCGCCTGCTTCTGTCGTCGCCTCTCGCCGGCGCCTGCTTCTGTCGTCGCCTCTCGCCGGCGCCTGCTTCTGTCGTCGCCTCTCGCCGGCGCCTGCTTCTGTCGTCGCCTCTCGCCGGCGCCTGCTTCTGTCGTCGCCTCTCGCCGGCGCCTGCTTCTGTCGTCGCCTCTCGCCGGCGCCTGCTTCTGTCGTCGCCTCTCGCCGGCGCCTGCTTCTGTCGTCGCCTCTCGCCGGCGCCTGCTTCTGTCGTCGCCTCTCGCCGGCGCCTGCTTCTGTCGTCGCCTCTCGCCGGCGCCTGCTTCTGTCGTCGCCTCTCGCCGGCGCCTGCTTCTGTCGTCGCCTCTCGCCGGCGCCTGCTTCTGTCGTCGCCTCTCGCCGGCGCCTGCTTCTGTCGTCGCCTCTCGCCGGCGCCTGCTTCTGTCGTCGCCTCTCGCCGGCGCCTGCTTCTGTCGTCGCCTCTCGCCGGCGCCTGCTTCTGTCGTCGCCTCTCGCCGGCGCCTGCTTCTGTCGTCGCCTCTCGCCGGCGCCTGCTTCTGTCGTCGCCTCTCGCCGGCGCCTGCTTCTGTCGTCGCCTCTCGCCGGCGCCTGCTTCTGTCGTCGCCTCTCGCCGGCGCCTGCTTCTGTCGTCGCCTCTCGCCGGCGCCTGCTTCTGTCGTCGCCTCTCGCCGGCGCCTGCTTCTGTCGTCGCCTCTCGCCGGCGCCTGGTTCGCTCGTGTCAGCCAAACCACATGAGGTGGACAGGTCCATGTCCTTCTGGGTATCTGTGCGTGTCTGTGTCTGTCGGTGGGCCCGTCTTTAAGTAGTAAATTAAGTGCCTTCGCTGTACATTATTTGCCTTGCATCTCTTATGAGTCGTGATAACTCTGTCCTTACGCGTTTCCCCCCTTCCCCACCTACTGTTAATAAATACCCTATTTGTTAAATGTATCAGCTCGTTTTTGTGTTTCTTTTCTTGGTTTAACACGGTGTGTGTTGGGGAATTACAACGGCTGTTGTTGCCGTGGTGGTGTGCATTTTGGGACCGACGGAAGCTCGGTGACCATCCGCTCGAGTCATGCACGGGTCGAGCGCGCATACGGCTCATCCCATAAGAGTGCCATCGAGGCTGTGCATACTCGGTAGCTCGCCACGTGGTCTCTAGGTATTTTGAAGTTTGGCAAATAACCCTGTACTATGTGGTGGAATTATTGACGATTCACAGTCCGGTAAGGGACCTGTTCCCTCAGAGTTTTTCGTAAGGTACAATCTAAATTCCGGGTGTTCGGCAGAGTCGACCCTTCTGCTCCACCTCGCGGTCGTGCTCGCAGCCAATCCCCGGCCTGCAAAAATATCACCGGACCCTATTGTGTATAGATTCGGACGAAACTTGGTGGTCAGGTTGGGTGTGGGACAAGGATTA
>NC_140961.1:30752785-30812785 GCF_056783735.1 Eptatretus burgeri
TAGATAGCTCCCTTTCCCTCATCTAATGGGTGAATAAATGTTCATGTGCTGTGAAGTTATTTTAATCGTCAGGGTTTTTACGTCAACGCCATCTTCAGCAACAATGCTCTGCTCGTGGCATTCTCCCAGAGCTCGCCAGCAAGCACGTGCATGTCAGCATGTACGTGGGTGGAGTTCACAAAGGCCTGATGTCTCTCTTTCAAATCCTCGGCAGATCGGGGACGAGGTGGCCGTAAGTCGGCCAAAGGGCACAGAGCGAGCTCCAAGAGAAGCACTGCCTCTTCGGGGGTGGGAAATCAAGACGCCCGATGCCCCCCGACCAATCATGGAGAGGCAACGGAGTTCCCCGGCGAATGAGGGGTGAGAGGGGCGAGTAGAAATAGACGGGACAGGCGGTGTGAAAAGGGTCTTGGAAGGGTCTTCGTGTTCGTCTCCTTGTCGTCGCCTGGTCTGGTTGTTTTGGACCGGTGTCGCCGCTCCTGGACTCGTGTCGTTGGTGGTCTTCTGGCTCTCTCCTCATCGCTGGCTCTGGGCGCGTCGTAGCGATCCCTCACCTCGTCTCGCCAGTGTCTGGATTCGGCTCGCCTCTCACTGGTGCCCGGTTCGAATCGGCTCGAAGACCACACGAGGTGGACGGGTCCGAGGCAGAATCTGGTCTTCAGCTCGCTTTCCCTCCGAGCTGGAGGCCGCAATAAAGAACACTTGGGGTCTGCTTCGTGTGTGTGTGTGTGTGTGTGTGTGTGTGTGTGTGTGTGTGTGTGTGTGTGTGTGTGTGTGTGTGTGTGTGTGTGTGTGTGTGTGTGTGTGTGTGTGTGTGTGTGTGTGTGTGGCGCCAGTCCATTAAGTAGGCATTGTTTAAGTGCCTTGCTGTACATACGTGCCTCTCTTTATTCGGATAACTCTGCTTCTTGCGTGTCCCCCTGCACCATTATAAATAAACCCATGTGTTAAATGTATCGGTTCGTTTTTTGTCTTTCTTTTATTGGTTTAACACGGTGCGTGTTGGAGAATTAGCCAGGCTGTTGCCGCTGTAAAGGGACATTTTGACCGACGGAAGCTCGGCGACCATCCGCTCGGGTCGCACACGGTTCGAATACGCTTGCGTCTCGTTCCGTACGAGCATCGTCGAGGGTGAATTTCCCTGGTTGTTGGACAACGTGGGTATTTAGGTAAATTGAAATTGGCAATCGACCCTACCCCACGTGGTCGACCTATTGGCGAACTTCGGTCCGATTAGGGATCCGTGGGCTCCAGAGTTATCCGCGGTGACGACCTATAAATTCCGGGTGATCGGTAGAGTCGACCCTGCAGCTCCATCTCTCGGTCGTGCTCGTCGCCGATACCCGGCCCTGCAACAATATGTTGTAAATCGCCACTGTCTAGACACGTCTGGAGATGACCACCGTCTGGATATAATCACCATCATGAAGAAAGAGAAGGGGTAGTTGGGGGGTGGAGGGGGGAGAAGAGAGAGGAGAGCTGCACTGTATTGGGAGGGGGTAGAGCAAGGATGAGAGAGAGCGACAGGGACAGCGGTAGGGGTAGGGGAGTTAGCAGAGAACCTTGCCTCACATGAACTGCTGGATGCCCTTTGGTGTTGGCAGGCATGACACCGTCGTGATGATATCATCACAATGTTCGTCCAAGTCGGGAGAATTTCATAATACCAGTAATACTTTCCCCAACTGCTTAATGACATCAATGGTGCTTCCTGTTATGATTGGACGGAACACAATATGTCCATTTGGCAGATGGCACTTGTTGGAGCCAAATACAATCTGGCTCACCAGTCAGTCAGTGGGGCATCAAGTGCCTATATATAATTGTGCGGAAGCATGAGGGAGGGGTCATCTCGGGTTCCTTTTCAGATTCACCAGGAATCGCAGGTCATCGCACGTGAATAACTTTGTGTCGCGGCGGGTCACTAATTGACCGCGAACACCAATAACTTGACCACATGACTTATGGTCCTCTCGCTAACAACCGTTTACCTTAGGGCACGTGACCATCTTATCGGGGAATCGTGCCCTTGGTACGTGTTTGTGTTATTTAGGTTACCTACTGGATCAGGAGCAGCTGAGCGGAGCTGCCATGTTCGTACCAGCTATTTAACAGATTCTTGGGGAATAATATCCCGGTTAAGCTCGGGTGCGGAGCGGGCCATGCTGGACCAATGGAGGAAAAGAGAAAAACGAGCTGGGAACATTTCTAACAACACATTTATTTAAACTGGGAGCGAGGAAAGTTAGGTGGCACGGTAATGAAATTTATTGCAAATGTGCAGCAGGGAAAGCAAGGAATTTGTGGGTTGCGGCTAAAGGCGAACAAAATAAGACACCATGCAGTTATCCCAAAAATTATTATACAGTCTTAACTTGTGCTCTTACAGGCGCCAACGCACACGCACACAAAAAACATTAGAGATAGCCCAGAGAGATAGAATCAGTTGAGAATGAATGACCTCTCAATACCTGGCATGGCTGGCAGAGCTGTGCAACCCAGAACACTTAGGAAAGGGGAGGAGGGAAAAATACCAAGGGTGTTAAACACTTGCTTCTCAAGTTTTTTATTATTATTTTTTTAATGTGCATGAAATTGTGCTCATCGACTTCCTTGTTTGTTTTGAAGATCCTCTGGGTACAGCAGGCTGTTTTTTGTTATCTCCCTGGACTTCAACATGTTGATATCAGCTGCTGTGCATGTTGCTGTACTGACACACATTAGAAACTCAGCAAAATCTTTGTCTTCCCTTTGCCGTATACTCTGTCAGCTCAATCATTTGGAAGTTTTATTCCCATAATGATCCATGAAGCCCGAGCATACATGTCTGATGGAAGGGCAAAATCATGGTTCTGGCCGACAGGTTGAAGCTGATAGAGATCAACGGAAAATATGCTGATTCCACCAAATCTTGAATCAGGATCTTTCTTCCCAATGATATCTTGCAGCTGGCAATGGAGGTGGTATAGGAGATCAGCACCAACCAGACACCTCATCTATAATCAACAACTTGAGCTTTCCTCGTCTGGACCTTATTGTGTTGAGCTCACTGCTCAGTGCCTGATATTCCTTCTTTGCTCTTCGGACAAGCAGTGAAGTTCATTGCAGAATGCAAAGCCATCCCATCGATTCCAAAAATCTGCGGTTCTTGTAAAGGCGGAAAGGATCTCTGCAATATCATCTGGCTTAAAGTATCCATCCAGTGGCTTGAGAAGTTGCATGCTTTCATAGTGAACCAGCTTGAAGATATGGCTCTTGCCAACACCTCCTGGTCCACTCAAGAAGATCCTGTAAACAGGTATTGGCTTGTCTTGTTTAAGAGCCTGTATCATGTCTTTTCACCACTTGTGATGCAGTTTTAGGATTTTTCATCTGTTTACCATTTAATGTTTGTATCATAGCCTTGTATTGCTGTGGTGTCAACTCCTTTTCTCGTTCAGATGAGTAGCGTGCTTGAAAGTCCGATCTTGCCTGCTGTCTTTGAGGAGCCAAGCCAATGTTATCAGCTTCCTCTCGAGGCATGTGTCCATCTTCAACGATACCTTCATCTTCCTGTTCAGCTGGTTCATGCTCGGCTCCAGGAGCAACAGCATCTCCTGCATGTTCTGGAGGTCCCAAGTGGTTGAGGTCTTCAAAAGCTCTCTGAATTTCATTTGCATCCTGGAATATTTGCTTTCCTTTGCATCTATGATATTGTTGTGTATCCGGGGTGGTGGGATTCTCGCCCGACTCTTGGCGCCACCCTCACCACCGCCGTCTCCGGGGTTTATAACACCGGCGGCTCGGCACAGGCCTTGGATCACGCGTCTTCAATCGCGATACCAACGTAATCCTTGTAGTACCTTACCAGTTGGGGAAATAGAACCCCGGTTACAGACTGGTTGTGTCAGATGCCGAGCGTTTTCTGCCAGTCTGTAACCATTTTGGTTTTATTTGCCAATCAAACAGATTGTTCCTCGACGCGACACGAATTAATCCATAGCGGCAACTTCATACGAACCAACCAGATTTATTGGGGAACACGACACAAGCAAAACATTCACGACAATGCTTTTATTAACAATCTTTAACCCGTTCTTAACTATTGAACTACGGACTACAGGTTTTGAGGGGGTCCCTACCGAGATATGCCTTAAACAACGTGCAGCCAAAGACAGACAGCATGCATGCAAGACAAGACAGAGTACTTGGTGATGTCTCACGGATGAGAGGACAGTGTCAAAAGCATGAATGTCGCTCGCAACAAGCAGATGTCCACGGATTCGAGCCCCAGCTCGAACGCGCCGTGTGGCAAGATGGCGGCGCCGTACTCTTACTTTTCCGCACCGCACGCGGTCTCCGCGCGCTTTGACCCTGTGTAAGGTCGACGATGGGCCTCAGCTGATCCCTCTCAAGGTCCAGCATGCAAATCCAGGCCTGGCCTGTGCACCAGACAAGGCCCAAATCAAGGTGCAGGGTTCCGGCAAGCGGATCGGCAAACGTGTTGAGCCGTTGGTGTGAGCAGGGACTGTCAGAGGCTCCGTCGTTTCCTCTCTTGCCTTCCCGCCTCGAAGCCCGACTTCACAACTCCGTCCTCTCAGTTTCCTTCTCTGTCGAATCACCTTTTCTTTCCTTTTTCACGCTCGCTTCTCAAAGCCGGCTGCCGTCTCTCTCATGGAAGAATCACCTCCTCATAACAGTCGATCGCCGACTCGACGTGCAGGCAGCCTCTCTTACTGCCAAAAATGCAGACTCGACGTGCAGGCAGGTTCAGCGTCTCTCCCGGCAGATCCAACACTCTGCCTCCTTCGTTTGCTCGCTTCAAAAATACGAGCACGCCTCGACAGCGACTGTTTCCACACACTGAACCTTTTTACGAAGCCTTCGTTTGCTCGCTTCGAAGCCACCCCGAGCACGCCTCGAAAACCCGACTGTTTTCCACACACTGCACTCTTTCTCTCCAGTTTCTCTCCAGTTTCTCTTTCGTTTGCTCGCTTTGAAACACGAGCACGCCTCGCTCAGCGAAGCTGACAAACTCCTCCCCTTAGTTTCACTTCCTCTTTATGGCCACACCCTCTCAGCCGACTGGGCGGGGCCTCGTCCGGGATGGGGTAGGAAGAAGGAGCTCTCGTTCCACCACCACCACCGCACAAAGAATAAAACAGCCTCTAAAACCTCCTGACACACATGTAACGTCCATTTTACCACACAACCTAGCTAAACATGCATTTAATGGGGGATCTGAGCTAATCCTATATTTAGTAGTCCAATAAGGGCCATTTCTGTAACAATATGTTTAACATTTGCATAATGCTCCTTTTTTGTTGGATAGTGACTTTTTAAATCTCGATCCTCATTTATTCAGGGATAATACGTCATCAGGAGACCTCTGTATTTTTTCCTCTCCATCAGACTTTTCTTTGAGAAAGCTGATAACTTCTCTCTTGCATTCCCTCATTGATCCTCGCCCATTCAGAAGTGTAATCATTGTGGATCCTGTATGGCTATCATCATCATCCTCCAGAATGTCAGGAACATGATCCGCTGCATCTGGAGTAGCGTTTTTTTTTTTTCCACCAGTTGTGTCTTTGGCTGCAAACCCTGCTGAGCACATGTTGACTAGTTCATGTGGATGTGATGCATATCTGTTCCACAATGATGTGCAGAAAATTATTTTCAGCATCATCTGGCATGTCTTTGAGAACATCAAGTGGTTTTTGCATGGAAACTCGCTTGTCTTTTGGTGCAGTATTCACAAATACTACTTTCCTACTCACCCTTTTCAAAGGGAGGGACAGTAGTCTATAGGCTGCATCCTGGGCACTGACCTCTCGGTTGTTGAGAAATGCTGAACCAACTTTTTTCAGTTTCTACGTGAGATCATCTCCCCTGCTTTCTTCAACAACCTTCTTCAGGAGTTCACTCATAGATCTCTCACTTTTCAACATGCAGCTGGTAACATAGGAAATGCACGAATAGAGGTCGATGATGAACTGAAGATCCATGTTGCCTTTCCATGTGCAAAGAATGTCTGGATTGTGCTGGTTTATTCAACATTCAGATTGTTGTCTTTGCAAAACTACATGTTTGCCGGATTTTGTGAATCGTCGAGCTTGATTGTACTGACAGATATCTACCTGTGAGAGTCGCAACAGCTCATCCAATGCAAGATCTTCAGGAACATCTTTATCTTCCATAGTTTTTCTTACTCGAGTTAGTATTTCTGGATGTCGGCGAAGCTGTCGTGCTACAACAATGGGATCCAGCTCAATGGAGGATCCTGTAATCAACGTCTTTGCACTTAGAGGATGAGGGATTCTGAATCTGCACCTCTTGCTTCGTCTGAATGTTTGCGAGTAGACATGCTTCTGCAAACCAAGCACAAGTTTCTGAAGTTCATCATCCTGTGAAACACAATATTTCTGGTACACCATATACCCATCAGAGATGGGGAATCCCCCACCATTGAAAAATAATTGAAATCAGATAAGCGTTTTTCCATTTATTACAAAAAACTTTTTTCAAGATGGCCACCCCAGTCGGCCATCTTGGATCCGGCCATGCCCAAAATGAATAGGGTTTTTCCTTTTCAGGTGGTACATGTGTGACCCAAATTTCAAATCGATATGGCAAAAAAACATTTTTTTTCAAGATGGCCGCCCCAGTCGGCCATCTTGGATCTGGCCATGCCCAAAATCAATAGGGTTCTTCCTTTTCAGGTGGTACATGTGACTCAAATTTCAAATCGACATGGCGAACAGTTTATGAGTTATCGCACTCGCAGCTATAAATGTTGATGCCCAGCCAGCCTGACGGACGGACGATGGACGGACGACCCGGGTGACAACAATATCCCCCTTCCACCACTTGGCAAGTTCATGTTGTGCTGATCGCACCATGGAAAGTATCGGTCTTCGAGGGATATTCTCCTTGTGAATCTTTGGCAGGCTGTACATTCTTGGACGTTGGGCTCCAACAGGTTTAATTCTGTTGTGCACCTCCTTTGATAGATCTCCACGTTTGAGAAGCTGCAACAGTCGTTTGACGATCTGACCTTCCACCTGAGGCGTGCGATCATGTTCCCTTAAATCGCCAAGATATTTAAATTTGGTTTCGTCTTTCAGGATGTCCATCATCTTGTTGATGTAATCAATCTTATTCATGATTACCACTCCGGTGCCTTTATCCGGTTTGCAGATGTGAATGTCAGCATTCCTCCTCAATCCTTGTATTGCCAAGAGAACATACCATTGCATGTGAAAATCCACAACGTCATTCGGGATTCCACAGTACGCAGGTGCGAGGTCCGATAGTCTTGCCCTCAGCGCCTGGTCTGCTTCGTTTGACAGCCTGATGTGTTGATAGTTGAGCATACAGGAGTTCAAACTCGGCAAAAAATGTCTTCCCTCTTGATATTCTGGTTGGGAATGCCGAAGTTAAAACCGTACGCCAACGCGAACCTTTCCGTGTCAGACAGCTTACAGTCCGATTTATTGAGGACATGCTGGGATGAGTCTGATCAGGGAACCGAATCATTTCACCTTCAACCAGTCGATTGTTCGATCGCATTTCTTCTGCGCCGCCATCTCTGCACGTTGGTCAATCGCTGCAATGTACCTACATAACCGGATTGTGTCACACAGCGACATGAAGCCACGTGCTTCGTTCCAGGCATTGCATTGGACGCGACGTAGCGCAGACCGTGTGCGATTCAAGTGCCCGATCTCATCCAGAATAAACATCCGCTCCATTGTAGTGCTGTGCTTCATTTTAGAACTGATAATGCGCTTTGTTATAAAGCCTGGGACTACGTTGTGCCGCAGACAAGCCCGGAGAAACCTCTTGGATAACTTACCTGTACGACACTTACCATTAAGCCGAACCAAGCCATTAAGCTGCTCGACTTGACGTTGTGAGTACCGTCGTTTTACATAAATAAACAGATGTTTGGTACTACAGAACTTTAATATGGATACAAACAAACACGACATAATAGTGACCGAAGCTTTTCGTGCTGCACTCTTCAGGGTAAAAATCGCAGCAAGTGAAGAAGGAAGTGAAGGCGTGTGCTTTATGCGCAGGTCTCGATAAGGTAGACGCTGATTGGTTCAACCGTAATGACGACACGGTTAATCTGAACGCCCATTGGTCGGCTCATCATCTTCACCTCGAGCTCCCATTGGCTGGAGCAGAGTTAGTCGATGATTGACGTTTGCAACCACATCCTGGAAAGAGGGGGGATGGGTTTCCCCTAAGGTCCATTCACCATTTGGTACCATACTTCCCTTGATCTTTCCATGCTGAAAGAGACACAGATCGTACAAATTCCTTTTGACGACATATTATTGGATCGGTGGTAAGGATGAAGGTTGCTTCCAACATATGTAAATGAAACAAGCTCCGACCTCGGCTCAATATCCTGGACATATCTGCATTGTACTGGTCTGCACAGATAGAGTTGGCAACCAGGTGCTGTGCAATGGCAGATGAAGCAGATACAGTGGCTGGTGGTTGCTGGATTATCTCCGGCTCTGTTATCTCCGGCTTTGTCACTTTGCCAGTGCTCGTGACAACGTGCGCTCCGCACTGGTACTCAAGAAGAACGTCTCAGTTGCACTCCAACCACGAGTGCAGAGCCAGCGAAGGGTAGAGGCAATGAGGGGCAGCCAACGCAGTGAAGAGAGGGCAAAGCAGAGCACAAGCGACTCCATGCTTCGCCTTTTATCAGCCCCGGACGAAGGGTGTGGTAACGACCCGAAAGTGATTTGCTGTGACCCGAATCCTGCTTCTCCATTCGGCCACAGCGGCCCAAGCCACGCCCTGCCAGGCTCCCGAGGCCGGAAACTGTCTCATTCGCCCACCCGGCTCGACACGGCATGGAGCTCCTGACTCAGCATAGGGCATGAGCAGACAACCTGACCCTGAACGTGCTTCAAGTGCAGTCTGACTGCCGAAGAACAATGCACACCTGCCACCCACAGGCCCCATATCATGAGCCAAACTGCACATCCGGGCCCTAAACCAAACTCCCGGATCACCCCTCCCGCGACCTCTCCTCGCCGCACCTGTTTTGCCATGTTCTGGCGACTGGACGAGGCTCGTATCAATCTCACGTGCTCATCCGGGACATCCCCGGCAAGATGCGGTCGAGCCATTAACGTCCGTTGCTCAGCCCCGCATTGCGCGGTCCGAGAACAGACCGAGTCATGCCGTACTCTATCATGGCGAAGTGTCACGATGCAGGATATGAGGGGGTGCAGGGATATTTTTCCCGTGTGCTGGAGGCCTTGTGGTCGAAGTGGTGAGGTGTTGGTGAGTTCGGGGTGAGTAAGGTGAGATGCCGGTTGGAAATTTGTGCGTATATTTGAATGAAATAATGGCACGTGATGCGTGTGCTGTACAGTATCGATTGTGCTTCTGTTGGTTCCAAGCCACGGGAGGCATCGTAGTGCGCTCATTCAATCGCATTTTGCATGGCGTGTGTGCTTGCTTGCTTGACTTGAACCATGGCGAAAAGGAAAGTATTGGAATAGAACTCAGAATGGAAGATAGAGATGTAGTTAATTGACCTGGCTATTATACCGTCACAACACACTTCGTCGCGTTAGCGCACTAGACAGGAGGGGAAGGTCTAACTGCATGAAGATTAATGAAATAACTGCCTGGGAAACACTGTTTGTTGGGTGCCATTGCCTTTGATGCATGCGGTTTTGTAGAACCGTAACAATATATATGTATGCATATTGTTTTAGTCCTGGTTAAACCCTCGACCCAATTGTGGTGGGTGGGCGATTAACACCGACCAGGCTGGACCGCCGAGCGGTTTTCCTTGGAGGCGGACACATGAGCCCCAGAGATTTTGGCTCGTGTGGTAGGGAATGGGCAGCAGAGGGACGGAGACATGCGGGTTGTACTCGAACCCACTGCAGATGCACGGACACCAGCAACTTAAATATATAATGATTTATTAAACAGAAAATGAAGTTATAATGGAACAAATCAAGACGTGAGTAACCTAAATCTAATTTTGAGGTGCCTCCACACAGACTGAAATGCAGACAAGGTGAACAGAATAATACAAAAATAAAAATCCCTCCTTTATTTCGGCACTTGGCTTTGGGTCCAGGAGTGAATTTCATTGGCTTCAAAGTCACCAAACTGCTTCGTTACTGCTCAGTAAGATGCGCACCAAAATGGTGCCGAGCCGCTCTCTGGACTGGAAACATACGTGAAGTAATTTGTGAGGCGGTGCTCAACACCAGGACTCACCAACCGCCGTTCGGCTTCCTTGTCGATTGCGCTTGCTGGTGGCGACGCGACCTTCAGTGATATATACGAGGCTTCAAGGTCGGTCTCACACAACCCAACCAAGTCAATAGCCAGCGTCTTGCTCCACCACACAAGCCAATTCACCTCAACGTGAATATGAGAATCACGCAGCCATTTCATCATGCCGAGAGGAGAGCAAAGCGAAATCCTCCATTCCAGCCACATTTTTTCTCACAACTACTTTCTGCTATCTGAACTTCACCCTTCTTCCACCCGCTCTCTGACGTCACGCCCATCAATCATCCACCTCCGTGTGTGGCTTATTGGCATGAAAAAACGGGAAGGCGGGGCTTCTGCCTGCTTGGACTTTTGGCTCGCTTGTTAAATAAACATAATTCTTTCATTGCTTGTAAAACATGTTTGTAAAAATATGTTTGTAAAACATTTCGAATAAATGTCGATTAAAAAATGTTTCTAAAACAAAACATAGGGAAAAGTCAGAGGGGGCAATTACATACTGGGGAAAATTGGTCTTAATCCCTGTCTAATTAACACAGCACCACCTCCCCCGTGTGGTGACTAGTAACACAAGCTTACAGTCTCCCTCCTAAATTTACATTGAGATGTCTCCAAATGTCCACGGACCAAGCAACCCCATACAGTCCTTACTCCATTGATGTTGAGTAATCTAATGATGTGGACCTGTGACTGGGGTTGTGGATCCGCTGTTTGGAGAGGTTCTGGGCTGACAGGATCAAAACCTCGATGAAAAAAGTGCCCAGCTGATGATCCTGGCATTTGGGATATCAGTCGATTGCTTATAAGTTAAGGTTATAACTTCAAATAAAATTGTGTGTGTGTGTGTGTGTGTGTGTGTGTGTGTGTGTGGTTTTTTTTTTGTCGTCTGGCTTTCTTCTTGGGACTACGATGCAGTAATTGGTCTTTATTTTGATTTTGCTATGAAATTCCTCCATCTACCCCCACAACTATATATATATATATATATATATATATATATATATATATATATATATATATATATATATATATATATATATATATATATATATATATATATATATATATATATATATATATACATACATTGTTGTGGGGTCGGGTGAGAAGACCACGAGGTGGGGAAAGCTATGCCGATTCCCACCAGACTCCCCGGAATTGTAGGCCGTCGCTCACGGATAATTCCGTGGCGGGTCGCTTAACCGACCCTGAACGCCAATAACTCAACCGCATGACTTATGGTCCTCCTGTCTAGAATCAGGTTACCTAATTAACCACACTGTTTAACCACCGGGGAACCACGCCCTCGGTACTCCTTGTCCGAACCGGATCACTCTACCAACTACCGACTACCTTTCCGGATCGGATGCAGTCGAGCGGTACTGCCAAGGACGTACCAGCTAAAGAAAACGGATTGTTGGGAATAAAGACCCGGCTAAACTTGGATTCGAACCATGCTGGACCAATGGAGGAAAAGACAAAGGCGAGCTGGGAGCATTTCTACAATTATTATTATATTTACAATAAGCGAGGAAAAGCATGTGGCACAACAAAAGGTTGATTGGGGATGTAATGCAGGGAAATATGACAGAGGTGTGGGGTGCGGCAATTTTACAAGCAACTCGCAAAGCAGACACAGTGCAGACTTGACATGAGATTAAAAAAGCAACAATCACAACAATAAAAGTTCTTATGCAGGCTTATCTAACAGACAGGCACAAACACTCTCAGACACACACTCAGACAAAATAAACCCAATGAAAGGCAAAGGACTTTTGCAGCCAGAGAGGGAGGGAGGGAGGTGAGGTCACAGTTTTTGGTACCTGAGCGTTTCGGGGGAAGGGATTCTCCGTGGTGCGGCACCCGACAAAAGCTGTGCAGTTCGGTCCACAGCCGCACGTGTGGTAATCGTGTCTGCAGCAGGAGCTTGAGTGGAGGAGAGCAGAGTCCAAAATGGTGAGAGTGGAGCAGTAGCAGGACCAGACGAGGTTTGGTCGAGGTCGTGTCGGTGGGGACCAGTTGGCTGGCCGTCGAGGTGAGACGTAAGCAGAGCCAAGCAGCCGGAACACCTTCGCAACAACTCCTTCAATTCCCTTCGCACTTCTCCTTCCAATGGCTTCCCACAACAACGACAACCTTCCCATTCAACTTGATACCTTCGCATCCAAAAACTCTGACCGACTTCTTCCTTTCTATCCACCCCAACTTCGCCCCAACTCCGAGGATTGCTCCGTACTTTATAGATCACTGAGCTCAGGGAGGAGCCATGGCGTAACTGACGTCATTGTCCGATCTGAGCATCCCGATTGGACCGGGCCTTCATGTGGTCCGCCTTTTTGGGCGGGGTTTCGGCCAGAGGATAGTTTGGCCATTCATGTGTCTACCTTTCTGGGCGGGGTTTCGGCCAGAGGAGAGTTTGGCCCCCCCACGCCGCGTGTGTCTGGGTTTAGGAAGGTGGATGCCGATGCGGCTTCCATAGCGAACGTCGGGATTTTGCCTCAGAAAACGAGACTCCGGATACAGCGGGTAGACGGTGGTACGCTGTGGCCAGCGAAACGAGGGTAGCAAGCGAGATTAATTTACCTCAGAAAAAGGAGGGAGTAAAATAAAAGGGAAAAAAATGATTTATTAATCCTAACTAATAGCCTATCGCAACGCACTCCCTGCTGTCCCATTCGACAAAAGGTAGGGATCTATCGATACGTATATTAATGGAATAACTGACTCAGGCCAACTGTATGTTGTATGCATGCATACGGTTCCGAGAACCGTAACTATATATATATATATATACATACATACATACATACATACATACATACATACATACATACATACATACATACATACATACATACATATAGATATTGTTACGGGTACCGAGTGTATTAAAAGGGGGTTAATCCCCGTTTGTCCTTGGAAGAGCTGGACCTGGGGCCACCGCTCACAATTAAGTTCATGATACGGTGGGTTGCTTTAGAACCACGAACGCCAATCGGTGAACCACGAGTTCCAGTGTCCACCGTTTTAACTCGAGGTCGCTTGGCTTCCTGAACGGGGAGCATGCCCTTGGCAAAGCACCAATCTTATCTTGATTCGATCTTAATTAGGGTGGCCAAGTGTTTAACCGCTGGTACGTTCTGACTATGACAGGTCAATTAGTTTGGTAATAACCTCCCAGTCTATGTCGGTTCAGACAATGCTGGATCAATGGAAGGAAAGGCCAAGCACGGACAGGTTGGAACATCAGCAAGGAATTTATTAATAAGGAAAAAATGAATAAAAAGAACTTTTTATTTCCTTGTGGTGAAAATAAATAAATTCAAATCAATAAAAATAATCGCAAGCAAATATAGAATTAATCAGGCATTGACAGAAAAAGACACAAAGAGCAGATGCTTATCACTCTACCTTACGTAACAATTAAAAACACGAGACAAGGGTACCCAGCAGATCATTCAGGGGGAAGAGAAATCCAGTCTTGCTTAACAAATAAAAGTCGTTGTACGTCGAATAAAACGT
The DNA here is from genome assembly GCF_056783735.1 of Eptatretus burgeri. NCBI lineage: Eukaryota > Metazoa > Chordata > Myxini > Myxiniformes > Myxinidae > Eptatretus > Eptatretus burgeri. The sequence continues at coordinate 30,766,574 of NC_140961.1, forward strand.
CCTGAAATGTGTGAGCGTGCTTTGTCCGTTGCCAGTGCCCTGCCTTGCCGTGCACCCACTCGCCAACAGGCTTGAACGCCAATTGAAGTCACGTCGTCACCCCCAGGAAACAGGGATGCCAAGAATCAGGTACGTCAAGAGCAGGTCTCAAACAGAACCAGCATTAATGGTCCAAGCGTCACCCACCTTCAGGTGCCACCAGGAGCCACAACCGACGGACAGCTGATAGCTGTGAGAAACTGAGGCTGCAAGGCCGTCACCACCTGTCACAAACTCAACTGTCGCCTGCTCCGCAACCGTCTGCCTGAAACTGACGAAGCAAAAAATCGCCGTCGCCCAGCTGTTACCAACTGACACAAACCGTCGCAAAACTCTCAAAGCTGCCAGAACCGCAACTGACCGTCACCAACTGACTGTCGCCAACTGACTGGAAAAAAACAGTCTTCTCGTCCTCATTATTAGCAGCCCGTCTGGGCGAAGCCTCAAGCAGACTTCAGCCAAATCCACCTTGCCTATTGGCACATCTTTGCGCGTGATAACCTGCCCCGTCTTGCAATCATTCCTGGCCTACGATGCCATGTTTGTGGTGCTGGATGAATGGCAGAAAGCAGCCATTTGCTAGAATTACCAAGCGAAAATGTGAAGCGCTCATAAAACAACAGCAACAATTATCACCTCAATGTTCAGCCCAATACGAAAAAGAGCCAGTTGTCATCCACAGAGCTGCTGAACGGGGTGTCAAACATTTATGGAAAGAGATGGGTGAGCCTTCGTTGGGTTAACGGCTATCTCACGTGCATGAATGTGTCTGTCGTAAAGATAAAAAGGCCATCCCATCATAAAGGGAATCTATTCATTACTCTTCTCAACCCATCAAAGTTAGAATCACACCAGACATGGGGATGGGTCTATCCTGGGCATGCATTTAGGGAAATAACTCTCTGAGGACTGAAATGTTTGTATGCATTTGTCGGATCCGATTTTAAAATCCATAACAAAGTATGTATATATATATATATATATATATATATATATATATATATATATATATATATATATATATATATATATATATATATTATCAACCCTTACCGTAAATGCGCATAAATTGTTGCCAACACATCGCCTCCAAACTTGGATGGTGTTCACATGGCATTCAAGCCTTTGAAGATTGAAATTTTCCTCACATCCTAACTGGTGATTAGCAGGGCAGAGACAATGCTTTCGTGTGGCAGACTGCACTTGTTGCTAACAGGTTGTGCTATGGGACTTGATCTGTGCCTTGCCACATCATAAAGGTGTGTGTGTGTGTGTGTGTGTGATCTCCGTGTGTGTGTTATCTCCATGTGTGGCTTTCAGAAAGTGGAAAGGAGTCCTCCCAGGTCTCAGTGTCTCTCTCTTTGTTGGTGAGGGATCATGATTCATGGATCAAACTGTGGAGTTTTGTTGTTCCGAAGGTTCTTTTCAAGATCGTCACTGAGTCCTGTAATTTTTATTTTGGAATCTACAGAAATAACTTCATTAAAATGACACCACATGTTTTTGCATCTTAATATTGCAGCAGTAAGTGTTCCAGCTCATGGACTACACAGCAGATATTGTTTCTTCCACCTTACAAAATTTCAGATATCGTTATCATTGCCTTTAAATATGTTACTGGCTATTCTTTTACATATCATTGCCACATTGACAATGATGTAAAAATGTATTCCAGTGTCGCTTTGTTGTGAACTTGGGTTGGTTTATAGTCATCATGCCATCTTTGATGTGTGGTCCTTGGTTGAATTTTATCTCTGGTGAGGCTGACGATTTCTTTGTAATATTTTCAGCCTCACACATAAGAAAGACGAAGTGGCAGAAGCAAAAAAATCAATGGAGGAGATTTATCAAGGTGAGGGCAATGAAAGAGTTCAACATTAATGCATGTACATTGAATTGTTGTGATGTATCTTGAATGTAGGTTTGGTTGTGGTTTGACTGCATTCCTCATATCATGCCTGTTATCGTGTGTATCGTATTACCTTTTCCTTGTTATTTGTACATCATCGCTGGATGGGGGCAGTTTTGATGTTGCTGGCCTGTCTCACCTTTGCCAAATGTATGTAAAAGTGCTAAAATGTCGATGTTGCTGAGGTCCTTTGATTTGTGATCAAACAGCAAGGCATACTTGTTTAAGCGGGCTTATTCTACACACACGTAGAGGGAAACACAAACATTGAGGCTGTGTAATCAACAACTATTTAGAGCTGAAATTGTTTTTCTGTCATCTTGTATGTTTATTTTTTACTCTTAAGGTGCCTTTGCTCTGCACGTGTGGGAGCCCAAAATCTAAAAAGAAAAAAAATATATATCGTTTTGAGGAAAGTTGTGAAAACTCTCACACCCACTTTAGGATGTGTGCAGAAACCCCAAAAGCTGCTCAGAAAATTTGGTGGGGTTGCCTCCAAAACTGTGGGAGTAGTACTCTGTAAAATCGATGCACCAAATGGTGAAACTGATCAAGCTGAACCTGTGAATGAGTCTACATGTGGACAGAGAGAAGCTTTGTATGGGTGGAAACTCAAAATTGTAATTTTATGAAGAAATTTATGAAATCTCCCATCCACCTTAGGCCACCTGCTTGGGACCCAAAAGGTTCCACAGAAAATTTGGTGGGGCTAGCCCAAAAACTGAGGGAGTAGTTCGGGGACAGATGGACACAGTCTTGCTTTTTCATATACCAGCAAATGCATCCCGTTGGTTATCTGATGGAAATATTGTTGTGGGCCGGGGTTCGGTGGCGATAAACGACCACCAGGGGGAGCAGTTGGGTCGTCTCCATCGAACACCTCGGAATTTAGGTCGTGACTCTCGGATAAGTCCGAAAGGTCACGGGTCCCTTATCGGACCGTGGTCACTAATATTTTGACTGCGTGGGGTAGGGTTAATTGCCGAACTTCAATATACCTAAGTACCCACGTCGTCAAATTACCAAGGAAGTCACACCCTCGACGGACTCTGTCGAACCGGGTCGCTCTAGCGATGTCGGTCCGGTTTAACCGAGCGGAATTACCAGAGTCCGTCGGTCCAAACGACAACTTACGGCACACATCCTCCCAAATTCTCAATACGCACTGTGCTGGGTCAGTGGTAGAAACGACAATCAACGAACTGGAACATTTAACAGATATTTATTTACAATAGGGAGGCAGATCCAGAGCAGAGTTATCCGAATAAAGAAATGCAATTTACAATGAACGAAAAGCACTTAATAATTCTACTTATCAGACTGGCGCCACACACACACACACACACACACACACACACACACACACACACACACACACACACACACACACACACACACACACACACACACACACACACACACACACACACACACACACACACACACACACACACACACACACACACACACACACACACACACACACACACACTGGACCCCGTGGGCCTTTATTCGGCCCCTCAGCCCAGAGGGAACGCGAGCTGGGGGAACAAAGCCTGGCCGGGTACATTCCCTCCTCATGCGGTCACCCCGGACTCCAACCACCACAGTGGGATTCGAATCCATGGGTCCACGACCCTGGCTGCTCGGCCACCACCACCGCGAAGAACCGCAGACCATGACCGAGACAAAGCCACCGCACCAGACCAGAAGCAATAGGCCACGATGACTGCAGTACACTCGTCCTGACAACCACTTTACTCTTCTTGCCAGGTCCAAGGGATTTCTTCCCCTCTCATTCGCCTCCTGATTGGATGAGGGGGTGTCGGGCGATCAGTGCCTCCCCTCATTGGTCAGGCCGAACACTCCATCTGGCTAAGGCGTAGTCGCCCTGAGGTGATGAGCTTCCTGATTGGACAAGGGGTGGAGTCGGAGCTGAGGCGATGAGTGAAGAACGAAGGAGATTTGTTGGCGATGTAAAAACAAAAACCTGACTATAAACGAAACCCGCAGCGCACACATGTAATTCCCGTTAGACATAGGGGGTTGGGCCCTAACTATAAACACATACTTATCGAGATAACTGAGCTACGGGGACTGCTGTCTGTCTGTGTGCAAAAGGCTCCCAAATCCGTAACAATATTAGGGGTAGGGGAGTACGGAGGAGGGAGGAGGCAGAGAGAGTGGGGAGAGGAGAGGAGTGATTCTGGCAGGTGTGATGTCCAGTTTAACATCCATCCGAGACAGCACACAAATTGATGAGTCACTTTGCCTGTGAAACTCCGAGATGTCAGTTTATTACTGGGTCGAGATTCAAACCCAGGCTTGACGGCTTAGAGTGAGTGTGCATACCTCTCGGCTATTCTGTCATCATCCCCATGGAGAACCGAGCTGCCGTATTGCCATTGAATCTTGAAGAGCGCTTGCCAAGTTCTTTAACCACTCGAGCAAGCATTCCAACAAAACGGTTAAAGAAACTTAAAAAAAGAAAAACGAAACATTTCATTTTATTTTTGTTTTTATATCTGCCACCGAAGGTGGAAGGATGTTGTTTTCACCCCTGTCTGTTTGTTTGCTTGCTTTTTGTCTGTTTGTGTGCAGGATATCTCAAAAAGTTGTGGATCGATTCAGATTAAATTTCGTGGAGAGGTTGGGTATGTGACAAGGGTGAACCGATTAGATTTTGGTGAAGATCCGGATCCGGCTACTGAAAAAAAAATTTAACCTGATTGTTGGGCCAAAAATGATATATAGCGCAATTTCTCAAAAAGTTGTGAATGGATTCGGACGAAACTTTGTGGACGCTTTCAGTGTGTCACAAGGAAGAATTGATTGAATTTTGGCGAAGATCTGGATCTGATCATTTTTTAAGTGATTCTTCACCATTGATATCGCTAAACCGATATATTGCACAATATCTCAAAATGCTGTTGATGGATTTGGATGACACATGGTGGACAGGTTGGGTGATGACAAGGACAAATTGATTTGATTATGTTGAAGATCTGAATCCAGATACGAGAATTAAAAAAGAAAAACTTTTAAAGTGATTCTTCACCATTGAGAAATTGGGCCAAAAACAATATATAGCATGATGTTTCAAAAATGTATTGGGCCTGATATGTTCTTGTTAGATCAGGCATTGCACGGTGTAGGTATGCACTCTTCTGAGTGCCTTTCTAGTTACCTTCGCCACTGAAGGTGAAGGAGGTTATGTTTTCATCCCTTTCTGTCTGCTTGGCTGTCTGTCTGTTTGTATGTTTGTGTACAGGATATATCAAAAAGTTGTGGATGGATCGGGTGAAATTTTTGTGGACAGGTTTGGTGTATGGCAAGGTCGAACTGATTCGATTTTGGTGAAGATCCGGATCTGATAATTTTTTCAGTGATTCTTCACCATTGAGAGATGGTGCTAAACCGATATATAGCGTGATATCTCAAAAAGTTGGGATGGATTCGGCCGAAACTTGGTGGACAGGTTCGGTGTGTGGCAAGGATGAATTGATTTGATTTTGGTGATGATCCGAATCCGGATCTGGATACTTTAATTTTTAAAGTGATTCTTCACCATTGAGAAATGACGTCTAAAACGATATAGTGCTGAAAAGCATGATATTTCAAAAATGTATTTGGCCCGATATGTTCTCGTGGATCAGGCATTGCGGGTTGGAGGTATGTACTCGACAGAGTACCCTTTGAGTTGAAGTATGCATTTAGGTTTTTTAGCTCGCCTGTTCGTAGAACAGAGAGCAACAGTGATCCCCCCGGCGTGAGCGTCAGCGTGAAAATGTTATTTTTTGGTGCAAGTTATTTAGAAGCTTGCCATTCATTTAATATGTATCAGGATGCTGATATTTGGCATGGAGGTTCCTTTGGGGTATACTATTGGTGTTGTGAAGTTGAAATTAAAAAATAATTTAAAATTTTTGACCTGTTTTGAACTTAACTTTTTTGTAGCACATCAACGTTAAAGTTTTTGGTGCAAGTTATTTAGAAGCTTGCCATTCATTTAATATGTGTACTTGGATGTTGATATTTGGCATGGAGGTTCCTTTGGGGTATATTGTTGATGTTGTAAAATTGAAATTAAAAAATAATTTCAAATTTGAAAAATTTTTGACCTGTTTTAAACTTAACTTTTTTGTAGCACATCAATGTTAAAGTTTTTTTTCCTTTTTAATGTTTTTATCTACCACACTATTTTTTACTGATTACAATATACAAATACATATATTGCTTTAAAGGTCCCCTGACATGCAAAACTTTTTGGTTATTTATATATTAACTTGACCTTCCAAGTGAAGAATTCACCCATGTTTTTAAAAAAAAAAATCTAAAATGGGATAATTAGAGCAATATTTCGATCATTTCTAGTGCCTTTCACAACTTGCTTTGCCCCGCCCTTAAAAATAGTTGACTTCAGCGAATCGCAGCGTTGACGTCACATTGCTCTGGAGTCCAGACCAGCGTTTCTCAACCTTTTTACCCTTGTGGAACCCTTGAAATAGTTTTCATGTCTCAGGGAACCCCTGCATTCAGATTATTATATACCATTATTAACAACTAGCTCTTTTATATTTTTATCAAAGTTCACGTGGTAAATATATTTTTTTTCGGATACCTGGTTTAAGGAAAAAAATGACCGCCTTTTTGTCAAATTTATTGGCAATGAAAAAAAAAACATAGTACTCGTTTATGAGACCTCACACACGTTTTAATTCACAAAAAAAATTATTTTTTTTGTTTGTTTGACAACGTAATTTTTGAAATTGTTTTTTCAACCCCGAGTCTGTTTGACAATTAAAAAACACACCTCATGTAACGATCAACAAAACTTAAACAAATAAAGCTGAAGCAATAAAGGTAAACAGAAGAACAGAGATACAGAGATACAGAGAGACACAGAGACACAGACACACACACAGACACACACACAGACACAGACACACACACAGACACAGACACACACACAGACACAGACACACAGAGAGACACAGACACTTCGTGAGACTTCGCGAGACTTCGCGCTGGGAAGCACAGAGAAGATAGATGGACACCGTGCATGCGTCCCACACTTGAGTCAGTCACTCAATGATACACCAATCTGCCGTGTACAGGACATCCACTAACCAGTGAGGGCGGTATCGCACTGGCGCCATATAGACACAGTTAAATACATTCCCTATGGTTGTTATAATTGTAAATAATACAAGACGATGAAGCCTCGATTATAATAACCAAGGAGTTTCCAACAATATGCTGTACGTGTATAGTAAAATTACGAATATTAAATCAAACAAAAACTACTCAAAAATACATCAGCCTATTTATTACTGTTTCTCGCGGAACCCCGAGCGGCCTCTTGCGGAACCCCGGTTGAGAAACACTGGTCCAGATTAGTCCGATAAATCCGTCGTCCATCTGACTTGGCCGATAAATCTGACGTGCTGTAGCTTTCTTTTATTATTCTCTTTTCTTCATGGTTTTCTTCTCTCTCTTTCTCTCTCTCTCTCTCTCTCTCTCTCTCTCTCTCTCTCTCTCTCTCTCTCTCTCTTGAGTGCAGCCTGTGGCTGCTGGTTGCGTCATTGGTTGGGACGCGGCTATGCCGCTGATGCAGTGCCCCCCTTACCAGTACACTGGTGCTCATTTTACCGACCTCGGAAGGATGACAGGCTGAGTCAACCTCCTGGTGTATTTTAATTCAGCGGCCAACGAGGCTTGAACTCAGGACCCTAGGATCCCAAGCCGCCACCCTCACCACTAAGCCAACACCAGGCTTATTATATTCTACTGGTGCTGCATGACAACAGTAGGAATAAAATAAATAAAAATTCAACAGAACGTCAGATTTATCGGACTACTCGAGACAATTGTGTCACAAGGTGTGTTCTGCACACAAGTTTTCATCATATCCAGACAGCGAGATTGCTTCGTTTTATGCGCGGAGAGATGCGGCCGATGATATGTGCCGGCCTTGCTTGCGATTTATTCTCCGTGGTGCAACATGTCCGCTGCGCTGGTCACATCGCCTCACTAAAATATTTCTGATTTCGAGTAGTATGCAAGTCGAATTTCCATGATTGAATTACGAATAGGATTTAGTCTAACCTGTTGTTATTGCCAAGTCTTCCTTCGATGTCCTCCCGATCATCATGAACGCTCGGAATTTCATCGCCGTTTTCCTCTGCTTGTCCTGCTTCTGGCTCGAACTGCTAAGGCCGTATTTCATTTCCAGCTGCCTGAACTTCACCTCCTGCGACTACGGTATCCGACAATTCTCCATGTGATTCAGACCAAAATCCTTCATTTCTCTCACACTCACTGTCGTTACCAGACAAATGAAAGTCCATGCCATCCATTATTTAAAACCAAATGTTCGATTTTTTTTTTTTTTAGCAGAAATGAACGAAGCGATTGAGTCGACCAATAGAATGTGGAAACATACAGAAAGCCAATAGAATCACGTAGACCACCAATCCAAGTAATTTACGTGCAGCCTTTGTAATCCTGGAGTTGACGTCATGTGGGTTACACCTCTTTCAGGAGAATTTTAGGGGCGTTCCCGAAGAGGTTTTTTTTTTTTTTTTTTAATTTTACATTTTACAGAATGAGTATTGTGAAAAAACAGTCAGATCTGAAATCACGATGAAAAACTTCTATAGGACATATATAAATGAAATTTCAGTACTTTTGCGTGTCAGGGGACCTTTAAAATTATTTGGATCAGACTTCACTGCAATGCTTTATAAAAAATATTATTAGACTAGTCTTTTAAAAACGATAAATGTATAAACAGGCGAGCATTGGGTGGCTTTGACACCAACTCTCTGGTTTTAACGGCGTGCAAGTACCTGAGTACCAGTTATGTGAACACCTGTCTATGCCTAACTCCCTCCCTCCCACCCCCACAAACATAACAATGTGTGTGTGTGTGTTGAGATCTTTGAAAGTTTGGTTATGTTAAATTGCACTATTTTTGATTGTGCAAGATTGTTAATTTTCTTTTTGTTCACAGCACTGCTGGCAAAAAAAAAACCTTCCCCCAAATCATCATCTTTCGTACATGTGAATCAGCTCGGGGACTCGAGTTTTGACTCACCCAGTCTTGTTAATTCTGCATCACAAATGACCACTGCACAGGTCTGTACAAACAAGTTTTCCAGTGTAATGGATTTTGCATCGTTTTTTTACCATGAGGAACCCCTGCTTCCCATGGGAGTGCCTGGGGGGGGGGGGTGTTGAGGGGGAGCAACTTTGCTTTGTGCTGTACAACTTCTGTGAGTTTGATTTATTCTTCATCGAAAGCATCCAGTTTCCAAGTAGTTCAGTCCGACGGTTAAGCCGTGCATTCGCGAGTATGATATAATTCATCGACTTGTGATAATTCCCCACTTTAACATAAGAGTCAAAACTTAAATTTGAGGTGGCCATCCTAACTTCGTGGAATGTTACCCTGCACACCTTGAGTACAACCACCAGTTTTTAACTTGCTTTGTCTCGTGGTTTAGGAATGCATAAATTGCAAAGCACTATGTACAATGGCCAAGTAGTTTTTGCCCCTCAGCCCGAATTGGGCTAAGGGGTATTGTCGTCTCAGGCGTTGTCCGTCCAGGCATCTGTCATCCTTTGGTTTCCGTCAATTTTGAGGAGAACGCCTTGTCCGATTAAATCCATTTTTGCAGGGTATGTTGGGGTTGAGTAGAGGAAGGTTCCTTTAGAAAATGGGCGCGCTGCGATTTTCAATGTGGCCTCCATGGCAGCCATCTTGAAATTGGTTTCCGTCGATTTCGAGGAGAATGCCTTGTCCGATTAAATCCATTTTTGCAGGGTTTGTTGGGGTTGAACAGAGGAAGGTTCCTTTCGATAATGAGCGCAATTTGATTCTCGACTCTGCCACCAGGGGTCCAAAACTGAAAACCTAGAAATGGCTATTTCTCCTGAACGAATGACTGGATCATCGCCAAATTTTTTATCACAGGTATATCTGATGAGGATACATGATATATAACCCGGGTTTTTGATTTGACCTACTTTTCAAGGTCACAGAGGTCAAAGTTCATACTTCGTTGTTCGGGCGTCCGTCAACTTTTGGTTTCCGTCAATTTCGAGGAGAACGCCTTGTCCGATTAAATGCATTTTTGCAGGGTATGTTGGGGTTGAATAGAGGAAGGTTCCTTTCGAAAATGGGCGCGCTGCGATTTTCAATGTGGCCTCCATGGCAGCCATCTTGAAATTGGTTTCGGTCGATTTTGAGGACAACGTCTTATCCGATTAAATCTATTTTTGCAGGGTGTGTTGGGCTGAGTAGAGGAAGGTTCCTTTCGAAAATGGGCGCGCTGCGATTTTCAGTGTGGCCGCCACAGCAGTCGTCTTGAAATTGGTTTTCGTCAATTTCGAGAACGGCTTGGCTTGTCCGATTTAAATGCATTTTTGCAGTGTGTGTGTGTGTGTGTGTGTTGGAGTTGAGTAGAGGAAGGTTCCTTTTGAAAATGGGCGCACTGCGATTTTTCACTAGCCGCCACGGGAGCCATCTTGAAGTCTGATTGATTTTCGATATGACGTCCAACGTGCTCTAACTGACTTCATCATTGTGATATCGCTGCTTCCTTTTACAATGAATGCATGGGCTGAGGGGTTATGCCCGCTTTGCGGAGCTATTTTTGATTTCTATAAGGTTTTTTTTTTTTTACAGAGATGCGATGAAACTGTAAACCTCTAGGACTTGTTATACAATCTCTCACCGGGAGTGGCGCTACACCATGCATGGTTATCTCCTGGGGAAAAAAAATGTTGACAATTTCTTCCTGTTGCATCAGCTTAAACATTGTCTAAAGTGGATGCAACCAGTGCTTAACTGTTGCGAAGACTTGTCCTTAAAACACACAATCATAATGGGGAGCTTTTGGAGGACAGGCACCACATTGGCAGAGCATGTAATGGAAGTCAGCCATCTTGGTAAAGAACATCCATTGTCAAAGGTCCATGTACAATATTGTGATGCTTATGACGATATTATTCATAAAACACTTCTGAACCCTCGTATGGTGGTGCACAATTGAACAGAATAAAACGGTCTTCTGTCATTCTGAATTCGTCTTGCTGAAATTAAAATCTGGATGTCCATTAACTTCCTCAAACTTAATGCTGCCAAGACCGATCTGCAGATTCATGCCCTCTCCTCCACTGTTAAAACTCAACCCAAGACAGTGAAAATTGTGGATCGTCACCTTATCTCAGTGTTATTCTTACTTCTACTCTTTCCTATATTTCACACATTGTTAAATTCTGTAAATCTATTTTCTTCCAAATGCACTCATGCTTGAATTGGAGGACAACTGAAATTTTTGTTCTGCCCTCATAATATATTTGGTACTCGAACTGTATTTGCAGGCTTGTCTGCTTCTTTCCAAACCCTCCTTACAAGTCGATCAGAATATGGAAGTTTATACTCTTAATTGCAGATCACATCATTTTGCTCAATCCACTGATGCACTTGTCTGATTAGCTGTGAACAGGTTTTGTGTTTTCACAAATGATGTGTAGAACATCTTTTCTCTTTCTCCAGTCCATCTTCTCACTCTCACCCCTGCTCTCTCACAAGCACACTATTCTGCTCAAGCAAGAACGTGAACTCTGGGTCCAAAAGTATATGGTGACATTCATTTTATTGCAGGTTTCACCATCAGATGCACATGCAGTCCGATCAGCCTTGGCTGGTATGGACTATCAGCTTCCACATGATCTATGCCAAAATACAGAGGACCACCCTGAAAGACCAAGCCCCCCCATTTCACCCGCACTGTCAGAGCTCTTGAGGAAGGAAATTTGTGCAGCATCTGATGCCATTACGGTACGTCTGCCGTGAAAGACTCGCTTTTGTGTTCTTTGTGTGCAGTTCGTTTAAGGCACTCCTTCATTTTCCTGCCATAGCTATTAATTTTAATTCTTTTAACTAATTAAAATAGTTTAGATTGGGTTACTTTGGGGCAGTGATGTCTTTTCAAAGGTAGTATTTCGGTGCTTATTGTTACATTACTTGAAGGTAATTTCCATTGTGTTCATTGGTATTGCATGTGCAGTCAACACTTGTTTGACGTGGGGGGTTACATTCCTGGAAACCCTCACGTAAACCATATCTGTATCCAATAAGACCAAGGGCTTATGTGAAAAAGGGGGGTAGGTTCTGAGCCAAGAGTGCAATTCCGTCATCATCGATAAACTTGCGCGTCATGTACTTGAGTTGTTTTACGGGAGTTGTCCTCACACGGCTTAAGACCATTGCATTCACTATCCCTTATGTTTTCTGCGCATTTATTTATTTGGTGGATACTGCACTTGTTCACTCATACTAATCTGCCCAAATGACACCTCACTCTCCCCTCGACCAAGCTTATCCAAAACCTCCACTTTTTGTCAGGCATCACTTTCCTTGACTTTTTTGCACAGTTTGGTTTACCACTCAAAACAGTTTTCCTCGTGGGAGCCATGGTTAAAAATCACTGACTGCAAATGTTACCAAAATTTAGTAATTGATGACAATTCCACGGAAAGTGTTGATGCGGAGGGAAATGGGGACAGTATTGTATGCGCCGTGAGTTTTTTATTTGGAACCAGCACCATAGCAGTGCTGTTGAATGCACATGGTACCACGGCATACCGACCGGAGGAAGAAGAATACCATGGAAAAGTGAGACCCATGTAAAAACAAATGGTGAACATAAATTTTTTTGTAAAGTCGAAATAATGTAAAACATGTCTACCAATGAAGATAGTACAGTTAAAGACCAGGTTTTGGGTCGCTGATGACTTTGCATGATTCAAAGGTTGTAATCACATTAATAATTAATCGTTGGGCAATTATTTTCTTAAATTTGAAACTCAAAATATGCTAAAATTAACTCAATCAAAACTTTTGTCAGTGATCGAAAAACAGACCGGAATTTATCGAAGATGCTATGACGTCACGTTCTCCGAAAACTTCGTGAACATTCGGAAACAGCGTGTGAACCAATGGCGAGATGCGAATCAGAGTGATTTCAGCGGTGATGAAATTTAGTGTTTTCATTCCGATATTGCCGAGGACGAGTCGGAGGATGATGGGAATTTATACTCTGGAGTTTCTGGCCTTGAGCCATATAAATTTGAGCCTCTTGCAAGTGCCAGAAAACAGCCTATTTCGTGTACAAGTGGCAGGACTGACTGCCGGCAGTTCACATTGACAGACTCCACCAGACAGATTGGTTTGTAGATTTTCATTTTCTTGTTCGATGACTAAAATAATGTAAAGTTTGATTCGTCTGACTTGATATAATAATTTTTAACCCTCTCGTCACTCAAGAGTCAGAAATAGAATGAATCAATAATGGACCCAAATATTGTTGTGGTGCCGGATTCAGTGGCGAGGGTGACCGCGAGATGGAGCAGTTGGGTCATCTCCCACCGAACACCAGAATTGAAGGTCGTAACCTTCGGATAACTCCGAAGGTCATAGGTACCTTAGTGGACCGTGGACGCCAATATTTTGACGGCGTGGGGTAGGGTTAATTGTCTAATTCCAATTTACCGAAGTACCCACGCCGTCTCACTGCTGGGGAAGCCACACCCTCGGCCGACTTTGTCCGCACCGAGTCGCTGTTACCGACTCGGATCCGTGGTAACCGAGCGGGGATTACCAAAGCCTGCCGGACCAAATGAACAATTTATGGTACAAACGACCTCCCTAATTCTCAAGCCCGAACCATACTGGGTCAATGAAAGAAAGCATAGACAACGAACTGGAACATTTAACAGTTATTTATTTACTATTGTAAGAGGGAGGGAAACGCAGAGCAGATTTAACACAAATATGCATGAAAATGTACAAAGGAATCACTTAAACAGTTCTACTTACAGACTGGCCACAGACAGACACACACACCCAAAAGAAATCGACCTCGTGGGTCTTCATTCAGCCATTCAGCCGAGGAGTATAGTTCAGCTGGGGGTCAGAATCTGGCCGGGTACCTGGCCGGCCTCGTGTGGTTTCACTGACTCCAACCCACCACGGTGGGACTCGAACCCATGACCCGGAATCCAACGAGCCCCCGATCCTGGCTGCTACGAACCACGGTCCTTGCCGCCACGAACGATGATACGAGCACCACGGTCCTGGCTTCCACGACCACCACCACCACGAGGAACCCTGGAAAAAAAGAGTGCAGATGACGACTGCAGACCAACGAGAAAAGAGCCCCGACACTACCACCCTTCTTATCCTCCCTCCCCCCCACACGGGTGGAGGGATCCGCTCTGAGGTAATTCACCTCTGGATTAGTTGGGGGGGGGCGTCGGGCAATCGGTGTCCTCCCCTCATTGGACGAGGGGAACATCCCATCTTGCTTGGGCGGAGTCGGCCCCAAGGCGAGGGGGCTCCGCCCACGTTCGTAGCCTTGAACACGTGGGTTATGGCGCCGTGGTGTGAAGGGAATTGATGTCGAAAACTAACGAGAAAAATAACTCGCAGCGCACATACAATTAATCGCCCATTAAACATTGGGACGGGACCCTAACTATAAACACATACTTATCGCAATAACTGAACTGCGGGGACTCTGGCTGTTGTGTACAAATGGCTGCCAGATTCGTAACACTACCCCCCCTTTCTATAGACTTGTCCCGAGTCGTAAATTTCCGTGTGCCATGCAGGTGTAGGTTTTTACCCTTGTACGTTTTACCTCCGGATCCCTGAGTGCGACATTTGCATACATGTCCCAAAAATAAATAACTTAGTGCGCTGCGTAACTAAACTATCAAACTCACTCAGACAACTTAACTATATTGCTAGCGCTAAACAAACAACAGGTGGGTTTTAAAGATTATGTACATTTCTTACTATTTATACTTCCCACAGATCACAGGTCCTGGGCCATGGTTAAAGAGGCACAGCAAAGTCAACTGTTTGTGTGGGTGAGTGCCCAGCAGCTGGAAGGTCAGATGTCTTTGGGGCCTGCTCAAAAGGTCCCTCTTTTTGTTTCACTGAACCTTCTTTTCCTCATTTCAGTCTTCAGCTGCTGGAGGCAACTCACCCTAACACGGCAGGCCATGTGCCGTCCCACAGGCCATTTGAACTGGCCTTTATGCAAGAATAACAAGGGTGGGGGGGGGGTAGCCGGGCTGCAAAATGCAGTCTCTGGATCCTTTGAACTGGAAATTAAATGGAAAAACAAACGATGCGCAGGCTGCGCAATGCAGTCCTCGTGGTGCAGCTTTCTGCAGGGCAGTCTTTGCAAACACACTGGCTGGGATGGTCCTGGCGTACATGGTGAGATGGTTGACACGGGAAATGCAACAAGGGCAAGCAGGCATGTGGTCAAGGCAAAGGCAGGCAAGGCAAAGTATGGCGAGGCAAATGCGGACCAGCAGATGCAGCACAAACAGGCCAGCAGATGAAGCTGGCCGGCCTCTGGTCTGGTCCGTGAGGTTCTGGAGGGAGTGCGGTGGTGCCTGCCGCTCCGAAAACGGGCTCGGACCTACCCTACTGTCTCCCCCCAACCTATCGCCATTGCCTGTCTTTGTCCATACCCACTCTCTTAATTTGCAACAACAAAATTTAGACTTCCCCCATTTTTTTCTTCTTTTTTCCTTTTTTATTTTATAATTCTCAGTGTCCCAAACCCTCCAACTGCCCTTGTCCGGCTAACCTATCCTACCTGCCTACTCCCCAACCCCTAATTTCCTTGTTGAGGGGACTAAGGAAGAGACAGGTGGATCTGTTTCGAGGCCCAATGGAGCCTCAGAACAACCTCCCCAGATTTCAGCAATTTCCCATGGTGGGTCCAGTGGCCTTCGGGCAGCGAAGGGATTGATGGTGCGAAGGGGTTCACATTTTCTATCTGTCCTAGCATTTATTGAACGTTAACCTCTCCCTGGGGCTTTTCAACACACCTGCCTTTTTAAAGTATTGGTTCAAGAAACCATGATTCCCATCGCCTGTGTTGGTGTCTGTTATAAATTTGGGCCGAGCCCTCAAATTTTCTCTCGTGCCCTTGCACAATTTCTTGGCTGGGCAGCGAGGCTCAATTGGCAGGGATTCCCATCTGCCGAACTCTAACTTCGCACCCCCAGGCAGCTGAGGCTGTCTCCGAGCCTACCGACTCAGTATGAACGCGGGGAGTGCCCTTCCTGCCTACTGCCCCGTATATTCCCACGTGGCATTTCTGGCGCTCCGGGTCCCATTCGGAGGGTCGCCTGTGCCCATTCCACTATCCCGGTCGCTTGGACCCATGGCTGACTCTGGCCAACTTCTCCGTGCCCGGGGTGCCCTCTACTCAGTACTCACCTTTCCACAGCCACGCTCCCAGCCGGTCAGTAGACTCCTGCACCCTACAAAAAGGTTTCGTGCCTTCACTCAACACCAACAACAAAATGACATCCGTTTGGTTAATTTGACTAATGCACTAACTAACATTACACTGACCCTGGGTTTCCTTGGGTGGGATTCACTCCTCCCCCCCCCTCCAATCATTCATTCGCACCATGCATTCCACATTCACTCCACTCACACACTCGGGCCCGCTGACCCACATTCACTCATGTTTCGTTCTCTTCATCTCAAAATCCATTTCTAAATCCAAACTAAATTCCCACTAACAGTTCCACGGGCCCCATGAGGCCGGTCTGTCTGTCTCGCTAAACCCTTCCCACTAACTACTGCTCCTTTGCCCAGGGTGAGGGTGCTTGCCCCATGCTGGCCGGGGTATCGTGTACTTGTAGCAAGGCTCGGCCATCTTTGCGTCGCCAGGGCGGCGGTCTACAATTTGCACGTCCCCTCCTTATGGGCGATGCATGGGAGACGTCTCCCCGTCAATCGCACCGTGCGCTCGCTTTTGAGCCATCCACCATGTGAGCCGAGCGCCACTCACCTGCTTGAGTGCTGAAAGATCCCCGGTGATGTCACTCGCACACGGAACTTGCGCGGCTTGCCGTGCAGGCCCGCCCGAGCGTGTCATCCCGGGGACTCGCTCCGCGCATTCCGCGAACAGAACACGTGGTGTGCAGCACGTGATGCCCAGCACACGCGCTCGCATGGGGACCCGTGCTTTCCGAATTCACACAACCTTTTCACCGTGCACGTGCCGGTTTCGTACCACGCACGAGACGTTTCAATGCCGGGTTGCGATCGCGCAGACGTGTGTGCTTCAGCCGCTCACAACACATGGGACTGGCCTCGCACCTGACGTCCTGCGGAGCCGGTGCGGTCACCAAGATAACTTTGTGCTGCCTACCAGGCTCACCATTCCCATCTCCCATCTGGATCGGTCCGTGTGCCATTTCCCCACATGCACTCGCGCATGCCATGACACTCACACCACTCGCACACTCCAACATACACTCTGGGACAATCACGCTGGGGGTTTGGGTTAGTTCCAGGGATCCCGAGGCCTCTGCCCCTCCCAAACTCGGCATGTACCTTTCCGTACCATGCACCCGCTCGACTTCGCATGGCCCGACCGGACTCACCTGGTCGCAGTCCACTTCGAGTCGGCATACC
Organism: Eptatretus burgeri; assembly: GCF_056783735.1. Taxonomy (NCBI): domain Eukaryota; kingdom Metazoa; phylum Chordata; class Myxini; order Myxiniformes; family Myxinidae; genus Eptatretus; species Eptatretus burgeri. The sequence goes on from NC_140961.1 coordinate 30,784,051, forward strand.
GTCCCCTCCTGTTCCTGAGGGATGTTATCCTGATGCTCGCCTTGATTCATGAAACATTCTACAAGCTCAACCTTCATGTCCCCTCCTAACTCGACTTGTGTGTGCTCGTTAACTTTATTTAATTCCTCTCTTTCTTCTAATTCCCGCGTCTCTGCCAATCTTTCCGTCGCCTCCACCATCTCCGTTGTCCCCTCGTGTTTTACTGCCCCTTCTGTACCATGCACCCACTCGACCTCGCACGGCCCGACAGGACCCATCTGGTCGCAGTTCACCTCCTTGCTTGGTCTCCTCCTTGCTTGGTCATCCAGTTTGGAGGGACGGCCTTCTCTCGGCATGGTCTTGGTAGTGCCATATGCCTTCCACTTCTTAATGATTGTCTTGACTGTGCTCCAAGGGATATTAAAGACCTTCAGAAATCTTTTTATACCCATCCCCTGATCTGTGCCCTTCCACAACTTCATTGTGGAAGTCTTTTGAAAGCTCCTTGGTGCTCATGGTTGAGTCATTGCTGTGAAATGCACTCTCAGCAGAGGAAACTTACAGGAACAGCTGATTTTATTCTGAAATAATGAAAATCACGACAACTTAACACGGGTTGAGGCCAATTAACTTGTGTGATTTTGAAGGTGATTGGTTATACCTTCGAACGAATTTATACGAATTCTAACGGTTATACGAATTACCTCTGTCACCGAAGATTACACCTGAGCTAATTTACAATTGCTATTATAAAGGGGAGGGGGTGGCAAATATTGCCCAATCAAGGTGTGCAAAGTTGGTAGAGACTGATCCCAACAGACTCACAGCTGTAATTGCTGACAAAGGTGCTTCCACCAAGTATTGACTCAGGGTGGTGGACACTTATCCAACCAAGATATTCTAGTTTTGTATTTTTAATTAATTCTCTGAAATTTTTTGAAATTGTTTTTAACTTGAAGCTGTGGTTTACTATATGTAAATACAGGTGGAAAAAGTATGATTTAATGCAATTTAATTCCAGGCTATAAGGCAACAAATGGTGAAAATTTTGAAAGGGGGTGTAGACTTTCTACAGGCACTGTCTGTGCATGACTGCAGTGATTATGGTGCAATATATTAATTATTTTCTATTTTCCTGCAATGTGCAGAGCAAAGCTGCTGAAGAATTTGCTGCATTGAACATGACAAGTGGTCTGGCTGATTCGGAGTCTGGGATTGCAACACAGCTGGCAATACCAGTCTTCAGTCTACACACACAAACTTTTGCCTCTGCCTCTACTGGTGAGGAGAGTAATTTTGTTTTAACCTTCATGATTAATGTAATAATTTAAATTAAATTTCGTACTTTTCTCTGCAGTGCTAACTTCAGTTCCTTTCACTGTGCTATTTGGTTTTGCAGTGGCTCCCACGCTGTCAAAGCTGCTGGAATCTAACACTGCTGGCACCTCGGCAGAACTTTCATCCAACACAGAGCAAGTAACAGATCAACAGCAGACCATGCCAAATCAGTCCAGTCCCAGTGCCCCTGTTGGCACCGCAAGTGCCGTGCCATGCTTCAATGTGACGAAAGGTGTCTGTTGTTTTCTTTTCCATTCTTGACATTGTTAGCACCTCTTTCTTCACTTGTGTTTCTTTCCATAGTTTATTTTGAACAACAATTCTTTCTTCTTCTCTTGAAAAAGGTTTACATAAGCTCGTTTTCCTTTTCTTTTCTAGATTTCAGTGATTCTGTAAAGAGTCCGGAAACCTCATTTCCACCCTCGTCAGCAACAGATTTAAACGAGCCAATTGCCAGTCTGGAAGCACAAACCCATTTGGGGAAAAATGTGCAAAACACAGCTGAGGTGTTGACAAATTCTTTCGTTAGCGATTCCAACGTCGTTGCTGGGATGGATCGTGAAGTGAGCCGAAGTACTGTTGACAGTGTTGAAGGAGTGGGGTTGAAGATCCCTGGATTGGATAATAAGTTGGAGGTGGAAAAGGGTAAAGAAGGAGAGCTTGAAGCGGATGAGATGATGCAGTTGGAGTTTGAAAATGCCGAGGAGCGACATGAAGGTCCTTCTTTGTTTCAGGAGGAGCTGAATATTAATAGGGACAATGATGAGACTGGTGTAGATCAGATAAAGCTGAACGAAGAAGAGATGGAGGTGCCTTTTGGATGTGAAGAAGGAAAGGATTTGGTGGATTCCTGTCCTGCCCTGGAACAGGTTGTAATTGAAGTCCTTTTTTCACATTGCACTGAATTTTTGATTGTTTAAATATAGCTCAGCATAACTCGTGTTGATGTTGCCATTTTGTCATCCAGAACATCGAGCCAGTGATTTCCTGTTTCAAAAAGTGCCTTTTCAGTTTCTACAAAAACATAAATTCCATTTCAAAAAAGAAAATTTGATGGGAAATTTATCAGTGGAAACAGAAGAGTTTATTTGTGCAATTACATTGGAATAAATGCAATATTTTAGTTGTGTGGTTCTCCACAGGCTGAATTCCCACACCTTAACTCTTACAGCACTGGGGGCGGTGGGGAGGAGTTGGAGCTGGGATTCCCCCTCGAGATTCTTTACAACATTTTGGGATTTCATTTTTTTTTTTTTCATCATCAAATTTGATGATACAAGCATCAAATTTGGCACATTTGTTCTCCAGGGGATCCTAATCAAATCTGCCTGATTGGCCATTTGAAAATCCAAATTTTGAAAAATTGGAAAGAAAAAAAAAAAAAAAACTTCAAGAAAGTCAAGATCACGAATCAATGTTGGATGCTGGCTGAGATTGGTGAATGTTTCAGAAACATCATCAAAGACGTTCCAAGTCTGCCATGCAGTTTTCTTCCCTTTACCGCGGAAGGCAGACACGACGTCATATCCAGTGAACGCATGGAAGTATGGGATCCCTCTCGCTTTCTCATGCCCTATTGCAGAAACTACCTCATGGACTGGAATCCATCGTGCCTTGGCTCCTTGGCCAAAGGCAATCCACATGTTCTCAAGACTTAGTTCTTGTAAGGATGGCAGTACAGATATTGCTATGACTAGTACGTCCGTGTCATTAGCCTTAATGATAATGGACTTGCTACCATCCGTCGTTGCATCCCTGGCGTGTACAAATATTAGAGTGTCAGCTTCTTCATGACAACATGGAGACACAGCATCCAGTGACTTCCTTGTGTTGCTAATGGTATCTTCTCCTTTTGTGACAATGACTGTGCTTGTCGTCTGTGCTTCACACATCTTTTCCGCAAGGAAGTGAAACAGCTCAGTCTTGTTACTGTCATCTCGAAGAAAGCTTCTCCAGTTACTTGGGGTCTTACTGGTTCCTGTCACTCTTCTTCTGATTCCTTGCCCCCTTTTCGACCTTGCCTCGGACTTCAGACTTGACTTCTTGTACACATCAAACACCACGTCCACCCTCTCGTACCTGGCACCATAGGATTCCACCTTTGGAATGATGTCTTCTTTAGCATAGTCATCAAATATCTTTGAAGTGCATGGAGGTAGGGCATTGATAAGTGCTGAGTCATCAATGATGACTGCATCTCCCCTTGCTTCTCTGTCTAGGATGTTCACTTGCGCTTCAAGAATTTCAGCCAGCTGTGACTTCAAATTTTTTTGAAGTTTTTTTATTTTATTTTAATTTTTTTTCAAATGGCCAATCGGGCAGATTTGATCAGAAAGCCCTGTGGGACAGAAATGCCAAATTTGATGTTTGTATCATAATTTGCACAATTTTTAGCCATGTGAGACTCAGCTCTAAGAGAGCTCTGTGTTGTTATTCTTCTTGTTCTTCTTGTTCTTCTTGTTCTTCTTGTTGTTGTTGTTGTTGTTATTGTTGTTCTTGTTCTTGTTCTTGTTCTTGTTCTTGTTCTTGTTCTTGTTCTTGTTCTTGTTCTTGTTCTTGTTCTTGTTCTTGTTCTTGTTCTTGTTCTTGTTGTTCTTCTTCTTCTTGTTCTTCTTCTTGTTCTTGTTCTTGTTCTTGTTCTTCTTCTTGTTCTTCTTCTTCTTGTTCTTCTTCTTGTTCTTCTTGTTCTTCTTCTTGTTCTTCTTGTTCTTCTTCTTGTTCTTCTTGTTCTTCTTCTTGTTCTTCTTCTTCTTGTTCTTCTTCTTCTTGTTCTTCTTCTTGTTCTTCTTGTTCTTCTTCTTGTTCTTCTTCTTGTTCTTCATGACTCAGCTCTTTTATATACAGGATCCGGATCTCCTTAAATACTAAACGCCTGTACACATCCTCGCATTGAGGGTGCCTTTTGAGAGCGTCTATCATGAACTTTTAAATATATTCTGACATTTGCTTTAAAGTTTCGAAAAGTTCACGTTACTATTTAAAGATTATTCCATTTAATGTGGTGTAATTTCGTAAATACACTATTTTCTCGTCATGAACGACGATCGTCCATGGCGGGTCTCGCTATTGGCTAAATCAAGCCACGTGACGAAATATCGGAAGTTGTTATTTTTTTTTTCTTCTTCTTCTTCTTGTTCTTGTTCTGCTTCTTCTGGTGAAGACAAAACCAGATCAGATCGGACGCGGCTCTTGGACACATTTGTCCTTCCTTGTTCTACTATCTACTACACTAATACTGTATGTCCAGATCGGACTTATCGTTCAGGTGTCACATGACAATTTGGAGTCACATGTCCAAAAAATAAAATCTGCAATTTTTGCATGTGTTTATTTACAACAAACACATGTGAATAAGTATTGCATCCATTAGGACACTGGTGTAAATTAATTTCTCTGTTTCTTCTGAGCGTTTTGGTATGTTTTAGATATACTGAATAATTGTAGAAAAACAATAAAATGCATATATATATATATATATATATATATATATATATATATATATATATATATATATATATATATATATATATATATATATATATTTTGAATATGTTATGAAAAAAAAAAATTCCCATCACGTTCATTACGCGATGATCTCTGCCTGTGCAAATTTTCAGGTTCATCAGACCATCCATCGACTGCCGGAACCAGTCAGGAAAGCTCAAGCTCTCCCAGTTCAGTTCGGGTTAAAGGTCCACAGAATCAATTTTTTTCTGCTGTGATTAGATTGATTTTTAAGTGATGAACAAAGAACTGAACGTGGTTTTTAATTGTAATACATTTTTGAGGTGTTCGAGTTAAAAAAGCAAACCCAGCGGTTACCGCCCCTAAAAAATTCCAGAAAACTGCCATGACGTAATCGAGGGAAAAAGTCTCAGCACGCAATGGATAATGGATGCACAGCTCGTTTCAGACTCGTCAGAAAGTGAATTTGATGAATAATTTTCTGATCAAGAATCCTCAGATTACGACAGTGGAAATCGTTCTGTAGAAGGTGCTGTAAGACTGTGTACATGTATGAGGTCCGTCTAAAAAGTAACGGGACTGACTTCACAGACATTTAATTCCAAAAAATATATTGAAATCCCAGCTTGTCCCCTTCAAAATAGTTTCCCTCCAGTCTCACACACTTGTCCATCCTCTTCTTTCACATTTCGATGCACCCCTGGAAGGCTTCTTCTGGAATCCTCCGGAGCTCTGTCGTCACAGACCTTTTGATGGCCTCCACATCAGGAAATCGGGTCCCCTTGATCACCCCTTTGAGCTTGGGGAAAAGGAAAAAATCACAAGGGACCAAGTCTGGTGAATACGGGGTTTGCTCCGGAGTTGGCACGTTCCTCTTCGCCAGAAACTGTTGGATGCTCAGGGCACTGTGAGCAGGGGCGTTGTCATGGTGGAACACCCAGGCGTTTTCCTCCACAGATCCCTCCTCTTGTCCCAGACTGATCTCATGAGGTGCCGGAGGTTCTCCTTGTACACGTATTGATTCACTGTTTGATCCTGTGGTAGAAACTCGAAGTGGACGATGCCCTTGATGTCAAAAAAACGTGGAGTATCACCTTGACCTTCGACTTTGATATCCTTGCTTTCTTTGGTCTTGGTGATGCTGTACTTTTCCACTGACGACTCTGCTGTTTGGTCTCGGGATTGTATTCGAATATCCATGATTCATCGCCAGTAATGACTCCTGAGGAGGTCTGGATCGTCCTTGAGGCGCTCAATAATGTCTTGACAGACAGTGACTCCTTGCTGTTTCTGGTCCTGTGACAACAGCTTTGGGACCATCTTTGTGCACGCCTTGCGCATTTCGAGATTTTCAGTGATGATGCTCCAGACAGTGTCGTTGTTGATGGAAAGTTCCTCAGCAATCATCCCCACCGTGAATTGACGATCTGCACGCACAATCTGCTTCACACGCTCTATGTTGTTCACCATTCTGCTCGTTGAAGGTCTTCCAGACCGTGGATCGTCTCAACCTCCTCCCGTCCCTCTTTGAACCTCTTGTGCCATTCAAAGCACGTGCACATGACATCATTTCTTCCCCGTAGACTTGCTGCAGCATTGCGAAGGATTCGGAAGGTGTTTTGCCAAGCTTGGCAAGAAACTTCAGATTGGCTCTCTGCTCACGACTCATAGCATGATGACTCAGACTGGACAACTTGTAAAGCACGACCTGTAAAAAATCGTACAATGAGCGCAGCCAACCATCACCAATCATATGTATTGTTGGAATGTTGCGAAAGACTGTGACACAACCCGTTAATTCACGTTGTGTAAGTGAAGCACAGAGCAGGCTCAGTCCCGTTACTTTTTAGACGGACCTCATATGACCCTGAGGTCGTGATGACGTGGTGTGTTATGTGCCATATGATCGCTGTGATTTGGCGGGTGGGGCCAATTGAGCATGAAAGAACACCAGAAAACATTTATTCTTCATTTGAAGTTGTTTATTCTTAAAAAGAGCAACGATTAAGTGTTCAGTGAAGCTATGTCTATTCACTAAAGCAAACATGATTTTTTGATTCTGTGGACCTTTTAAGTGAAAGTAAAAACAAAATACACCATAATTCGATGCACAAGGAATGACCTCTTTTCCTGTTGCATGATCACAGCCAATGCTCCACTCGTCAATCACAGCTGCTTCGAAAGAGTGTCATTGTGGATCTCGATTTTGATTGTTTTCATCAAATACTTGATAAAATTCCATCTATCTTTGGAGATACCAGACAAAGTAAAATTTGATTTGAAAGTCAAAAAAAATACACCATCCTGATGTGGAAGTATAGGGAATATTACCAGAGAGTTGGTGTCAAAGCCACCCAATGCTCGCTTGTTTGTACATTTATCGTTTTTAAAAGACTAGTCTAATAATATTTTTTAAAAGACTAGTCTAATAATATATTTTTTTATAAAGCATTGCAGTGATGTCTGATCCAAATAATTTTAAAGCAATATATGTGTTTGTATATTGTAATCAGTAAAAAATAGTGTGGTCGATAAAAACATACGAAAGGAAATAACTTGCACCAAAAACTTTAACATTTTCACGGTCATGCTGGGGGTATCGTGAAAGCTCTCTGTTCTTCGAACAGGCAAGCTAAAAATGAAAAGCAGTTGTCAACTCAAGTGGGACAATGTGGGAAAGTAAAAAAAAAAAAAAAAAAAACATTTTTGATTTTTTTTTTTAATGTCTATCTCATTTGCATTTCTTATTTGTTACCCCCAAAAATAGTTTTCTTCCAAAGCTGTGTGCATGTGATGAGCGAAATTTCGTTTTTGGTGCCAACAATCGAGATTCGCAGGCGATGCTCATCTGAAGGAGCTGGAATTAATTACAGCGCGGCGACATCGCGCTGTTATATAATTGGCTATTCTGTCCTGTGTCTTCTGTCACACTTATTGTTGGGTCTGATGTGGGCGGAGATTGCCGGGTGGATTGTGGGCGGCGATTGCCGGGTGAATTGTGGGCGGGGTTAATGCGGAAGAGCAACGTTTTTTGTGCTGAATCGTTTTCTGTGTGACGCTGGAAGTTGATTTTCTGAGCAGGAAGTGATAATCTTCCTGTTCCGTTCGTTGTTGATGCGCAGCGTTGTAACTCTCGTTCTTCATTGTTTTTCACCAGAAGTGTTTTTAAAACGTCTTGTGGAGGTGATTTCTTCCTCTTTTTTTGGTGACAGAAGTGGTTATTACAGCGCGGTGACATCGTGATGTTATATAATTGGCTATTCTGTCCTGTCTTCTGTCACATCTTCTTTCACACTTTTGGCTGCGTACGTCCCTTTGATCTGAGGGGCTAGAAAGAGAAATTTGTCTAACGTCACAACTCTTCCCATCATGCATGCTAATTCACCGTGTCTACATTTAAATTTTATAACTGCAAAATTGTTTCATCATTCTTAACCTTTTACTGCCCCCAGCTGCGCGATATCGAAGTATTCGCTTCTTCTTTCTATCACATTTCCTCATCTTGGAACATCCCAGAAAACATTATTTCATATCCCTTGTCTTCAGCTGCTTATCCAATATCCTGTGTCTATTTTTCAAAACCTCTGAGTAAATTTTCCCTCAATCATTTTTTCCTTGGTCTACCACAACCATCTCCTTCCTACTGTAACCTGATGTCATTTACCCTTCCTTCAATGTCCCCAACTCCTTCAAAACTACACAATTCTGCGATCCTTCTTGCAGAATGAAGAATCTACATATTTTATAGTCTCATTACCAACAAAAACTGTCTCCCATACCTCATTCTTCCTCGACTCAATTGCTTCCCTCGTTGCACAATCACTGCTGCCTGCACTTGCTGCCTCGCCACTGCCTAAACTCACTGCACCCACACCACTGCCCGCTTCTGCTGCACCCGCACCACTGCCCGCTCCCGCACCACTGCCCGCTCCTGCACCCACACCACTGCCCTCTCCCGCTGCACCCGCACCACTGCCCGCTGCACCCGCACCACTGCCCGCTCCCGCTCCCGCTGCATCTACACCACTGCTCGCTCCCGCTCCCACTTTACCCACACCACTGTCCGCTCCCACTCCCGTTACACCCACACCACTTTGAATATCTTCAGCAAATTCACTCCACAACCAATTGCAACTATAATATACAAATTTCTCACATTCTGCTACTTACTGCAAATTATCTATCCATTCCTTCAACCTCACATTAACTCTCCCCAAGTGGGCTATTTTTTCACTTCCTATAACAGTGAGTACCCTCTACTTCCCCTATTGTTCATGTGGCCCACATTAATCATCTATCACATTTTATGTACTTCTCTTCCTTTTTCCTTCATTCTCGATTTATACCCTTTTTTTCACCACCATATTTCCAAGGCCCCAACTAACTTGAGCGCGACACTTAACACTTGGCCTTCCCCTGCTTCTTTCAATAAACAAACACGAATACCCGCTGAAACTGTTGTGAACACAACTACAACCTTTATAAATACAACCCCTGACACAAATCTGACAAAATACGCAAAACAACACACAAAAAACACTTTTCTTGTTCTGGCCTGGGTGCTTACACAGCCACGTGCGAACAACCGGGAGTGGCGTCTTAAATTGTATGTTGGTGTTCTCGTCGCTGCTCATCGTGATGGAGGCTTGTATGGTTGGTACGTGCATGCGTGGTACTTATTTTGGTGCTTTATATGCGCATGTGTGGTGCTTTTATTTTGATTTGGACATGGGGTTTTGTTCTTTGGTGCAGGCAATATATATATTTTTTTATACATATGTATATATAGTAGTGCGTGGCCGCACATACGGCCAGGCAAAAAAAAAATAATAATTGCCAGAACCACGGAATTGCCAGAAAAAAAATTGAAATTGCCAAAACGCGTGCCAGAAACAACAACCACACAAGGCCGTTCCTTCGCTCTCGCGTGCCCGTACGTGCGTGGCTGTATGTGCAAAAACAAACAAACCGCGTGCCAGAAACAACTACACAGGCCGTTCCTTCGCTCTCGAGTGCCCATACGTGCAAAAAAGAAAAACTATCAAACCGCGTGCTAGAAACAACAACCACACAAGCCGTTCCTTTGCTCTCGTGTGCCCGTACGTGCGTGGCCGTACGTGCAAAAAAAACTAAAAAAATAATTTTCAAACCGTGTGCCAGAAACAACAACCACACAGGCCGTTCCTTCGCTCTGGCGTGGCCGTACATGCGTGGCCGTACGTGCAAAAACAAAACAAAAAAAAACTTTCAAACAACTACACAGGCCGTTCCTTCGCTATCGTAAACGACAACTGGATTGGGGCATTGTGTTTATTTATAAATGCGCAGAAGAAATCAAGAAATTATTAGAATACAGCAAGTAATCACTATCCGAAAGTCCGTACGTTGTAACCCCTAATGGGGAACGCGCTCTAACTTGGCTATAACTTGGGAACCACTTGTCCGATGAACTTCAAAACTTTTGAAAGGCAAACAAACAGAGATTGCTGGAATTATAGATAGAAGATAGATACTGCTGGTGCAAAACGCTAAGCAACGTGTCCTGTCATTGGTAACTAAGGTGCCCTTTCCCCATCGGCCACGCCTACGCAGCAACGTTTCCTGTCATTGGTTTGGTAAATAAATGGCCATAACTTGGGAACCACTTGTCCGATTAATATCAAACCTTGAAAAGACCGAACAAACCTTTTGTTTTATATATATATTATACACACACACACACACTCAGGTCCCCAGCAATATACCTGGCAAGTTTCAATTAGATCGGACCAGGGGTTGTCGAGAAACAGCGGTCACAGACAGACACAGACAGACACACGGACACACGGACACACGGACAGTCCTATATTTTCCTAACCACCTCTTTCTCTTCACACTTTTCTCACCTACTTTCTCACTTGTTACTTCTGCCACCGAAGTGGAAGGAGTTTATGTTTTCACCTTGGTCTGTTTGTGTGCAAGATATCTGAAAAGTTTGTGGACGGATTCGTACGAAACTTGGTGGATACGTTGGGTGTGTGACAAGGAACAATTGATTCAATTTTGGTGATGATCCGGTATCCGGATCTGGATCCCATAATTTTTAAAGTGATTCTTCATCATTGAGAGATCAGACAACACCGATATATAAGCACGATATCTCCAAAAGTTGTGTACTATCCCAGATGAAATTTGGTGGACAGTTTGGGTGTGTGACAAGGTCGAACTGATTCGATATTTGTGAAGATCCAAATCCGGATGTGACAATTATTCAGTTTTTAAAGTGATTCTTCACCATTGAGAGATAGGGCCAAAAACGATATATTGCATAATATTTCAAAAATGTAATTGCCTTGATATGCTCTCGTGGATCGCGCATTGCGTGGCATAGGTATGCGCTTTTCCAAATGCCCTTGTTAACCTCCGCCATCGAAGATCGGAGGTTACTGTTTTCACCCCTTTCTGTTTGTTTGTTTGTGAACAGTATTACAGAAAAACTCCTCGACGGATTTCGACAAAACTTGGTGGGGGGATTAGGTATGGTCCAAGGATCATGCCATTAGATTTTGGACTTGGTCCAAAATCCAATATGGCTGCTATGGCGGGCATTTTGAAAAAATATTTGAATTTTTTTTTTTTTGCATTTCTACATGTTTTAAGTGATTTCCAACCCCCCGCCCCAAAAAAAAATTTAGAGAAAAAAAAATTTTGCAACTTTTTTTTCAACAAAATTTCGATTTTTTTTTTTTGCATTTCTACATGTTTATAAGTGATTTCCAACAAAAAAACATGCCAAAATTATAATTGCGGCTGGTTTTGGAACTTCAGGTGGATATACCCACGTAAAATCAATTTCTGTCTCAAGGAATCTAGTTATGACGAATGACTTGAGTATGTAAAAGGGAAAGTTGCAAACTATAACTCTGTGAGCACTGTTGACGTCAAATTGAATGAATATGATATCAGGTTCACTTGAGTTACCTAGCAGTATTGGCGGCGGAGTTTTTGCACTCTACCGAGTGCTGCCCTTCTAGTTTGCTCTGTTTTTCTTTTGTTGATTTAACTTCTCTGCCCTGCCCTCCATCCCCAAATTAACTGTATTGAACTGAATAGATGGCTTCCTGTTCCTCTTTTAGGCTTGCTTTTTTTAAGTTCTTTCATTTGTTTCCTGTCCATTCCACACAGGTACTTGTCAATGAAAGAAATGTGGAGGAGCAAGAAAAACGCCTGCTATATTTTCCTGTAACTCCTATCTTGCATGAAAATGTTGCTGTGGAGGGAAAGATTGTACCCAAAGAAATGAAAGATGTGAAGGAAGAAAAAGAATATGCAATCATGCCACAGGAGGCAGTGAAGGGAGTTTTGACAGAAATGCAAGCTGTGCAAGAGGAAAGAGGCGAAGAAGTCATTGTGGATAATAACAAAGAGGAAGAGGTGAGGCGGGTGGGTGAACCTTTTGTCCCGAAGCTTTTGATGTCTCACGACTTGCAGCAACCCCAAGTTTGTACAACAGACACGTCTGAAGTTCACGCATGGACGACTATAGAGGGAGGGTGTGGATTTGCAATAACGGACAAATTGGAAGGGCATATACATTTGCCAAGCAACTCCGAAGAGCAGATACCTGCCATGCAACATGTACGACTTCCAGATGAAGCACTTGGTGAAGATCACACTTGCAGTGATTTGCAAGGTGAGGTACGAAAGCCAGGTCAGGCTCACAAAGAAGCTGAAGTGCAGGTTCTGAGGAAGGAAGACACTGAGCAAGAGGTACCATCGGGAGAGGGATCTTCCACATGTCTAACTGCGGATGTGTTGCATGGAGAGTATGAGGATGCATTTGAGCCACAAGAAGAGTCCATTGAAGAAGAGGCTGTTTCTGCTGAGGATGACATGGAGATGCAAAATAAAGTGGATTTGGAGGAAGATGAAGATTATGATGAGGAAGACCTTAAGACGGTAACACTGGAACTAATTTTTGTTCTTGTATTTATTGTAAAGCAACACAGAAGTTCAAGAAATGAGGTTCTGGGTCAGTTTGGCAGCAAAAAGCTTCTCAGCTGTGATACAACTTTCTTCCCATTTCCTATCCCAGGTGTTGCCATCTGACCCTCCATCACCAACAAGCAGCTGCAGTTCCAAGGCTCCAGGGGAAGAGGTCCCACTGGTGACCCGACGCAAGGTTGGACGCCCACGTAAGTTTTGAGTGTTTTGTCTCTTCATTGTTACAGTGTGCAGCTTTAGGGGTACAGTAAGATAACATTGTGGAACCGTTTTAAAAAAAAATTCTTGGATCTTTAGGTTTGCTCAACCATGCACCCATTATACAATTTTCTGTAAAATTATTTGATAAATTCCATTTTTCCAAGCATTCCTAAAAATGCCATGTTCAGGCCCACTATATAATTATCCACAGCTTACGATTGATCGTAGTGATTAAATGTGATGGTTAATTTTGTTTCTTGTCTGTGCTATTGATCATTGTGTGCATGGTACGTTTTTCGACCCATTATGTGTTTGCGGTCTCCTGGTTTCTGTAGCATGTATAAATAATATGTGCTTATGGGCACTTGGGCTTAGGTGTCCCCTTATTTTTGCTGCATTTAAATGATACTGCCACAGTCCAACATGTGAAAGCATGAGAGGAGATAGCCGAGGTTGTATAAATTCTGATTTTGAGTCATCGTGGATGGCATCTGCACAGAAGGGGATCGACCGTTTGTCTACCACAGCTGCATCTTCAGATCATTCGTCTTATTATTGCTTTCCCACCATATACTTTTTGTTTTATGGAGCAAAATTATTTGGGGAGGGGAAGGTGGGAGAAACACTCACCATGCAGAATGGCTGGAGCATCTATCTAGCCCTGCCATCTTCCCTTCTCACTTTGTGACCTTCATTTCAAGCCTTCTACTCACCATCATTAATCTGTTTCACCATCTTACCACAGCTGTCCTCTTTTCAATTTGCTTTAAATGACACGTCTCTTTTTTGCTGTGTTTACCATTGCACTGTCTGTCAGTATTTTATGCACCCTTCTCCTTTCATACAATTCCCATCCATTTGGTTTTGCTCATGTTATGCAGCCTCATGACCTTAATTCCATATAAAATCCCCATGCAGAATCTGCTGTTTGCCTTAGTTTTGTGTAATTCGGTGAAACAATAATTTGAGGTTGTTTTCACCTCTTTACATAATTTATTTTAATTTTCATTCCCAATCTTTTTCTTTTTTTTTGTTTTCAGGGAAAAGGGCGTTGAATCGGAAGCCTGTGAGGTTGCCGAATAAGGTAATGTACCAGAATGTGGTATGTACAGGTAATAGACAAAAAATGGAAACACCAATGTAAAGGCACTTTATAGGACATTTGGCCGCCAGATGCGGCAAGTACCGCTTGTATGCGCATGGCCGAGAGTCGACTAGTGTCTGACTTTCTCGTTGAAGAATGGGGCCGCAACCCTCCTGAAGAATTCCAATCAACTCGCACCTGTTTGATGGAGGTAGATATCGGTGCCTCAGGTGTCCTTCAAGAATATCTATCTCATAAATGCTCAATTTGGTTCAGATCTGTTGACTGATGTTATTCATATGTCATGGCCTTCTCATTGTCATGCTGATCAAACCACTGGGTGACCAGATGTGCTCTGTGGTTGGGGGCATTGCCATCCTGGAAGACACCCTTCACAGCAGGAAAGAAATGCTGCAACATGGGGTGAAGATGATCACTCAGTACCATTTAAGTAGCGATTGGCATTAACCTTGTCTTCTAAGGAAATGCCTGCACCCAAACCATGCCAGGAAAATGTTCCCCGCAACTTTACAGAACCACAAGAAGCCTTCACTGTTGGAACCAAGCAATCAAGTTTCTGGAGTTCTTCAGGTTGGCACGACACATGGCACTCCATTTGTCAAGAACATGGTGAAGGATGATTCATCTGATCATATCACATTTCTCCAATGCTCGGTCATCCATTGCCTGTGCTCTTTGCACCGCTGGACTCCCAGACGTGCATTGCCAGGTGTGATGAGCAGTTTGTGCACTGCAACCCGACTATCGTATCTGGCACCGTGGAGTTCTCGGCAGACTGTTTTTGATGAACCTGGCTGCTTGCATCCCAGGTTGAAATTCAGTCAATTGATCTGCAGTTGCTCGCCAGCTTTGTCTTCCACTTAAAATTAATGCATGGATATCACAGTCTCTAGTATGCACTTCATCCCACTGTCGCCCTTTGCTGATGTCTTGTCCTCGGTGTTCCATGCCGACATAACCTTAGACACTTGCTCGTGAAACATCAGCAAGTTTAGCTGTCTTTGTCACCGAAACTCTTGCCAAACGTGCTCCAATAATCACCCCTCTTTCAGTCATTGACGTCTCCTCTTGCAGCCATGCTAGCCATAATTAAAGGCAACCAGGCCTGTGCAGCATTTTTAGCTTGTCTGGAATACATTCCAGATAAGGTATTGTCATCGTGCACCACCCGTCCATCTGTCCGTCTGTCTCCTTTTTCACTTCTGCGGCCAAACTGCTGGCCGATCTGGCTGAAATTCGGCAGCAACGTTCCGCTTGTGATTGGTAACAGGGATTCCAAAGCTTGTTCTGGTCACATGACTTTAAGTACGTCAAAATGGCCGACTTTCTAAATTTCTTCAAAAATCATCTTCAGACCCACTCGTCAGAATGCCAGCAAATTTGGGTTACATTAGGCCAGGGTAGGGATGTAAATTGCAAAGGCCATGCTGATCACGTGACCGGAAGTGTATCAAAATGGCCGACTTCATAAATTTCGTCAAAAATCTTCTCCAGACCCACCAATCAAAATGTTACCAAATTTGGGTTGCAACATAAGGCTAGGGTAGGGATGTTAATTATGTTGCGGAAGTTATGCAGATCACATGACTGGAAGTGTGTTAAAATGGCTGACTTTGTCAACTTTTGGAAAAATCTTCTTCTCAAGACCCACCAGTCAGAATGCTACCAAATTTTGATTATAACATTAGGCCAGGGCCCAGATAAGCTACATTTATGGTGGTCCTATTTTTATACATGACTAAACATGCTGAGATGTTATTTGCTTAATTAACATATGAGCCACACCTGTGTGGAAGCCGTTGCTTGGTCTTTCTCATTTACCCATGTGTTTTTTTTTTGTCCGCTTCCTGTATCTCCTTATTCCTGTATTTGTCACAATGATCACAGGTGATGTCATTGCACCATCATTTATCTTGTTGCACATTGAGACCACAAACATTCTGAAAGTTTACAGTTTTAAATGAGAGAATTGCTAAGTTTGTCACATGAGATTTCCCCCCAATAATTCCAATGTGAAAATCATGTACTGTACACATTGTTTTTCCCTCCACCATCAAAGGAGATCGGAGGCTATGTTTTCTCCCCTGTCTGTTTGTGAACAGGATATCTCACAAAGTTGTGGACAGTTTGGGTGTGTGACATAGACAAAATGATTAGATTTTGTTCAAAATCCAGATCCACGTCTGGCCACTCGAATTTTTAAAGCGATTCTTCACCATTGAGAGATACGGTCAAAAATTATATTAAGCACAATATCTCAAAAAGCTTTGGATGGATTTGGACAAAACTTAGTGGACAGATTGGGTGTATAACAAGGAAGAATTCGAGTTTGATGAGGATCTGGATCTGGATATGAGAATTTTTTCAAGTGAATCTTCAACATTGAGAGATGGAGCCAAAATGATGTGCAGTAAACCCTTCAATATCGTGGTGGTTAGTTTCCTGGAAAATACCACGCTAGTTAAAACTGTGACTGTGGAAACCAAGATCAATGGGAAGAGGGGGGTTCCGTTCCTGGGCTTCGAGAAAATATCGAAGAAAATTAACAGCAGCCATAAATAAACACGTTACAATTGAAATAAACATTCTAAATATATTGTTGCGGATTTGGGGTTTGAGGCTTGCCATGAGGGGAAGCACTCGGGTCCCTCCGGAACGCCCTGTCCTGAGGCCGCCGGGCACAGATAACTCCGCTTGCCGGTGGGTTGCTCGGCAACCACGAATGCTAATTGATACTGCCAATCCTGCATGGTTACACTACCTCGCGTGATACCTGAGTTGTTGACGGCTGTACCAAGGGTGTCTTGTGTCTTCGATGCGTAATTGTGTTAACTTACCATATCAGTTGTAGCTGAGCAGAGCTGGCAAGTATGCACCAGCTAAGAGTCAATTTGTGGGTATAACTTCCTGGCGAACGATATGCGGACCATGCTGGACTAATGTAGGAAAAGACAGAATGAGCTGAGGACATTTATAACACAAACAATTTATTTATAAAGGTGAGGAAAGGTCATGTGGCACAATAAAAGTGTTATTTTTGTTTTTATATTTTCCATGCAATATGTACAACAGGGAAAGCAAGGATTCATGAGGTGTGGCAAAAGAAATGCAATTATTCACAAAAGACTCAGTACAGAGCTAACCCAATACAAACTTCCACAATATTATCTTGTATAACATTGCAGGCGTCATCAGACTAACATCCGAGGAAATTGAAGAGCTATAAAGATGAGAGAAGGTTTGATTTGTGGGCGACCTCTCTGTACCTGGTGTGGTTGATTGACCAACATAACCCAGTCGCTGGGGGGGGGGGATGGAGAAGACTGGGTGTGTCTATGGTGTGTGAGTGAGGAGATGTAATGGCATGCAAATGTAATGTAGAAAAGGAAGAGTGAAGAGGTACCTATCTGTAGTTGCTCTTTTGTTTTTGTGAGTCCACAGCAGATGAGACTGGAGATGGGAGAGACAGTACGTGTGTGAAGGCAGCTTAAAGTGGCACGTGATAGCCTGTGTGTGTTTATTGGGTCTTTTATCAGTCTGGCGTCCCACCCACTCAGCGCTCCTCCTTTCCCCTTCCGCCGCTGTCCATGTGTGTCCCTCCTCGCTCAGTAGTTGTCTTGCATGTGGGAGACGACTCTCCGAACTCTCGTGGATGACTGCGACAGTCGGGTGGCTGACTGGCTGGAGGACCGACTGAGACTCTGGAATGTGAACTGATCGTGGATTGTGGACTGCATGCCGAATGATGCTGTCGCAGCTGTTTTATGGAGGCTGTGTGAAGGAGGAGCCAGGAGTCAGATCAAAATGCTCTGTAGGCATTTACCAGTGCTCCCATTGGCACACAAACGCCTCCCTGAGGGATAGTCCCGCCCCACGAGCTACCGAAGCCGAGAATGACCTGATTCACCCCCCAAACTTGGCCATGCGACGGAGCTCCAAAAATAACATGAGGTGTGTGTTTATGGGAGCGTTCTCCAGCCACGAACGTGCGTTGGACTCCAGGCTCACTTGGTTGTGACGGGATGGGTTTGAGGGGAGAGGAGTAGCAGTTGAAATGAGAATCCCATGCAGGTTCCTCCTGATGACTTCATCTTTGCTTTTTGCTTGTTTGGGTTTCTTCTCATTACTCCAATGCAAGACTGTACCTATTTGGTCTTCCATTTGGTTTGAATTGAAATTATTTTAATCCTATTCTAAATTGAATTGAATAATCACAATAAACGTCATGGGTCAGGGTCAGGTGTCCAATCAAAGCGAGATGTCTTGGTACCCGGTCATCTCTGCCAGCAGTTATAAAGTGGCATTTCCACTTGTATCTTATTAATTATAAAACACACCAGTACACAAATGCCACAAAAATATACCACACAAAACAAGTCCTGGTGAGGGTCTGCACTCTCAATTGCTGTTTTTCTTGTTGTATTTGGAGAGACACAAGTCAACCGGTCCTGGTATCCAGAGAGCATGTCTGCTCATTCTTGGGATTATGACATTAGCATGAAAGAGCATTTGTACTTATAACGACTAAATGTAGTCCCTGAAGTTTTTTTTTTTGTTGTTTTTTTTTTGGCATTATGCTCACGCCCAGGAGGGAGAGGCCGTGAGAAGGGATGAAGCTGGGAGCGATGTGGGCAGCCTGGAGGAAGTGAGGAGTGAGCTGGACATGCTTGACATGGAGCCCGGAGCAAGCGAGAGTGAGGATGGGTCAAGTGTCCACAATAACCCCAGGGCACAGTCTACCTGCCTTTCAGACTCTGTACCCAACAGCCCAGCATCGTCACAATTGTGAGTTGTGTATCATTGCTTCGACTTTAAACTTGGGTGTATTCAGGTTCCTTCTAAATTATTTTTGTTTGGCTCGTACTCGAGATTATTCGGCGACTTTTAATTTGTTGCAATTAAATTTTGAGTCCGCATTGAATTGTTGGCTGTGACAGAGGTTTTATTCATTGCTTTTGTCTCTCTGAATGGATTCAGGTATTTCATACTGTCTCACTTGGTAGAGTTTACCGACTTTACTTTAGTGCTCCCCATTGTTTCATTTCATGAATAATTAATAAATAAATGAGATTTAAAATTACGTATTGTTGTTGTTGCTTTTACTTATGAGAAGTGAAATTAGATGTCGAATCATCGTATGTTTGTCCCTCTCCCCCATTCTTTGCCTTTCCCCTCCGCGACACCTTCTTTCTTGCTACATTATAGTTCTGTTGGGAACGAGGACACAGAAGCACTACAGGCCCAAAAGATCTGGAAGAAGTCAATCATGTTGGTGTGGCGTGCAGCAGCAAATCACAAGTGAGTGATTTGATTATTGTGCAGAATCAATGTTTCGCACTATAAACAGAAACTTTAAAATATGTAACAAAGATGTAGGTTTCTTGTCCCCCTGCAATTTGAATTCCAAAAATGGTGTTTATTGTGATTCGGTGGATGATATTTTACTGACATTATTTTGGGGCTTTGAAAAATGTTTTTTCTCCAGGTATGCCAATGTATTTTTGCAGCCCGTTACCAATGACATTGCACCTGGCTACCATTCCATAGTGCACAGGTATGAGGGAATTTGAGTCGCACTTGCATACACTAATTAATAATGCTTGTCTTGTCTTATGTTCCAACTTGCATGAGAATTGTAAAGTTTTGTGTAAAGCAACCGTTGTCAAAGTGCAGTAATGTGTACAATTCAGCTTTTTGCATTTCAGGCCCATGGACTTGTCGACCATAAAAAAGAACATTGAAAATGGTGCAATTCGCACCACAGCTGATTTCCAGAGGGACATCATGCTCATGTTCCAGAATGCCATCATGTACAACAGTTCTGATCATGATGTGTTCCACATGGCCATTGAGATGCAGAGGGATGTGATGGAGCACATCCAGGTTTGTTTTTCACAATTTTGATGTGACTGTCCTTCCCTCAAATGATTACTGAAGACGTAGAAATAACTCTTACTTGATACGTACAGGTGTCTACTGTGATTTGTGTACCACTCTCCAGAGTTGGTGACTCGAGCCGCAAAATTTTCTGACTTTGACAAAATTGACTTGGCACTTGGTGTCTGGAGACATGCGACTTACTTGCTACTTGAGTTTGTAATGACTTGTTGACAGTGTTTGGAAAATAATTGTTGAATCAACATATATTTAAAATAAATGGAAAATGATTTTCAGTTGGGGCGTGCGTGGTTTGGTCAATGACAATGTATGTCATTTACTTGTACATGTACAGCGTGCCAGCAGCACCCATGGCTGCTGGATCGCATACCGTTCACCACTAAGGTTAAAGGGAGTATCCATGCGAAAGACCACACCACATCCAAATGGCAAGCAACAGTCTAACCAACATGGGAAACAACTTTGTTCAAATCATGAACATTCGTGCCGAGTCAGGAAAACTTTGCCCCTGATTGGTAACCCAATGCACTTCCCAACCTGATAAAAATATGTTGTGATGATTGAAATATGTCAGTTGACTTTGATGATTTAAACGTCGTCAATAATTGTAAATATTATCACGACTTGTCTTTTTAAAAGGTAAACATTAAAAAAGTACAGTTTGTGTTGAAAGACAGTTTAAGTTGTTATAATTTTCAATCCCATTCTTCCCCCCAGGCCTTCAAAACAGTTGTTTTACCACCACCTCTTATCGTCCCCCATCCAAATCCTCAATCTTTTCTATCCCCGTTAATCCACCCCAAACCCACCTCCTTCAAATTCCCTGCTTTCCTTCCTGAAAGTTCCTGCAGTGTCCATCTTGTATACCCCTTGTTCCCCGCCCCATCCCCCTCCCTTCCACAGATCTAATGTCTCTGTTCCCCATTGTTTTGTCCTTCCCTCTCCCACCCCTTTTGTCTCCTGCCCCCCTTGTTGTGCGTTGTGTGTTCGCTCTCATATGAGCCTTGACAAGGTATACAAAAACAAAACAATAAAAAACATTTTCCCCAACACCTTGTCCCTTTCCTGATTTCGCCAGTGTCCTGCCCCCCCCCCCCTTCCTGATTGCCCACCTTCTTTCCTGATTATACACTTCATTTTAATGTACATAATAAATATACAAGTACATTATTAAAATCTCCTTACCCATTTCACAATGAATGTTTTGGTTCTGCATGTGAACCATTTAAACATATATAATCTGAGATTTTTGACTAGTCTCACGTACATATGTTCAAGCAGGTACACTGGATATGAGAAGTAAATTTAACATTTTTTTTTTTTTTTTTGCTGGGAACAAAGCAAAATATGCCCACTGTATGAAGATCACAAACAGAAACTTGAGTTAAGCAGCTTTATAGGAACATAAATTGCAATTAATGAAGCCCTGTGTCTTAATTACTTGATGGCTTGTACTCCAAGTTTTATAAGTAAATGTGTGACTTTACAAAAGTTGAAGTAATATGATGGTGATTTGAGATTTTGCTCAAGTGACTTATTGACATCTCTGCCACCCTCATAGCAATTTCTGGCCACTCAACTCATCATGCAGACTTCCGATTCCAGCGTCGGTGCAAAGGCATTGAGGGGTCGAGACCCAACTAAAAAGCAGGACTCCGCTGAGAAGGTTTGTTTCCGCCTGGCAGCGGGTTTCCACCATGTTGTGCGTACCTGCACGAGCGCTGTGTAAGATCATGTCTGGTATCTTGCACACAGGGGCACACGCGCACAGCGTTGCGCAATTTTGCCTTGCCCAGAATGGCAGCGCTCTCCGCTGGCAGTAGCAGAGATCTTGCAGCGAAGCGGCCTCATGTTTGTAATTATAACTAAAATCATTTATAATTGCCATGCGCTATTTTCCTCTAAATTACATTGGCTTGCTTTTGCTCCAGTGAAGCTTGCTTCTGTTTTATTTAATTTTCCTATAATTAAGCTCCAGGGTGTTTATATTTCTCTTTGCAGCACTGCTATGGGATCCAAATTAGTGGTTCATTCCTTGCTGTTTGTTGGCACAGTACAAAAAAATAACAGCAAATATTCCAGCATGTTCACAAAGTTTGTTTGAAATGATCTTTGTGAATGGCATCCCTTCCCAATTCAGCATTCTTGACTTCAAAAAAACAACAACTTTACTTTCAGAAGCCGGTTTTTATCTCCTCCTGTTTTGTGCATCCCCTGCAGTGCTGGTTGCTTCCTTAATTGCTCTTAAGTTTCCCAAGCTACAAGAGCCTTACAATTCTGGCTTGGTGTTCTGTCTTTTTCTTTTGTTTTTTTCACCTTTTACAAAAGAGAGCAGTTTGATAAATGCTCTGATGTATCATCTTTTACAGGACAGTACAACAATGGCTTCTCCTGCTTTTCTTCTCTCTCTCTTTGTGAGTGCTTGGAAGTCAGTTGTAATTCATGAAGATAAAAAAAATACCTGCAAATTTCCTTCGCAATTTCTTTCCGTTGTGATTGGGCACGCTCCCTCGTTCGTTTCATACTCCCTAATTGATGCTTTTGGTTGTGTTGATTGTGCAGGATGTTGGCACGCGTGGAAGGCGTTCTGCCATCGAAGCAGACCTGAAGATGAAGAAGTGAGATGAGCATTGCATTGAACCGTTATCTGCGGTTTTCCATGTACAATTTGCTCTGCCCTCACTGATGGCCCAGGTTGAAGTAATTGTTGAGTTGGTGAGGTTTATTGCTAAGGACTTGGGGATGGCATTCTGCAATTGAGCAGACTTGAAGATGAAGAAGTGAGATGAACATTTCATTGAACCGTTATCAGTGGTTTTACGTGTACGGTGTGCTGTGTCTTGGTTGATGTTATGTATGGTGTCACTTCTGCATTCCTTTTTTATTTTTTTTTTTGTTAACCCCTCTTGAGAGTCACTACTTTTTCAAGTGGTTGAACTTATTTCATCCTCCACTCGCTGTTCCAAGATGGAGTCTCATGGCTGCGCACTTTCACCAGTCTGCAATTTACAAACATGGTTGTGTGTGTGTGTGTGTGTGTGTGTGTGTGTGTGTGTGTGTGTGTGTGTGTGTGTGTGTGTGTGTGTGTGTGTGTGTGTGTAAAACACCCTTAAATATTAGCTGGAGGCCTTTATCTAGGCGTAGACTGGACGTTTAAGGCCATGCCTGGAATGTGTTGGTTTATGAGTGTTTTCCCCATTTTCAGTTGAGAGGTGTGGAGACATTTTAGGGTCATGTGTTGACTGGACAAATGGAATGGAGGTTCGCAACCTGATCTTTGCTGCAGGACACGTGTGTAGTTTCCTTCTCAATCTCCGTTAACTCAATGATGTTATGATAGCATCACTTCAAGAATGTAATGCAAGTTGTTTGTCTGTAAAGAAAAGTGCACAGATTTACTCGAGAGAAATCAGGCAAAGACGTGTAACATGGTTATCCTTCCCCAGGTGGTGGAGAATGTGGTGCATGCCTTGACCATCATATTTATGGTGTGAAATTAACGAGCAGAGTTTGGTCTTGAATAGCCGTACACTGACGAGACACAATATCTGAGTTGGGACCAAAAATGTCCCACAATTTTATTTGTTGCAGTTGTTTTTGACCGACACCTCTTTCATCAGTGTAATTATGCCATACATGCAACTACATCTCCTCGATTGTAGACAGATTTTCGGTGCCATGGCTTTCACCTGAAACTCTGTGTTCAGTTGGTGAATATGTATTTTTGTCTTGAACTTGGCAAGATGGCTGCAGCAATGCAAAAGTATATTCATCATATTCGAACGAACCCACAAAATTGCGCTTTCTAATCCTTAGACGTTTGAGTTTGTACATTCACCAATGAAGTAAATATTCTGAAAATGCACGTGAAATCGGTGAAACGAATGAGAGCACCGTTAATTCACACCCAATCAAGAAACTATTTTTTTTCCATTTATCTTTAAGTATCTACAGAATCCAATCTTCCAACATCATCTGCCGAATACGGCATCCAATGGCTCAGACATTGATTTTGTGCACAATGTGATGTCTACACCAGTTTCTGACTCATGAATCCGCATCTTATTTTTTACAAAATAAAAACTCGACCCACTGATGATTCCATTGTACAATGTGTTCTGTGGGATCGTCAAAGAGAATGACCAAAGATTCTTCTCAAAGTTGAATGCTGCAATATCATTTCATGAGTCAAAAACACATAACTCGCAAGCCATTGTCTTATTTTAATGTAACATAAAATCAGGGTTTTGGTTGTCTTGTACTGCAATGATTACCCTGATGACAACAAAAGCAGCACATCTGATTGGAATCAAACTTCAGTTTAACTATCTGTGATATGAACATAATCATCAAATAGACCTGCATCTATTATTACATAGTGGCATGTCCTTTGACATTATATGGTTCTTAAACCAGTGATGCTATTAAATCGATGATATTCTGTGACTGCCCGATCCAGATTTTTGTAAATGTGGAGTCGATTTTGTTGCAGTTCTTGCACGTTACTTGGCAGATGTCATTCTGAACAGAAATACCATCGTTAAGGCGGAGGTCACATTTGCCACGGCGGCCGTGGGGTCTCCAAAATCTACGGCCACGAGCAATTATACGGCGGCCGCAGTATTTCCACGGTCACACAATGTAGCAGTCACATATGTTTTTATTTTTCGGGGAGCTGCACGGCGTATTTATAAATTGTGGAGACCGAAAACGTGGGGTTGCTGTGCAGTCTTTGATTTGATGTCGCACAGTGACCTTAGGGCATTCCTGCGGCGGCCATAAAATTTTCAAGGCAGATGCAAGGTGCCCGCAAGGCGACCGCAGGGGGACCGCAGGGTGGCCCAAAGGCGAACGTGCGGCCAGACGGACGGTCACGAATGGGTTAATTTATTTTTTTTAAAGTTTTTTTTTTCGGCTTGTCGAATTGCTCCGGTGAACGTAGAAATGAAAAAAGTTATAACTCCGCGTTATAATTCCACGGTGACCTTACGACCTGTAAAATATTGCCAAATGGCGTAGGGCCACCCTGAGGCCACCACATAAACTCTGCGGCCGCCGCACGTTTCTATCAATTCAGAGGGTGTACGGCCGCCGTATCCTCGCCGTAGAGCAAATGTGACTTAGGCCTAACTGAACATGCTGCTATTACGGCCCAGACACCCATATTATCCATGCACCCCATTATGTTACATGCATTGCCATTATCCATAGCTTAATTGATTATTAGAATATTTAATGACATCTTTTGTGCACATTAAGGCTGAGTTGCCTCGATGAAGATTAATCTGAGAAAAATTCAAACCATATTCCTCCTGGATTGTCGATCATGTGCATGAAGTTTGCTATCGATCTTTTAAAAGTGGTTCTGGTGGTGAAAAAAAAAAATATTTTTTAACGTTTTTATTTTTAATCTAATATGGCCACCAGAACACGTGACCAATTGTCATAAATTTAAATGTTGACCCACATCAGGTTGTAGATCAGATATATGACGTTGCAGATTTTTTTTGGAAAAGGATTTTGATTCCACCAATTATGGCTTGAATACCATTTCACCGATGCCGTCGTCATAACCGCACTCTCTGCCCCATGGGAAGTTGATGACATATGCCAAGTTTCAGGTTTTTTTCAGTCCCTCCTATGTTAGTTTTGCATCGATCGGACAAGGTGTGTGTGTGTGTGTGTGTGTGTGTGTGTGTGTGTGTGTGTGTGTGTGTGTGTGTGTGTGTGTGTGTGTGTGTGTGTGTGTGTGTGTGTGTGTGTGTGTGTATGTGTGTGTGACACAGACAGACAAAAAATCGAAGGACAGACAGACAGGGGTGTAACATTTGTCTCACAACCACTTGTAACTAATTTGGAGAATTGGATGAAAATGAGGAAATGTTCCCATAGACAAGAGAGAATGAAAACAAGTCACACCTGGAATGTTGTTCAATGCTCCCAAGTTCTACACACTTACTCTGTCTCGACATAAATACCATATGGCGAACCCTTCAGTTTGCTTCTGCAGTCAACATCTGACAGATGCAGTGTTTGGACCTTCTTGGACGAACATAATCTGTCATGATCTTTCTTGCTGGTAATTGTATATCAAAGCTAACCTCCAAGGCAGGAAGGTTGTTTGGAATGCTCTGCATTGTGATGTCATTCATGGTCTACTCTCAACTCCGAACATGGTATTAAGCCTCTGATTTAATTTCCCCTCTATATTCCTTTCTCGATCCATTTTTCATTGATGGTACATTTCCTTATCTCTGGTCCTCTTATAACCAGTCCTGATTCCGAGTTGTTAAAGATATTGCTGATATCATACTTCTCTGCTCTGCCACCTTCTTCAATACTCTTGGATGTATGTTTCGTCCCGAGAGCTTTAGCCTTTAGCATTACTTGCTGTTTCTTTAAATCCTCTATTCCTACCTGGAACTCTAAAAGGACTTCTGAGATTGATTCTGTTATATGCTGGTATTTCACCTGATTGGTCTTGTGTAACACTACTGAAGCAAACTAACGATTTAGTTAATGAGCATGAAATATCCCACTGTGTCCTTCACAAAGAGTATACGCAATATCACCTGCACCATGAGTAAATTCCAAATTCCTGCCATGTTCAAGTCACATACATCAGTCCTGGCCTGCCGGTTCATGAAAGACTGACCTGAAATGTTCCCTGCCCAACCGCACAATATTGTAACAATTGCAGACACAGACAAACAGACACAAAAAAAAATGGATACGTATGTATTTGTATATGCATATATATGCAGATGTGGATATATATATATATATATATATATATATATATATATATATATATGTACATATACATATACATATACATATACATATACATATATATGGATGTAATTTACAGGTTGTTGCGGACCTGGTGTCGTTGTGTGAAGACCACAAAAAAGGGGGAGGGGAGGGGGGGCCTTCATCAGGTTCCCACAGGACTCCAGAATCACAGGCCGTTGCACACGGATAACTCCGGAACGCGGTGGGTCGCTAATCGACCTTGAACGCCAATAACTCAATCACGTGACTTCGAGTCCTCAGTCTAATGAACACCGGTTACCTCGTGGTCACGTAATTTAATTACTGGGGGACACGCCCTCTGTATGCCTTGTTCAAACCGGATCTCCTTTCCGGATCAGATGCAGCCGAGCGTAACTGCCCAAGGATGTATACGAGGTGTGTTCAAAAAGTATCCAACCTTAATTTTTCGTGCGTAAACAAATGAAGCTTGGGAGGCGTGGTTTGGTGCACGTATGTAGGCGATCCTAATCCGTATGCATGAATATTTTCCCACCTGCAGAAGCTGTCAGTCGCCGACAGACTGCCGATGAGTGAGGAAGTAAGTGTAAGTGAGCGCCATCGGATTTTCGTTTTTGACAAAATGACGGATCACTGTGGTCTCATCGCCAGTGATCAGTGTTGAAGTTGGCATCGCTGATCACAGTATCCAGCATGTCCTGTGCGATTTCCAAATGGAGTTGCTTCTGTTCGATCGTTAGCAGCTTTGGCACGAACTTCGCTGAGATTCTCCTGAAGCCCAAATCCTCAGTCACAATAGAATGAACGGATCCAATGCTGACACCTGCCTCGACTGCAAGTTCTCTGATCGTGATTCGACGATCCTGCATCGGCAGGGTCCTCACTTGGTCAATGACGATCTCATTTCGGGAGGTTGAGGGCCTACCAGAACGTCCTTCACTTTCCACTGATGTGCGACCATCTTTGAAGTGGTTGTACCACTCTTTTATCTGTGTGGTGCCCATTGCTTCGTTCCTGAAGGCCTGTTGAATCTTGCGGATTGTTTACACTTGGGAATCCCCAAGCTTTACACAAAATTTGATGCAGTAGCGTTCAAGTTTTTGAGTCATTTTGTTAAAATCGAAAATCCAATGGCGCTCACTTACACTTCCTCACTCATCGGCGGTCTGTCGGTGACTGACAGCTTCTGCAGGCGGGAAAATATTCACGCATACGGATTAGGATCGCCGACATACATGCACCAAACCACGCCTCCCGAGCTTCATTTGTTTACGCACGGAAAATTAAGGTTGGATACTTTTTGAACACACCTCATGTATGTATGTATGTATGTATATATATATATATATATATATATATATATATATATGTATGTATATGTATGTATATATATGTATATGTATGTATATGTATGTATATATATGTATATATATATATATATATATATATATATATATATATATATATATTTATATATATACAGTATATTGTTACGAATCTGGAACCCATTGAACACAACAGCCAGGGTCCCGAAAGAACAGTTATATCGGTAAGTGTGTGTTTATAGTTAGGGCCCCCTACCTCTGTCTCACGGGAACTACGTGTGTGCGCTGCGGAGATTCGTTTGCATCACCCTCACCTTCACCTCGCTTCCTCACACCGACGCCATTGCCTAGGTGCGTTCGACCATGTACGTGGGTGGAGATTTCCATCCACTCAGATCGAGACTCTGCCCAGGAAGGCAGGGGCGTGCCCCTTGTCAATCAGGCCTCGGAGTTCAGTCTTCCCACAACATGCCGGCCAATGAGAGGGGAGGCTGCCTCAGAAGGTGATGTTCTCACGACACGCCGGGCAATGAGAATGGAGGCCGCCTCAGAAGGCGATGTTCTCACGACACGCTGGCCAATGAGAAGGGAGGCCACCTCAGGGGGCGATTGTCTGAGCCCAGGAAAGAAGAAGATATAAAGGAACGCCAGGTTGGTTGGTTGGTCG
>NC_140961.1:30817785-30820285 GCF_056783735.1 Eptatretus burgeri
AGGCGTTATCGATCGTGGACAGAGGTCATCATGGGCACTCTGACCGGTCTGTGGCTACGCAGCAGGGTGCGATGCACTGTGGATTGGGCCATTCCTCCGTTACCACGATTAAAATTTTCTGTGACTTGTACCAAAGTAGACCTGTCGGTTCGGAGCAGACGGGATCGCCTTCGTTGCCCTTGCACATCGATGGGCCTTGTGCGCCGAACACCCTGTTGCCAGTTTGTGGCTTGTCCCTCCTCGGACCACTGTCGGTAGGAACTCACCACTTACTGCTGACCGGCAGCACCCCACAAGCCTTGCCAGTTCAGAGATGCTCTGACCCAGTCGTCTGGCCATAACAATTTGGCCTTTGTCAAAGTTGCTCAGGTCTTCTTTACTCCTGCCCATTTCTCTTGCATCCAACACATCAACTTCAAGAAATGACTGTTTACTTGCTGCCTCATATATCCCACCCCTTGACAGGTGCCAATGTAACAAGATAATCAATGTTATTTACGTCACCTGTCAGTGGTCATAATGTTTTGGCTCATCAGTGTACATGTATATACTGTATTTGTATAAATATATATTTTCACAGGGTGGGGCATTTATATCTGATGGTTTTATTATCCTTATAACTTATTTGTTTCCAAACTAAATAAAATAAAATTTCTGCACAACACGGGCACATACTTCCAGTTTTTAGGTCATCTCTACTGAGATGACCTAATAATGCCGGACCAAATGTCCGTCCGTACGTCTGTCTGTACTTCCATCCGTGAACAATTTTTCTTTCCGATCTTGATGAAACTTAGTGTGTCGGAAGAGGTCGATGTGTGTTGCACAATGATATAACTTTTGTCCGGGTTCAAGGTCAGGGTGAAGGTCACGAGGTCACTGAAGTTATAAAAATTGCCATTTTCAAAACCTATCCAGTCTGCCATTCTACAAGATATTCAGCAACTGTTTATTGACTATGATAGTAAAAAATATTATCTTGTATCTAACTGGACAGATTTTTGAATTTCCGTCCCGTTTGGCCGCCACGTAACCTGGAAGATGATCAAAAACACCTCCCGGGAAAAAGAAAACTTTTTACTTCCGATCTTAATGAAATTTGGTATGTGGGTAAAGGTCAATGAGTGATACCGAACGACATATTTTTCCCTGGATTCGAAGTCAGGGTCAAGGTCACGAGGTCACGGAAGTTGTGAAAGTCGCCATTTTCAAAACCTATCTCGTCTGTCATTTTAGGAGATATCTGTTCATCGATTATGATAGTAAAAAACATTATAGAGATGACCCCACACGGGGGTAATTTTTAAGATCAATTTTGATTCTTTAATGCTTAAAAATTACATCAGACAAATGGGCCCCTTTCAAATTTGTGCATTCACTACAGCGGATCATCATATTGTTCATTACCGCGAGCAACGTCTCTTTATCAGGAGAGCAGATGGTTGCAGTGATGTTTTCCTTCAATTCATCGATCGATGTTGGATGTTCCTGATAAACTTTTCTCTTCAGAAATCCCCATGGGAGGAAATCTGGTGGAGTTAAATCTGCCAAATCAAAGTGTGCCTCATCTGTCAAGATGACCTTGTTTGTGAAATTGGCATGCTCATTGCATTAAAAAAAATTTTTTTTTAAATTGCTCATTGCATTTAAAGGACTATATATATATATATATATATATATATATATATATATATATATATATATATATATATATATATATATATATATATATATATATATATATATATATATATATATATATATATATATATATATATATATATATATATATATATATATATATATATATATATATATATATATATATATATATATATATACACACACACACATGTTAGAAAATAGCCGGAAAAAAAATAAAGAACAGACGTTGTCGAGCTTTTTGTCTTGCAGCTCGTCAGGACACACTTCAGAATACCGGATATGCAGACACAAAATGAAACAATTTATTTGTTCAGACCGTTGGTGATTGGTTCTTTCAACTGTTATTAACACGAACCGACATCATGGCCTTGTGACACTGAGGGAACCCGTGACCTCCCATTTTTCTGTGGATCCAGGTCAGAACAGATGCAGTGTTTGCACATACTCTTTTTGTTTGCAATGAACAGGAGCTTAAATGTGACTTCAAGAACACGTAAATGTGCTTCACGACACGCACGTGCCACAATCTGCAACCCTGAAGCGTGATAGTCCTGGGCACATTTGGGATTGTTCAGGAGGTGCTGACCAATGGCAGACTGAGTAGGCATTCTTGTTGGGTGATTGCATGTATGGGATGGTTGTGTACGACCAGTCTGCAAGTTGTTCCGGATTGCCAATGGAACGTGCTGCTTGATGTGCGACCTACGTACCTGGTGTCACACCGGCACTGAAATTCATAAATAACATTGATCAGTTTTATGGTCGGGAGCACACCTTTCTGGGCTGAGAGGGGGGGGGGGGGAGAGCAGTTTGCAGGTTGTAAAAATCACTCTCA
>NC_140961.1:30827785-30850564 GCF_056783735.1 Eptatretus burgeri
CACACACACACATAAACACACACACACACATAAACACACACACACACATAAACACACACACACACATAAACACACACACACACATAAACACACACACACACATAAACACACGCACACACACAGAAGCACACACACACACATAAACACACACACACACATAAACACACACACATATAAACACACACACACATAAACACACACACACATAAACACACACACACATAAACACACACACACACACACATAAACACACACACACACCTTGTGACCATGGGCATCGTGAAGAGTTTGTGAACCGAGCAACTGCCCGAGCGGAACTTTTTGGAGGTGGCAAAATTGTTGCATCGATTATCTCGCTCCACTTCTGAGGACATTTTTCCCACTGCGTATTACAGGCTCTGTGAGAACACCAGGGTATTGTGGGTGTGAGCACAGGGAGTGGCTAAACTGTGTAAATTGCCCCACCCTTTGTCTTCTGGCCAATGGTTGCCGCCAACGTTGTCACGGAGAGACGGGGCTTGCAAAAAGGAGGGAGGGGCATTCCCGGAAGCCAACTCAAACGAAGCTCTGCTTCCGCTGTGCAGTATCTTGTTGACTCATTGCTGTGTCGGGAAGGGCACACAGTCAGTAACGTTGACAAATGGTAAACATGCTTTTGATTGCACTCATCAGCTGTTCCACCCTTGCTCCACATGGGCCACACACTCCCATATCTAAATATAATTTGCAAATGCTTTGATATTTACAAACGGAGAAATGAGACTCGATGCAATTGACGCTATATGATCCTACTTCCTGTATGTCATATCCGACGCCCTGGAGCAGCTTTGTGACAACACTGAGATGTGTTTGGCACTGTCATATGCAGCTATTTTGTTGAATAGCATGATGACCTTCATTTTCACTGCATACCCATTATTTTGGAAGCCAGTGCTTACCGAGATTCATGACACGCAAAACGTTCTCCAAAATTACCCCTTGCATCCTGTAATCTCTATTTTCATTATTCTTTCTCATCCCCAACACCTTGCACTTTCTCAAGTTAAATTCCATCTGCCAATATTTTGCCCAATCTATTCAACTATCAATACTTTCCTGAATCCGATCACCACCTGCTCTGCTATCCACCTTACCTCCAAGCTTTGTGTCATCTGCAAATTTGGAAAGCTTACTCTTTATCCCATTCTCCAAATCATTGATGTAAATAATGATTAGAAACGCGTCCTCGTACTGTTCCGTGAGATACCCTGCCACTTCCATCGTCCCAGCAAGACATCCTCCCACTCACCGCCACTCTTTGCTTCTGACCACAAATCCAGTTTGCAATCCAATTCGCTACCCGACCAGCCACTCCACAAGCCCTCACTTTGGCGAACAACCTCCGACAACCTTATCAAATCCCTTCCTCAAGAGTCGATATACTATGTCCACTACCTTTCCATCATCCACCCAATCAGACACTGCCCCATCGAACTCCAAAAGATTTGATAAACAGGAATGACCTTTGTTAAACCCTTGCTGTCTACATTTAATTATTTTGTATTTGCTTAAATTGTTCCTCTTCCGGTACTTAATTCATGTCTCCAACACCTTCCCCACAACTGAAGTCAAACTAATAGGTCTCTCATTTCCCAATTTTTCTCTGGGTCCTTTCGTAAATAATGGCATTACATTTGCTACTCTAAGCTGTTCCTTTCCTACCTCCACTCCAACCTGTATCTTTTGTAAAAGCCCTTCCTCACCTCCTTGATAGATCCTCTCAGCTATTGGCAATTCGCCTGACTGTTCTTGTGTAAAAGTTGAAAAAAATTACTTGTTTAATAAGCCTGCCATCTCACCTTCATCAATAACCACTCTTCTGGTGCTATTCCTCAAAGGGCCCACACAGGTCCTCACCTGTTCTTTTCCCCTGATATACTGAAAGAAAGCTTTGCTATTATGTTAAATATTCTTAGCCATGTCCTTCTCATACTCTCTTTTGGCTTGCTGAGTTATTTTCTCAACTTGCCTCTGTTTACTTTGAAAGTGATGTACATCTTACTCCAGTCCTGTTATTTTAAACCTCGCAAATGCCTTCTGCTTCTGCTTAATAGCATTCCTTATATCACTGCTCAACCACCCTGGTCTCTTTCTGTTTGTAGTTTTACACCTCATTGTGATGTACTGACTCTGCACTCCACACATTTGGTCCTTCAAGGTTTCCCATTTCTCTGATGCTGATTGTCCTGTTGTTCGCATCTCCTCATCTCCATCACCCAATTCTCTCCTCATACCCTCAAAGTTTGCTTTCCTGAAATCGAATAGCCTTATCCCACTATCCTGAACTCTAACCCTTAACAGAATCTTTGCACACACGATGTTATGGACACTTGCTCCAAAATGCTCCCCGACCTCCACCTCCTCAACCATATTGAGATCGTTATTTAAAAGGAGGTCTAACACCACCCCCCCCCCCCTCGTGGGCTTATCTACAAACTGGGTTAAAAAGAAATCCTGCACAAAAACTAGAAAATCCTCATCTGTTCAGCCATTTCCCTGTTCCAAGACCCAATCTATC
This sequence comes from Eptatretus burgeri, assembly GCF_056783735.1. Taxonomy (NCBI): domain Eukaryota; kingdom Metazoa; phylum Chordata; class Myxini; order Myxiniformes; family Myxinidae; genus Eptatretus; species Eptatretus burgeri. The sequence goes on from NC_140961.1 coordinate 30,830,343, forward strand.
CCTGGCAAGTTAAAATCCCCCATAATTAATACTCTTCCCAAACCACATGCCCTTTTGAATTCTTCATGTACTCCTCCTTCCTCCTCTTCCTTCCCACCTGGACCCCTATAAAAGCATCCTTCCATTATCTTACTGTTTTTACAATCTCGAATGTCGACCCAGACAGAATCCTCAACATTCCTTCCTTCCTTCCTTCATGTTACCCCTTTTTTGATGCAATGCTGTCCTTTAACCTGATTGCTGCTGTTCCTCCTATACTCTCCTTCCTATCACACCGATACACTTTGTCGCCTTTAATCATGTCCTCCAGTTACTCTCCTCCTGAAACCATGTCTCACTCACTGCAACTATATCGTACTCCTCACTATCTACTTTGGCTTCAAGGTCTTCCATCTTATTATTTAAACTTCTTTTACCACCCTACCCCCCTTTTGTAGTTAGTCCTTGCCTCCACACCCCCACCCCTCACGTCTTCAACCAAATGATAAAAAATCCCTCCTGAATTAAAAGAAAAAACTGGCAAAATGCATGTTCTTAGTCTTTTTATTGAACAAAGAATTCTGTATGATCAACACTCATATACACAACATACTTAATGAGATACTTGACATTGCTTCTTTGCTCCCAGATCTTGAATGTGTGGTCGAATGCCAGAGAGAGCACAACGCAAGTCCCCTTCAGCGTTCAGCTTGTTTCTGTACTTGGTCTTGACAGCAACGAGCGTGGAAAATGCGGCTTCACAAAGATACGTTGATCCAAACATTGTCAGAATCCAAAGAGCTTGATGTGAGATCAAAGGTTAAGCAGGAAGGGACGTGACCCGGAACGTCTCTCGATCCAGTTTTTTGAAGTCTTCTTCATCCGAGGAGTTAAACTTTCACTAAAGAAACACCTCTTGCACTTAGTCTGAAATATCAGCTACTTCCCATTGAAATGGGTTCCTAATGAATTTCCAGTCTTCATGCTTCTCATCTATATCTGGAAAGTATCTGATGAATTCTGCTTTCAATTCAATCAGATGAGTAATTATTTGTTTCATTAACGCAGAATCAAGGTGACTGTGAATGAGAGCAGAATCCAAGTTAGCAAAACTGCCTGTATTTCCAACCTCACTTTGCCATTTCCAGATGTCGAGTTTGGCCATGAAGACTCGAATGACGTCATGGTGCATGATTATGCTGATGTTTTTCTCTTGGAGTTTGAGGTTGATGGCATTCAGCGCTTCAAAGATGTCCACCAGGTAAGCCAGAGAGAGCAAAAATCCTTCAGACTGGCTTTTGTCATGGAGATCTGCTTTCTGCTGTGAATCACGAAATGTTGCCACTTCTTGTCGTAGTTCATAAAGCCGTCCAAGCATGTTTCCCTTCGAAAGCCATCGTACGTTTTTGTGGAAAAGCAAGGCTTGATGTTCAGAATCCATATCCACACACAGCTTTTTGAGGCTCCAGCTTTGATGAAGTTGACTACCTTGATGGCCAGGTTCATGACATCTCTCATTTCAGCAGGTAGAGTTCTGGATGCAAAGGATTCACGATGAAGGATGCAGTGCGTACCTATAGCAGATGGACTTTTTTCTTTCACTCTTGTAATGAAACCAGATTGCAAACCAAGCATGGCCGGAGCTCCATCAGTGCACACCCCTTCCAGCGAGTCCCACAAAAGTTGATTTTCCTGGAAGAAGTTTGATACCACTTGAAAAATATCTGTTGCTGTTGTATAACTTTCCATGGGATGGCAGAAGAGCATTTCCTCTTTTACACGATTGCCTGATGCAAAACAACTTCAACAGCTGGAGTGACTGCTCCAGAGCAAATGCAGAATGCGGAAGTGCGGATGCGGAAGTTCTGAAACGCAATCAATACGCCGGCCTCAGCCAAACTTATTTATTCGAACCAATCAGCATCGAAACAACTGCAGTGTATGGATGATCTATGTCCATTTTGTTATAGTTTTATCTTTTTTTTTAAACTTCCATTTTCTTGATTGAAGTTTAATTTAATATTTTTTTCTTTTAAGTTTATTACCATTTAATGTACAGTTACTGTGCATTGGTGAACAAAAGCAACTTCGGTGGGGAAAAACTTCCTGCCTGAACTAATGTGTGGACCATGTTGGACCAAAGAAGGAAAAGATGAAACAGGTGCCAGGCTGGGTTCATTTATAACATAAGCAATTTATTTCAAGCGAGGGTGAGGAAAGGTCATGTGGCACAACAGAAGGTTTATTACCATATGTAAAGCAGGGGAAAGCAAGGATTCCTGGGTGTGGCAATAGAAAATAGTTATTATTCACAAAAGAAGACAGTGCGAGCGCAACAGATCTCAACTTCTGCAATCTGAACTTATTCAAACAGGTGCCCGCAGACACACACCTGAGGAAAAAAGAAGAAGCAGTTGAGGAGTTAGCGACCTCTTGGTACCTGGTGCGGTTGACGGACCTCAGCAACCCAATCGCTTTGAAGTGGGGAGGAGGGAAAAAACTGGGGAGTCTATGGTGCTTGAATGGGAGGTGTAACTGAGGGGTGAATGAGGTGCAGGTGTGATGCACTGGAGGAAGTGTGAAGGAGGTGCATATCAGTTATTGTTACTCTTTTAGTTTCTGCACCTGAATTAGACAAGACAGTTGATGGGAGAGAGATGTTTGAGAGGATAGCTTAAAGTGGTGTGTAAAAGAGTCTGGAAAGGGTAATGAGCATTGCCTGCGGAATGCAGCCGAGCGCCGATGACCCGGCAATACCCCGATAACGTCTCAGTAACGCCGATGACTGCTCGCTCCGCCCTGCTTGTTCACCACACGATCACCCTTGATGACTGCTTTATGGCTTGCGCTGTTATCTCACCTCAGGCTTGGAGAATGAGTCCTTTGATCAGCTTTCTGCCACTATCTTTATGGAGCCTGGGCAAAGGAAGAGCCTGAAAATGGATCAAAAGGCCCTGCGGGCGTTTCTGAGCATTCCCATTGGCGTGTTGATGCCAACCTGAGTAGTTATCCCACCAGACTCTGGAACCAAAAATGGCTTCATTTGCCCACCAACTTGGCCACGCAACTGAACTCCGAGATTTGCGTTGGGCATGGGTTTTCGGGAGCACCCTTCAGCCATGAACGTGCACTTGGCTCCCTGAGAGCATTGTTATTTAGCAGAGTGCCAGGGCTCTCCAGATGTTGTCGAGTGAGTCCCAGCGCGTATTTGTGCTTTGAGTTGCATGTGTGCCGACTCACAGGTACCTCTGTTCCCTGGCATCTCGAAGTATGGTGGTGAGCATCCAGAGAGCTAACCGTTGTTGCGGTTGTTGTAGTGAGTTGGGGAAAGCACTGTGGTGTTTTTGGTGAGGACATTTCAGTGTTAAGGTGGTTGTGGTGAAAGACTGAAGTGGTTGTGGTGAGACGGTCGAGCGTTGGTTTCTGTGGGGATTTTAAGGAGACGTTGTGGTGAGCATTATGGCATCATGGTGAGCATGGTGAGGCGTCCATTTGTGAATGGCGCACAATTCAAATGGGGAAATGGTGTGCATATTGCTCATGAGACCATCGCGAGAGCGTTCCTGTCTGGTCTGGCGTGTAGGCATGCGTGAAGAAGATCATGTTTGAAATAAAATGGATGAAAGAACAGCAAAGGGGAATTGAAGACCCAACTAAAAGCCCGACGCAATGCGTCTTGTCCCAATAACCCACTCGACATAATGTATGGGCTTACTCAACTAATACTAATGAAATAACTGTCTCAGGACTGCTGTTTGTTGGGTGCCATTGCCTTGGGAGAGTGCAGCCTTCGCAGAGACTCAACAATATTATTTAAATTGATAGATTGGCTTCAACTTTTACCGTTACTGGGGATGAATATCTTTGATAACTTTTCCCACCACTTGGGATGGGTACTCTCCCGTGTTATTTATTATTTTGAATCTGGGTTCAGGGATTGAAATCAAGCTTTGTTCAAGTATGTATAAATGATGTTATAATGTGGGTGGAGGCATATCTGGCAATGTCGCGACATCGAAAAGTGCTCTTCTTGTTGGCCCTTCCTCTCAGTGGTGAATAATCACTTTAAAAATTCTTGGACCCAGTTCTGGATCTTCACAAAAATTGAATTAATTCTTCCTTGTCACACATCCAGCCTCTCCACTAAATTTCGTCCAAATCCGTCCAACTTTTTGAAATATCCTGTTCACAAACAGATCTTGAAGTTCGATCTTGAGGTTGGACAGATTATGTTTTCTGACTCTCCTGATAATGGACACACGTTTGTTGTGGGCTTTGTGTGATGAACTGAGATTGCCTTTTGTCTTATGTGCTTTACAGGAAGAGAAGGCAATTTGTTTTAAATAATATGTCCCTCTGTGCTGTGTTTTCCTTTGCAATCTCTGTCATCCATTTTCCTTGCAATCCCCATCATTTTGTTTTGCTCACAAGCTGCAGCTCCATGACCATCAATCCAAATAAAATCCCCATTGAGACTTTGCTCTGTCCCTTCAGTGTTTGTAATTTGATGACAAAAATATTTGCATTCATGTTTTACCTTGTTGCATAATTTAATTCCCATTAAAATTTTTTTGTTGTTGCTGCAGGAAAAAGGGCATCAAACGAGAGGTTTGTGAGGCTGCTGGATAAGGTAATGTTCCAGTTTGTGGATTGTATCTGTTTCTTGATTGCCAGATGTGATCATTGGGATGTCATTGTTCCATCATTTATGAAATTTCACACTGAGGCCACAAATGTTTTGAAAGCTTCCTGTTTTAAGTCGAGAATAACTTAGATTGTCGTCAGAGCTTTCCCAAAATAGTTCCAATGTGAAAATAATGTACTGCACAGTTTTATTATTTATTTATTTATTTATTTATTTATTCGCCCATCCCCCGTGCAGTGGTAGACGGGGTTTTGCAATCACTTCTGTGTGTCTGTGTCTGTCTGGGCCTTAACTTTATTTAAATTTGAGCTTTTGTCATCAAATTATCTGCAAATCTTTATCATGAGAAGATAGAAAAGACATTAATAATTACCTCAAAAGGTCAGCATCATAAATTGTCAATTTGCATCCAATTGACCTGAAATTTTAAGAATTTGCATGTTGGGTCACTGAATTGGTTCCCAATCAAAAGGTAGAAGCCGATTATATATTTATATTTTTTTGATGAAAAGGTCAAGGTTGCTTAAAATCGTCAATTTTCATCCGATTGACTTGAAATTTGGACAGGGTGTGCATATAGTCACTGAATTGGTTCGTCAATAAAATGCAAGAGGCTGATTGTTTTGAGGTCAAAAGGTCAAGGTCACCCAATCCTCAGTTTCCATTGGATTGACTTGAAATTTGAGCAGGGTTTGCATCCTGGGTCACTGAAACCTATTGCTTTAACATCAAAAGGTCATGGTCTCCTGAAATCGTCCTTTTGTTATTTTGGCTGATTTTGTCATACGGAAGAAGAAAAAGAATGTGGACAGCTTTTGCATTTTCAAATTCCTTCTATTTTTACTTGAAGGACCCGCTCTCTGCGGGAGCGGCGGGGTAGGTTATTTTGTTATCCTTATTCAAAAGGATGTATTTTGAAATATTTCTCACTGCATAATTCAAAACACATCACTGCACTGTAAAACGTGGGGGCAGCAATACTGTACTGCAAAGGGTAGTGACTTGTACTTCCCTATCACTGTGACACTACACATTCACAGAGAGAATTTGCGTCTCTGCCCAAACTTCCCTCCCCCACCCTTTCCCCGCCCACTCCCCAAAGACCACCAGCAAAGATAGAAACACCCTCGTATACAAATTGGGGTCATTCTGATCCGATGCAGCAAGTCTGGATTAAATCGGCCCAGAACTGCAGGAGGAATACTGCGACAAACAAACAAACACAGACACACACCGGTCCGTGAATTATAGTTAAGAGCAGAGTACCCGCCCTCCAAGCGATGTTCCACGCATGCACCACATTCTTCTGTCCCACACCTTTATTTGGGTGGTCAAAAGGTCAACGTCACCCAATCTTACTGAAAGGTCTGTATCGGAAGTATATAGGCAACTGAAAGCTCTGCAGTGGCAAAAATAGAATATAACCTGGGCTTTGTGCATGATGTAAAAATATACCAACTGCTTATATTTAAAAACACCTCACTGCACTCAAAACCATGGGGAAAGGAATACTGGACTGTGCTGTCAATGGTGAAGACTTGTAATACCCTCACACTACCTGGAGGCGTCGCCACATGATACATATTAACATGGAGAATTTTCCTCCCCTCCCACCTCTCCCAAAACCACCATCAAAGATAAAAACTCCCGTACACATTAATTGGGGTCATGCTCATCCTATGTCGCAAGTCTGGACGTAATTAGCCTCGAACCGTAGGAGGAGTAGTGCAACAACCAAACACCGGTCCGTGAATTATTGCAAGGACTAGCAGAGTACCCGCCCAAAGGTCAATCTTGTTTCACGCATGCAACAGGTTCTTCTGGTGCATACCTTTATTTGGTTGGTTTGTAGGCAACTGACAGCTCTGTATCAGCAAAAATCAAAATAACCTGGGTTATGTGCCTGAAGCAAAATAATCCCTCCTACTGATAATTCAAAAGCCCTCACTGCACTGGAAAACATGGGGACAGGAATACTGTACTGTGAAGGGTGGGGACTTCTCTCTCCCACCTTGAACGGCACGACACGACACACCTTCACGAGGAGAATTGGTAACCTCCCCCCCCCCCCGCCCTCCCAAGATCACCAGCAAAGATAAAAACACTCCCATTCGCTAATTTCGTCATTATGATCCAACAATATGCAGCAAGTCCGGAGCAAGAAAAAAAAAATCTTCTCCAGACCACTTTTGAGATCGAAGTGGTACTGCACACAAATGATTGACCAGCCATGTTGAATAAAGTTTGATAACTCTGGTGTTTGATGTTACATGGTCTGGCAGCCATCTTGTGTTTACTCTAAAACCTTTCAAAATCCTCTCCAGAACAGCTGGACAGATCGAAGGGAAACTTCACGTACGTGTTCCTCAAGCCTTGGGGATACTCCGTTGTTCATGAATTATTGATAGGTCATGGCAGCCATACTGGATTGAAGGAATATATTAAATGTTTTCTCTGGAACCGCTTATTCTATGGAAGCAAAACTTTCCAATTGTCATCAAACACCATTGCTGAACAGTGTCAAAATGATGACGTCATACGTCACATGATTTGGCAGCCATATTGTATAGAAAAACAGACCTTGTCCGATCAACATGAAACTTCAGAAATGTGATCCTCTCCACCCCTGTTCTTCATTGCATGGCCCATGAGCCACTGTCACCCCCTGTTGGCCTAAGTGCGGCCCCTGACGTGTGGTCGATATTACACAACTGTGAAAACACCCCATCATAATACGCCATAAATGCTATCAAATGTACGCATTGGTTTCAAATGAGTGTTCCAACATTAAGCATAAAAGTAACATAACTACATCAGTATATTATGGTTGCAGTATTGCAAACAATTCTGCTTGCAGCCCAGTTCACCACAATGAAGAAGAGCATGTGAAGGTGTGGTCGAACAGCAGCCATCATGGAGTCCTGGAGGTGGTGTGGTGGCTCTCACACTGATGTCTTATCGGCAAAAGTGCCCCCCCCCCTCTAAAATATTTGTAAATTAGTGTAAATTTTTGTAAAGTGTAAATTTTTGATGTCATCGGTTACGTGGTTTGGCAGCCATCTTAGTTTGAAAACCGATCCTTCAAAAACCTTCTCCGAAACTGCTTAATGGATCAATGTGAAACATATGACATTACATGGAGCGAGGGTAGTGGATCATAACTGCAAAACTTTGCATCGATCACTACAGAGATTTCTGAGATATCGTTTTTTTAATATTCTCCTTTGAACCATTGTGGTTGTCTCACCACATGAATGATGAAGACATTGTTAAATAAAATATATGCAGCAAGGATAGTGCATCACAACTGCAACGCCTCGTATCGAAAGGTGAAGTGGTTTCAGAGAAAAAAAAATTTCATTTGTACAACTTTGCATCGGGAATATTGGTTGAAAATTTCATTGTCATCGGTCACATGGTTTTGCAGTCATGTTGGAAAAAGCAACCTTATCCGATCATCGCTAAACTCTAAAGATGTGATCGATCACCCATTCTGAATTTGATTTGATAAAGAGGACGTCTTGGGTCAGGTGTTCGAGCAAAGCAGGGTTGTGTCGAAGTGGGGCAGCGTGGTACCTGACTAAAACTGCTCACAGTTAGAAAACGCACTTGAAGTTATTTTTGAGATTGTGACAGCAGTTGTACTTGTAACCAAAGGGCTTCCTTGATTTTTTTTAATATTGCATTGTTGATGGGCAGGGCCAGGAAAGAGAGGCAGTGAGAAGGGATGAAGCCAGGAGCGATGTAGGCAATATTGAGGAAGGGAGGAGAGAGCTGCACATCGAGCCCAGAGTGAGCAAGGATGGGTCAAGTGTCCACAACAACCCCAGGACACAGTCGACCTTCTCGTCACTCTCCGTACCCAACAGTTCAGCATTGTCACCATTGTGAGTTGTGTATTGTTGCTTTGACTTTAAAAATGAATGCATCGAGTTTCTTTCCAAATTATTTTTACTTCAACAGTGCTGGAGATGGACAAATATGATTATGAAATGACTTTTGTTTCATTGTTATGAAATTATAAGAAAAGTCCAAATGTAATTATTGGTTTCCATGTGGAATTCATATTTGTTGCTTTTGCTATTAGAATGGGTTCATTGTTCATTCAGTTATTTCATCCTATTTTGTACTCAGTGGCGTTTACCTATTTTACTTCAGTGGTGTCAGTTGGTGCCTTCCCTGAGTTACAAATAAATAAGGTTTTGAAATTATTTTCTTTTGCTGCCGGTAATTATTCAGAGTAAAATTACAAATATTTTATCAACCATTGGTCTCTTTCCCACCACCCTTTCCCTTTCCCCACTGCTGCACATTTTCTCTTTCTGCATCATAGTTCCATCGGGAGCGAGCACAGAGAAGCACTGCTGCAGGCCCAACAGGTTTGGAAGAGACGAATGATGTCGGTGTGGCATGCAGCAGAAAGTCACAAGTGAGTGATTTGATTGTTGTACACAATCAATGTTTTGAGGAAAAACAGGAACTTTTTTTATCGCCGTGCCTAAATTTGCTTCCCTGAAGGGTTGAATCAAAAGACAGCATGTACTTAAAATCATATTGCTGAGTCGACTTGTGTGTTGACGTGGGCATGCTGCTCTGAAGCGATATGCTTCGTAAATGGCTGAATTAAAGCGAATCACAATCAAGTGGAGAGCGTAGCTTCCCTCACCTGGGATCCTTGATTGAGATAATAGTTTATTGAAAGGGGACGAGACAACACGAACGGAGAGACCTGAGATGAAAGCCAGATGGAAACGATTAATATACAGTATTGAAAGAAATAAATACACTCAATTGGAAGGGAACTCGGAGTGCACACCTCTGCCACGCAATCCAGCAGAACATATCAGGACCAATAATTTTTTGAAATATGCTACTGTATATGTCGTTTTTGGCCACATCTCTCAATGGTGAAGAATCACTTGTAAAATAAAAAAAATTATTTGATCCAGATCTGGATTCGGATCTTCACCAAAATCGAATCGATTCCTCCCTTTCACACACCCAACCTTTCATTAAGTTTCGTCTGAATCCGTCCACAACTTTTTCAACTATCCTGCACACAAACAGACAGAAAGGGGTGAAAATATGACCTCCTTCACCTTCACTTGCGGAGGCAAAAATCAGGCCCGAAGGGTGTCCACGGGAGTTGTCCCCCAAATAGGTATTTGCTTTCTTCTCACAAACCATACCTGAAATTCTGATGAAACTTGACCACAACCTTCATCACCCGTCATGTACCAAAATTTGTTCACGGCATTAAAAAAACAATCGATGTTTGTTTGCCTGTTTGTGGTGAGGATGTTGACGTCGTGGAGAGTTTCACTTAGCTTGGCAGTGATATTCATGTCTCTGCTGGCTGTGAGTCAGAGGTCAATGGACGTGTGGGTCGGGCCTGTGGAGTCATGGATTCACTAGATAATGTGGCGCTGCCTTTACCTGTGCGGGAGGACGAAAGTCTGAGTCTTCAGGTCCTTGGTGCTTCCAGTCTTGCTCTGTGCATGCGAGACTTGGACTCTGACCAAGGATCTGAGAAAGAGACTTAATTCCTTTGGTACCAGGTCTCTTCGGAGAAGCCTTGGCTATCGCTGGTCGGACTTTGTGTCCAACGAGCGGTTGCTGAGAGAGACTCAAATGAGATTTGTTACCTGCATAGGAAAACGAGCCACATGTCCAAACATCCGCAGCTGACGCTCACGGACTAACGCTGATCCTGCTCACCAGATTCTCTCAGCGAGGAAGTCTCGTGAGTGGAGAGGCCAATGGGCCGACCACGTGGTTCGTGGTTGCAGCAGGTTGATCGGAATCTCAAGGAGATGGGGATGGGCCAGGCATCTGCCTGGGGGATGGCCAGACGTAGGCCCCTGGAGTACCGGCGGAAAGTGGACGCAGCGACGCGCTGCTCTGGTGCATGCTCCCATTCCTGACCTGACCTGTTGTCTGAGGGGGTTTACGGAGGGAGTTTTGGGGGGGGTTTGCCCCTCCCCACAAAGATATTTGCACACTCCTCAGAAGCCACACAAAATTCCAATGAAACTTCACCACAACCTTCATCACCCATGATGTACCAAAGTTTCTTCATGACATGAGAAAAATCTGGCTCTTTGGGTGAGTTAAGGGATGCCCCCCAAAATATGTATTTACTTTCTTCTCCAAAGCCACACAGACAATTTTTGATGAAATTTAACCACAACATTTATCACCCATGGCTTATCAAAATTTGTTCATGCAATTAAAAACCATTCCAAGTCTGAGGGGGTCTGTGGGGAGGGGGTTTGCCCCCCCCCAAAGTATTTGCTTTCTTTCTTCTCAGAAACTGCACACACAATTCCATTGAAACTTGACCACTGCCTACCTCACCCATGATGTACTTAAGTTTCTTCACGACATTCAAAAAATTGGGCTCGAAAGGATTCCATGTGTGGGTTCCCCCCAAAAGAGGTATTTGCTTTCTTCTCAGAAACTACACACCCAATTACAATGAAACCAAATTTCAACCTTCATCACCCATGATGTCCCAAAGATTGTTCATGGCATTAAAAAAATGAGGGTCTTCGGGATGCTACATCAAGTTTGCCCCCCAAAAGGCATTTGCTTTCATTCTTCTCAGAAACGACATACAATTGCAATGAAACTTGACCACTGCCTTCATGACCCATAATGTACCTAAGTTTGTTTGTGACATTAGAAAAATCGGGGTCTCAGGGATGCTACATCAGGTTTGCCCCCCAAAAAAGGTATTTGCTTTCTTTCTTCTCAGAAACTGCACACACAATTCCGATGAAACTTGACCGCTGCCGACATCACCCATGATGTTCTAAAGTTTGTTCACGACATTAAAAAAATTGGGCTCGAAAGGATTCTACGTGTGTGTTGCCCCCCAAAAGAGGTATTTGCTTTCTTCTCAGAAACTACACACCCAATAACAATGAAACCCAATTACAACCTTCCTCACCCATGATGTTCCAAAGATTGTTCATGGCAATAAAAAATCAGGGTCCAAGGGATGCTACATCAGGTTTGCCCCCCCAAATGAGGCATTTGCTTTCTTTCTTCTCAGAAACCACCCACACAATTCCGATGAAACTTGACCACCACTTTCATCACCCGTGATGTACTAAAGTTTGTTCACGACGTCAAAAAAAATTGGGTTTTAAGGGTTTCTGCGTCGGGGTTGCCCCCCAAAAGAGGTATTTGCTTTCTTTCTTCTCAGAAACTGCACATACAATTCCAATGAAAGTTGACCACCACCTCCCTCACCTGTGATGTCCCAAAGTTTGTTCATTGGATGAAAAAAAAATCCATAGGTATTTACTTTCTTCTCCATTACATATTTTGTGGTTCATCCTTGCCCACCAGTTGTTGCCTGGTTATCTTATCCAGCCAGTACCAGGTGAGCGCCCAGGGGTATTGCCCCGATGTTTTTGATGCATGTTTGCAATTTTAAATTGAATCGCAGTGTTTATTGTTGTTCACTGATTGGAGGATGGTCTTACATTTGATTGGATGTTCTGATTGGAGGACATACATTTTGGGCTTTTTTTCTCAACAGGAATGCAAATATTTTTTTGAACCGAATCACCAACTTCGCATCCAGCTATCACTTCAAAGTTCGCAAGTATGAGAGCATTCTCCAAACACTCGCATCCTTTGTTTGTACCTTTTTTATCTTATGGTCCAAATAAAATGAGAATTGAAAAGTTGTGTGTAAAAAAACCATGATCAAAGTGCTGTGATGTATAAAGCCAGCTTTCTGTACTTCAGGCCCATGACCTTGTGGACCATCAAAAAGAACATCAAAAATGGTGAAATCCACACCATAGCTGACTTCAAGAGGGACATCATGGTTATGTTCACCAATGCTATCTTGTACAACAGTTCTGACCATGCTGTGATCCAAAGAAGCATGGAGATGCAGAGGGATGTGAATAAGCTCATCAAGGTTTGTTTTGTACCATTTTGATATGACTGTCACCTGCAAATGATTCATGTGCATGTACGATTATCATGAATTTGACATTTACAGTGTGATTATTACTGTGATGTATACACTACTCTCACAACAATGTCTGGTCACTCAGCTCTTCATGCAGACTTCCTTTTCCAGTTTGGGGGAAAAGGTATTGAGGAGTCGAGACTTGAATAGAAGGAGAACCTCACCAAGAAGGTTTGTTTCTGCCCCCAGTGGATTTCCCCCATGTCGTGTGTCCGTACCTGCATGGCCATGTCTGGTGGCATGCACGTGTGGTGAAGTGCAATTTTGCTTTGCCTAGAATGGCAGCTCTCGCCGCCTGCAGTTGTGGAGATCTTGTAAGTGAAGCGGCCTCTTGCTTGGCGTGTGTGTGTGTGTGTGTGTGTGTGTGTGTGTGTGTGTGTGTGTGTGTGTGTGTGTGTGTGTGTGTGTGTGTGTGTGTGTGTGTGTGTGTGTGTGTGCGTGTGTGCGTGCGTGCGTGCGTGCGTGCGTGCGTGCGTGCGTGCGTGCGTGCGTGCTTGCCCATTCCATAACTCCAAAACCATGAAATTCGCAGCCTGAAACTTTGCATGAATACCAAGAAAACTCCAATGAAGTGCATGAATGAAAATTGGGTGTTTGGGTTAATTTAAACACCCATTTTTAACATAATTCACTGCCTTATTTAATTATATCCTTAGAGCCTGGTGTTGGCGCAGTGGTAAGGGCAGTGGCTTGGGACCCAAGAGGTCCTGAGTTCAAGCCCCGTTGGGACACTGAATTAATATATGTATGTATATGTATATATATATATATATATATATATATATATATATATATATATATATATATATATATATATATATATATATATATATATATATATATATATATATATATATATATATATATATATATATATATATATATATATATATATATATAAACCAAGTCGAAAACACCAGGGGGTTGACTCAGCCTGCCATCCTTCCGAGGTCGGCGAAATGAGCACCAGTTGTACTGGGCCCGGTGTATGCCCCGGTTAGAATAGGTGTACCATATCCCTGTGTGTCGTAAGAGGCGACCAGGGTTGCGTCAGGAAGGGCATCCGGCGTAAAAACCTATGCCAAATCATTATGCGGACAACAAAACGAATTTCCATACCGGATCGGTCGAGGCCCGGGTTACCAACGACCGCCACCGGTACCGGTGGTCAGCAGGGTACCAGTGGAAATTGTGCTACTGCTGGGCGAAGGAGGAGAAGGAGACGGGGAAGGCGAGTCCGGAGGCAGTGGGAGAGGGGGAAGGGTAGAAGTGTGGAGGTGAGAGTTGGAACTCTGAATGTTGGGACGATGACTGGCAAAGGGCGAGAGTTGGCTGATATGATGGAGAGAAGAAAGGTGGACATACTGTGTGTACAAGAGACCAAGTGGATGGGGAGTAAGGCGAGGAGCATTGGAGGTGGTTTCAAACTGTTCTACCATGGTGTGGATGGGAGGAGAAATGGTGTCGGGATAATCCTGAAGGAAGATCATGTCAAGAGGGTATTGGAGGTGAGGAGGGTGTCTGACCGAGTGATGAGTGTGATGTTGGAAATTGAAGGGGTGATGATGAATGTCATCAGTGCATATGCCCCACATATGGGGTGTGAGATGGAATATAAAGAAGATTTCTGGAGTGAGTTAGATGAAGTGGTGGAGAGTGTATCCAAGGATGAAAGAGTGGTGATTGGAGCAGATTTCAATGGACATGTTGGGGAAGGGAATAAAGAGGATGAGGAGGTGATGGGGAGGTACGGTCGCAACAAGAGAAATGTGGAAGGGCAAATGGTGGTAGAGTTTGCAAAAGAATGGAAATGGCAGTGGTAAACACGTATTTCAAGAAGAAGGAGGAACACAGGGTGACATACAAGAGTGGAGGAAAGTGCACACAGGTGGATTACATCTTAAGTAGGAGATGCAACCTGAAAGAGATTAGTGACTGTAAGGTTGTGGCAGGGGAGAGTGTAGCTCGACAGCATCGATTGGTGGTCTGTAGGATGACTTTAGAGGTGAGGTTGAGGAAGAGAGTGAGGGCTGAACCAAGGACCAGATGGTGGAAGCTGAAGGAGGAAGACTGTTGCGTGAAATTTAGGGAGGAGGTGAGACAGGCGTTGGATGGTGGTAAAGAGGTGTGGGATGATTGGGCAACGACAGCAGAAGTTGTGAGGGAGATAGCTAGGAAGGTACTTGGTGTGACATCTGGACAGAGGAAGGAAGATAAGGAGACTTGGTGGTGGAATGAGGAAGTACAGGAAAGTATAAGGAAGAAGGGGTTGGCTAAAAAGAAGTGGGATAGTCAGAGAGATGAAGAAAGTCGGCAGGAGTACAAGGAGTGGCGTCGAAAAGCAAAAAGAGAGGTGGCTAAGGCCAAGGAAAAGGCATATGACGAGCTGTATGAGAAGTTGGATACAAAAGAAGGGGAAAAGGATTTGTACCGATTGGCAAGACAGAGGGACCGAGCTGGGAAGGATGTGCTGCAGGTTCGGGTGATAAAGGACGCAAATGGGAATGTGCTGACGAGCGAGGAGAGTGTGTTGAGAAGGTGGATGGAGTACTTTGAGGAGCTGATGAATGAAGAAAATGAGAGAGAGAGAAGGTTGGAAGAGGTGGAGATAGTGAATCTGGAAGTGGGGTGGATCAGTAAGGATGAAGTGAGGACTGCTATGAAGAAGATGAAAAGTGGAAAGGCGGTTGGCCCAGATGGAATACCAGTGGAGGCATGGAAGTGCTTAGGAGAGATGGCAGTGGGGTTGTTAACCAGATTGTTTAATAAAGTCTTGGAAAGTGAGAGGATGCCGGAGGAGTGGAGATTAAGTGTACTGATTCCGATTTTCAAGAATAAGGGTGATGTGCAGAGCTGTGGAAATTACAGAGGGATAAAGTTGTTAAGCCACACCATGAAGTTGTGTGAAAGAGTAGTGGAAGCTCGGTTGAGAGGAGAGGTGACGATCTGTGAGCAGCAATATGGGTTTATGCCAGGAAAGAGCACCACTGATGCGATGTTTGCTTTGAGAATGTTGATGGAGAAGTATAGGGAAGGCCAGAAAGAGTTACATTGTGTGTTTGTGGATTTAGAGAAAGCTTATGATAGGGTGCCAAGAGAGGAGTTGTGGTATTGTATGAGGAAGTCGGGAGTGGTGGAGAAGTATGTGAGGATCGTGCAGGATATGTATGAGGACAGTGTGACAGCGGTGAGGTGTGTGGTAGGAATGACGGACCGGTTTAAGGTTAAAGTGGGATTGCACCAAGGATCGACTCTGAGCCCTTTCCTATTTGCAATGGTGATGGACAGGTTGACGGACGAGATCAGACTGGAGTCTCCATGGACCATGATGTTCGCGGATGACATCATGATCTGTAGGGAGAGTAGGGAGCAGGCTGAATCGAGCCTTGAGAGGTGGAGGTACGCACTGGAGAGAAGGGGAATGTTAGTCAGTAGGAGAAAGACGGAGTACATGTGCGTAAATGAGAGGGAGGGTGGTGGTATGGTGCGGTTGCAAGGAGTTGAGGTGGGGAAGGTGGATTGGTTTAAATACTTGGGATCAACTGTCCAAAGTAACGGAGAGTGTGGGAGAGAAGTGAAAAAGAGAGTGCAGGCAGGATGGAGTGGGTGGAGAAGAGTTGCAGGAGTGATTTGTGACAGAAGGGTAGCTGCAAGAGTGAAGGGGAAAGTATACAAGACGGTAGTGAGACCAGCTATGTTGTATGGTTTGGAGGCGGTGGCGCTAACAAAAAGACAGGAAGCAGAGCTGGAGGTGGCAGAGTTAAAGATGCTGCGATTCTCGTTGGGAGTGACGAGGATGGATAGGATAAGAAATGAGTGTATTAGAGGGACAGCGCAGGTAGGACGGTTTGGAGACAAAGTGAGAGAGGCGAGATTGAGATGGTTTGGACATGTGCACAGGAGGGAAACGGAGTATATCGGGAGAAGGATGTTGAAGATGGAGCCGCCAGGCAGGAGGAGAAGAGGAAGGCCAAAGAAGAGGTTCATGGATGCGGTGAGGGCGGACATGCGGGTGGTTGGAGTGTCAATGGAAGATGTGGACGATAGAGCAAAATGGAGACAGTTGGTCCGCTGTGGCGACCCCTAGCGGGAGCAAGCCGAAAGAGGAAGAAGATTTAATTATATCCTTAGTCAGGGTTCCCACTGACCTTGAAAGTCAGTGGAAGTCAGTGGAAGTCAGGGAAAGTCAGGGAATTGAGGTTGGTTTGGGAAAGTCAGGGATTTTTCAGGGATTTTTTTTGTTGGTCAGGGAAATGTGTAATTAGTGCCTAATGATCTTAATTAGTACCCTTTACACCCAGTCAATAATTTTGTTCACGATTATAAATGTTTCTTTGTTGCTATTTTCATGAAAGTCAGAGCTGTACAGTTGCCAGTCTTGACTTTATCTTTGTATTTCAGCCATGAGGAGTGTGCCCCATTCAATGACAGAAACAAAGATTTTACCATGTCTTTGTGTGATTTGAGGGGCTAAAGCTGTTTATAGATTGCAGTTGTACACTTTCGTTAAGCTCAGGTGTTCAGTGTGTAATATGTGTATGCTTCTATACGAGAAGCATACATATAAAAATGTATGCTTCTAGTAGGCAAACTAAAGGTCAAGGATCCCGAATGTCTTACCTTGTAAAGCCATCGACGACAGTGATTGAAGCTGCTACTGTTACTGCTTCTGCTTCTGAAGTTAGCAAGTCAACTCCTAGTGCCGCTGATGAGTTGACATCACAAACAAGTTCTATTGGGACTGATAAAAACCAACAACAACACACAGTAACCATTGCTGGATGTAACATAAACATGGATGTCAGTAAAGATGTAACAAATGCTGAAATTCTGTGGGCACTGAAATGCATTATGTCCCATTATTTGATGAATTCATGCAAGGACTTGAAGGACATTTTCCAGTTGATGTTTGCAGACAGTACAACTGTTAAGAAGATCACGTTGGGAAGCGCGAAGATGTCATACTACATACTTATGGTTTGGGACGATACTTTCATAATGCTCTGTTACGTACTGTTCTGAAATGTTCAAAAATTGTAGTATGCTTTGATGAAGCAATGAACTGGGTATCTCGGCGAGGGCAGATGGATGTTGTGCTGTATTTCTGGAATCCTGAAACAAATATGGTCTGCTCACGATATTTTGATTCGGCCTAAAAAGAAAGCATGTGAGCAGATAAAAGTGCTTCAGACTAAAAAGGCAAAATTTATGGAAGAAGCAGCAACTGAATCTCGGAACGTTGATATGGAAATAGCAGAACTACAGAAACTAAAGAAGTAACAAACTGACATTTCACTTCATGTAAGCAACTGTCCATACTGTATAGTGTATATGTTAACTATTGTAATAACGTTACTCAAACAATTCACATTTGTTTCCTTAATTGCTAGTTTTTCCAACCATACAATTCTAAGCTCCACACGCTGCTTGATGTTATTGACATTTTCGCAATTCTAGTATATAACATCTCGACTGTTACTGCAACTTCCCATGTAACATTTGAGTAATTTCACTTCTGCGGCGGTGAACGTAACTGCATCCGCAGGGAATGGTAGGGGAGTACCCACCAAACCGTAGAAGTTGAACAAACGTTCCTTTTTAGGACTAGATGCTTGGAGAAAAATGTACAATATAGTAGTCTGTTAGTCATTTCTGCAATATCATCGGGTGTTCTTGCTTGTCTGCAATGTCACATTAACAATATCAATGTTTCGTTGTTATTTTGCAGGATTTAGATGTCCTAAATGTTGCTAAATTTTTTTCTGATATAGTTCTGATCTCGTCATGGTACCTGGCACGTTTGACATTAGTATGATTTGTGTTTTGTAAGTTTTATGTTGATAAACAAAAATTAAAATGCCAGTACTAGCTGGGAAAGTGTACTTTCTGGACCATTTTCAAAAAGACCAAAGTTAACACCCAAATGAAGGATCAGTTTAATTTCCCAAAAAAAATGGTATTCAGAAGTTGTCTAAAGCACACCTACATATTTTAAGATTCAAATAAATTTTGAAGCCGACACAATTTTCTGCTAGTATTGGCATTTTAAAAAGAAGAAAAGAATTGAAAATGATTGCATGTACACCATGTATAAATCAAAATGGTGATGGAAAGGAGTCCGTGTTGGGGAGGAGGAGCCGACTAAAATAACTTTATAAATTCTCCCGTTTGAAAAGGTCAGGGAATCCTTACCAACACAGTCAGGGAATGTCAGGGAATTTCATTTTTGAGATTGAGTGGGAACCCTGTTTGTCAGGCACATCCTCGGTCACCGCTCTCCATCGTCCTTGAGGCATATCCTCGGAAACTTCGCTGGGGTCTGAAGCCACCATGTTTTTTTTTTGGCCTGCTCAACCATTCCTCGACTTGGAACAGGCCGCAACGATTTCTTCATGATAAAGTTGTTGTTTTTTTCACTTTCCTCACTCGTATTATCAAATGCCTGTTCATCATAGGTATGAATCGCTGGGTGCATTGCAATGCTTATGAACACCCGGAAACGCCAGCATTCGTGGCTTTATTTCATTTTCGCACATGCGATAACCTCGAGAATATCTTAAAACTAAGCAGAATTACAGAATTGAACTACATAATCGAACTTCGAAGCACTTTTGACTCCGACAAAAAAAAAGTGTTCATTTGTCCAATTTGGCATATTTTACGTTTCGGTCATCTCCAAGAGGTGCATGTTTAATATGACAGTTCAGTGATTGTTAATCGTGTGCCAAGCGAGCAGTTTATCAGTCGTTTCATGAGAGTGCTTAAGCCACTTGGTGAGCACTCTTCAATATTGGCACTGTCTCTGAATACTCCAAATCGATCTACTTGAACAAAGTTCAGGACGACTGGCCTGCTTTGGCCATGTGTTGTTCTGTGGTGCAGCAAGGGGTGGCTGGCTTGCTGAATTTGTGAAATTTTGTTTACCATGATGTTTCCCTTTTTTGTTCTTCCATTATATGACCTGTTACTTCGGCATAGATAAATACAAGTAAAAAATAAACATTTCACTTTTAAAAGTTTCATCAAACGTTTCGTGCATTGAGTGGTGAAGCTCCTTGGCACGTTCTTCAAGTTTCAATTGTGATACTGCGGTTCTCCACCGAAGGTCGGAAGGCAAAATATATTATATGATCACAATGAGGAAAAATGTTTTCAGTTATGAAGTAAGGAATGGCCACATCACGGCGGGAACGCCGAGAAGTGTGCATGCTCACTCTGTGTAGCCTGGATTTGAATCAGAACCCAGCTATAAACTGTCATCACTGTGTTTCACAGGCAGGGTGATTCAACAATGCAAGTGTCCTGTCTTGGACAGATAATAAAACCGGGCATCACATCTGCCGTAATTCCTCACCCTCTTCCTCTTAACGATACCACCTCCCTTTCACCTCTCTATCTCTATCTCTCTGTCTCAACCCTCCCCCTGGTCATCTCCCTCTGTTGAGGGGACTGTAGCATGTACGCATCAGATTCAGCCTACCGGTGGGGTTCAAAGGTCACTGCACATACGAGCTGTTGGTTTTCAATGCTCACGCCCCAGGTCTCAAAGTGTGTGTGTGCGTGCAAATCTTGAAATCTGGGCAAATCCATTCGCCAGATGTTTAT
>NC_140961.1:30858564-30921064 GCF_056783735.1 Eptatretus burgeri
CAGTCCATACAAGTGCTGAAAAGTGTGGGGGCAAGTACACATCCCTGACGAACTCCAGTAACAACTGGAAATAAGTCAGAGATGGTACCACCACACTTCACAGCACTCTCAGTACCAGAGTAGAGTTCAGACATCAGATCGATCAGTTTTGGTGGCACCCCATGAAGACCAAGAATCCTCCAGAGGACATCCCGATTCACTGAATCGAACGCTTTACAGAGATCAACATAGGCTGCAAGCAGCCCCTGCCGAAACTCTCGTCTGCGTTCGGTGAGGACACGAAGTGCAAGGATACGGTCAATCGTTGACCTCTTTGGTGTAAAGCCTGACTGCTCTGGACGCTGGTGCTCAAGCAGATGGTGGCGAACCCTATCGAGAATTATCCGAGCAACGACCTTGCCCGGCACTGAGAGCAGCGTCACCCCTCGGTAGTTGTTGCAGTCTTGGCGATCACCCTTCCCTTTCCAGAGAGGGACAACAAGGCCCCTCTTCCAGTCAGTTGGGATGATGCCTGTGTTCCAGGCAGAGCACAAAACTGCATGCAACGACATGAGTGCAGCATTTCCACCAGCCTTGAGAAGTTCGGCATGGATGCCACAGATCCCTGGAGCTTTGCCCCGTTTCAACTGGTTCACCGCAGCCCGTGTTTCCACAAGCGTAGGTGGACCACAGTTGATTCGAGGGTCAGCAACAGGGATTGTAACACCCTTGACGTCCAACTCGACAGTTGGGGGATCAGCCTGGTACAACCGCTCAAAGTAACCGGCCCAGCGGGCCTTCACTTCAGACTCCTCTGTCAAGAGCCTACCACTCTCTGCTCGAACTGTAGTGCTTCGAGGGATGGGCTTGGATGAACGTAATGCGCGAATTCCCCTGTAAGCGGGACGAGAATCACCTGTCCACAGGTGATGCTCTACCCCCTCACAGATTCCTCGCACATAGGCCTCCTTGTCCACCCTCAGTACACGTACAGTTTTATGCCTCAGCTCCCTGAACAGCTCAGCTCTGCCATTCAGCCTGGCCCTGCGACTCTGGTCAATGGTATCCAGTGTCCCTTGAGAGACAAAATTCTTCTTTGCCCTGCGGTGAGCTCCAAGGCATCCACCGGCAACATCAAGGACGGTGGTCTTGAAGGCACTCCACAACTCAATAACTAATAACACAACTCAGTATAACTGCTCAACCTTTGGGGAAACTTACAGATTACTTCATAAGAACAGAATTTCAACAGAGAGGAAGTCCACATATACATTGTCTGTTCTGGATTTACAGAGCACCAAAAATTGGGAAGGACTCTGACAGATGTTTGCCAGTTTATTGACAGATACATTACAGCAAAATTACCTATACAGGAGGAAGATCCAGTTATATAACCTTGTTACAACACTTCAACGACACAGTTATTCGGGTACATGCAAAACAAACACTCAGGCATGCCGATTCCATTTTCCAAAACCACCAACAGACAATACAATAATAGCACAACCACCAGATACTGAAAACATTGATCCTGCTTTGTTCGGGAAAAGGAGGGAAGATAATGCGCATTTCCTGAAATTGGTACAGGATGCTGTTCTGCATGACTGGAACAGATCTTTAGATGACATTCTAGCACATGTTAAAATGACAGAACCGCAATATATGAAAGCCTTACAGCACTCAACAAGCAATCCCACCATTATTTTACAATGTCATCCCTGGGAAACAACTATAAATAACTACAATGCTGATCTCCTAAAGATTTGGTCTGCAAACTTAGATGTGCAGTACGTAACAAATGCTTATGCCTGTGCAATGTATATTTTGTCTTCTGTTAGCAAAGGAGAAAGACAAATGGGAGAGCTTCTAAAATTGGCTTCGAAGGAATGTCAGAAAGATGATTCTATATGCCATCAGTTGAAAAAGCTTGGCAACGTCTTTTTCACTCACCGAGAACTAAGTGCACAAGAAGCCAGTTATCGACTTAATTCTATTCCAATGAAGAGGTGCAGCCGCATAGTCAATTTTGTAAACACAGGACTTTCACATGAGAACAAGGATGCTTAAACCAATGCAAAGACTGCAGTTACTGCCAGAAGATTCTGAGGACATTTTTGAAATGCATATAATTCATCGATACGCTGCGAGACCATACAGTTTGGAGGCTATGTGCCTGGCTGACTGCTACAATATACAGACATAAGGAAGGACCTACAAAAGATGCACAAGTTGGTTATGAGGATGATGTTGAGGAAGATGAAGATGTTGATAATACCTCTGGGACAGAAATACACCTTAAGAACAACCTTGGAACTATGAGGAAAAGGAAGACGGGAGCTGTCTTGCGATCACCACGATTTTCTTCTGTAAAAATCTCCTGATCGATACCATCATGCACTTCTAATGTTGTACTATCCGTAGCGCAAGGAAAATGAAGATTTAAAGGGAAGTAAAGAGACTTATCAGGAGTTTTTGGAGACTGTTATAGAGATTGTCAAATAAAACCAGTCAGTGTTTGAAAGCAATTCTGAGGAATTGGACATGGCATTGCAAAATATTGGAAATCTTCCAGAAGATATGTGGGACCAACTTGCAGCTGGACAGAAACAGCAACAATATGACGAAAAAGAAGAGAAGAAGCCCATCTGAGGATGAGGAAGCCGATGAATACATTGGGAGTTTGAGCATTCTCCCAGAATTAGGCAGGAATACTACCACTGATGAAATGTTTACAGTTGAATATGCCAACAAGCAATTGTCCACAGAACACTACTTAGATCTTGTGAAATCACTCAATACTGGACAATGGAGTTTGTTTGATTACATACTGACTTGGTGTCGAGATAAAGTACATGCAACCTAGAAATCTTCTCCTGTGTCACCTTTCCATATACACCTAACAGGAGGAGCTGCAACAGGGAAGAGTCACTTGATTAGAGCTGTTGTCAACATGGCAGAGAGAGAACTAAAACCAATACATGAGTCTGCAGACAAACCTACAGTTCTTCTGATCGCTCCTACTGGCATAGCTGATGCCAACATTGATGGAATGACCATACATCATGCATTGTGCCTACCTGTTCAAGGAAATATGGATGAGGATCCTTCAGTCAGTCAGGAAAAACTTTCATGTTTGCGACAATCTCTGGAAAATCTTACTATTGTCGTGATAGATGAAATTTCCATGGTTGGTCGACAATTTTTCAACTGGATATACAAGAGACTGAATCAGGTAAAAGGAGTTTTGTGATGTGATGTGATCCCAGTTGTGATGTAGCTGTTGGAGATTTTTTACCAGCTCAGTCCTGTCAAGCAATCTTCTATTTATTCAACACCCCAGGATGGTTACCAGTGCTTAAACCCTTTTCATTTATGGAAAGACTTTCAGTATATTGGAACTGACTGAAGTGATGAGGCAGAAGGGGGATGAAGAATTTGCATTGTTATTGAACAGAATTCTTCTGGGTGGGAAGTATGTTTCTGATGAAGATGATGATGTGCTGAAGTCCAGAATACGATCATCATGTGACCAAGACTACCCAAATGATGCTCTCCATGTCTATACAACAAATGATCTTGTGAATGAATACAATGCAAAGAAATGGAAAAGCTTGAATAGCATTGTGAGAAGGTAGTACATGCAGTTGATTCAAAGAGGGATTCAGGCACACATCAAGCACAAATCAAGAGCTTTAAATTTGGTGCAACAGACACAGGTGGTTTAGCAGATACATTGGAACTGGCAGTGGATGCAAGAGTTATGCTGATAAAGAACATTGATGTAATGGACCGGTTAGTCAATGGAGCCCAGGGTACAGTTGTAGATTTTGTCCACCAGAATAATGACCAAGACCAAGCCATACTTGCAGTGCTTGTCAAGTTTGATGATGCCAGTGTTGGTCATCAGCACCAACTTAAGTTTCCAAACAAAGTTCCAGGTGCAGTTACCATTTATCAAGAGGCAAGCAGTTTTCTTCTAAGCAAGAAGGGTGCAATTCAAGTTACTCGGAAACAATTTCCACTCAAAGTAGCATTTGCCACAACAATGCACAAGGTACAGGGTCTTTCCCAAGACAATATAGTTGTTTCATTTGAGGGAACATTCAAGAGCGGTCAAGCCTATGTTGCCCTTAGCAGAGCAAAGACGCTGGAAGGATTATTTCTTCAAAGCTTTGATAGGAAGAAGATCATTACAAGAAACAACAATGTCAAAGAAATACATAGAATGAAGACACACATGCCATTTAAAGAGTGTATACAAGAACTACAGAATCTCTCAAATGACAAGTGGACAAAATTAAGTCATCTCAATGTCACATCATTGTTAAAGCACAGGAATGAATTGATAACGTACACAAACTTATTATTATTCCCGCGCTTTCGAAGAAAAGCGGGAATATTGTGATTGTGTCCGTATGTCCGTCCGTCCGTCCGTACGTCCGTCTGTCTGACCCTGTAATTCCTCCTACACCGTTTGAAATAGGAACTTGAAACTTTGGGACATAGTAGATTTATTTATGGGGAAGTGCACAACACTTTCGGATTTTTGATATGACCCCTTGGGGCCGGGCCAGAGGGGTTGGGGTCATGGGGGTCAATTAAAAAAAAATTGTCTAGCTTTTTAAATCAAACATATTCATGAGTTATACATTTAACAACATATTTTTTTAAACACATGATAATCAGAGGGTGCTTGGGGGGGGGTAGGGGGTGCTTAACGGATAGGGGGTCAAAATAGCTCCTCCTACACTGTTTGAGATAGGAACTTGAAACTTTGGGACATTGTAGATATATGTATGGGGAAGTGCACAACACTGTCGGATTTTTGATATGACCCCTCGGGGCCGGGCCAGAGGGGTTGGGGTCATGGGGGCTGATTTTTAACCTCCGCCATCGAAGATGGACGGAGGTTACTGTTTTCACCCCTGTCTGTTTGTTTGTTTATTTGTGAATAGTATTACGGAAAAAGTCCTGGAAGGATTTTGACGAAACTTGGTGGGGGGGATTAGGTGTGGTCCAAGGATCATGCCATTAGATTTTGGACTTGGTCCAAAGTCCAATATGGCCGCGATGGTGGCCATTTTGAAAAAAATATTTGAATTTTTGTTTTTGCATTTCTACATGTTTTAAGTGATTTCCAACCCCCCAAAAAATAAATTTGTTAGAGAAAAAAAAACAAAATTTTGCAAATTTTTTTTCAAAAAAATTTCGATTTTATTTGAACAATATTTGAATTTTTGTTTTTGCATTTCTACATGTTTTAAGTGATTTCCAACCAAAAAAAAAAAATTTGTTAGAGAAAAAAAAAAAAAATTTGCAACTTTTTTTTTCAAAAAAATTTCGATTTTATTTGAAAAATATTTGAATTTTTGTTTTTGCATTTCTACATGTTTTAAGTGATTTCCAACCCCCCCCCCCCAAAAAAAATTGTTAGAGAAAAAAAACAAATTTTGCAAGTTTAAAAAAATATATATATTTTTTTTTGGCATTTCTACATGCGCGTCGATCTAGTTTAGTTTATTCAATCGTGGTTCAGTAGAGTCTGATCCGTTTTGACCAACAATGAATGGGATATCAGGTTCACTTAAGTGACCCAGCAGTATTGGCGGCGGAGGTTTTGCACTCTACCGAGTGCTCCCCCTCTAGTTTTAAAGTGTATTTGCCATTGTATATGGTAAATTCTTTTATAAATAACTTACTTATGTGGCCCCCATGAGTGACAAACAGTCACAGGTTTTACTGTATTTATCTAATTGATTATGAATAATTATAATTATTTTTATACACAGTTCATTCCAATGATTAAATTGATGCAGTTCTATATTGCTGGGCAGTGTTAAGTTAATGTTTCATGAAATGTTGACATGCTTGCAATGACTTCTGCTTTAGTAAACATAGTAAGTCTTTGGTCATAAAGCACATAAAATAGAAAAGAATAGTCAATCCATTTTGCAAGATAAAATTTCACCTAGCGTTAATGGGACAAAGCAGTGCGTGCGGGAATATGCGATGGTGTGCCATCGACAACGTAGTTCTTGTTTGAAAATGCAATGAGCTCTGGTTGCCATTGTAATAGACCTGATAGCCAATTTAAATCTTTATCTCAGTGCACACAAACCATCCCTAACAGAGTGATTTTATCCAATACTTTACAACAGATTCCATGCTTCCATTTTCTTTAAAAGCATTTTCAAGCAAATAAAGAGAAATGAGTACATAATTTGTGGACAAAGAATACATCTCAATATGAAAAATATTTGTTTCAGCATGATCAATGCAGAAACACCAGTGCTTTGCGATAGTCATGTGATCCACAGAGCTTTCTATCATCATATATGTCCATGCTCACATTTCACAAGATGGAATTAATGATTGGACTTCCACACCATTCTGTTGATCATTTCACAAAACTAAACTGAGATGGAACAAAGGATCCCTCCACCCACACTGCAAGTAAGTGCAATGCAAGGGGAAGGAGGGAGGGATGAGGCAAGACGAGGGAAGGTTTACGTGTTGAGGCTCATTGCATTTTAAAACCAACAATACAAGAGAGGTTTAGTGAACTTCCACAACTTTTACAAGCAACTTCCACACTTTGTAGTTACACGGTCAAGAAATGTTCCTATAACCTGTTGCAGATTCATATGAATCCTATATGATGGACAATGCTTAGGTGTTCTGGGTGAAATAAATTGCAGTTGAGAGAGAAAATAGGTGAAAAGGCACAAACCATATATGGACAGGAACGCATGCCATGTATATAGAGGTTGGCCGGGACAAGACTTTGCCAGAAAGATTCCACTGGAGTCGGCGTTTCCTCATGAATTGAGCACAAGCTCTTTCTCTCTCCAACAAGACCGCCCTGCCTTCCACAAGCAACCTGCCAACACGATGCTGCTGCTCATGCACTTTTGAGCCACACCCTTCATTCTGCTGCCCTGCTCGTCCATCTGCTCACTTTCCAACATGACCAGGTGTGATTATTTGCTTTGTTTGATAAAATGTTCACAATGGTCATCTCCACGTCTCCGTATACACCCTCACGAGACTCGAAATGATGATGATCTCACAGTGAAGCATTTGCATGTCGGGCTGACTCGGTTGTTGCTCACATTGCTGCATTCACAAGTCATTCACATTAATGTGGTGTGCAGTGATATTGTTTTGCAGGAGTGTGCAAGAAATACTCTGCCCTTTCTCATCGAACGCAATTTCTTCTGCAATGACTCATCCCATTTGGTAACCCAGTATTCTGGAGCTCTTATCTTGCACATGTGACCTGTCAAACTCCTTTTGACATTGGTGTTTATGTGGATTCGTTTCACTGAACTCTGATATCAGGGTTGTTTTGTATCGGGTTGTTTTTTGTTTTTTGCCCAGAAATTCAACTTGCCTTTGAACTGTGTCGTCTGGGTTTGAATCTTAACCCAGTTTTAAACTGCCATCCTGGTGTTTTGCCAGTAGCCGATGCATCAATGTGTGTTTCTCGGATGGACGTTGGGTGGATGTCCCATCTGCTGACATTAGTCAGCTTTAGTTGGGTGGATGTTAAAGATCTCATCGTGTCCTTTGAGAGTTGTTGACAAGTTATCACCGACATTATGCAAAAATTAACGAAGTGCAATTGACGGTTCTTTACTGCAGTGCCGGATTTCGACATGTGGTGGCCCCTGGGCAACCTTCAGTAGTGGAGGCCCACCCTACCTAAGAATACTAAAAAGGTGACAAGACATATTTACAGTCATCCATAAAGAATATTTTTCAAGAACAAAGAATCTGAACTTCTTTATAAAATAGAGAATGAGATAAGATGAATATCTTATATCTGTTATAGATGAATCTCTTATATCTGTTCCACTAACTACCAACTACCATTCAGGCACTCACAAATAGTGGGGCAACTTCGCTAAATATAGCATAACAATTGTGCATTTTGTGAGGAAAGCACCAAATTTGGCACACTAGTAGCCTATCATATTATGAACAGATTTAGATATTGGGCCATCTCAAATTCAGCCGCTGATGGCTGTGGCAGCCATTTTCCACTACCATCAAAAATTTGATGGCCACAAACATCCGTTTTAATTTTCAGGTGGATATACCCACGTAAAATCAATTTCTGTCTCAAGGAATCTAGTTATGACGAATGAATTGAGTATTTAAAAGTTAAAAGTAAAAGGGAAAGTTGCAAACTATAACTTTGTGAGCACTGTTGACGTCAAATTGAATGAATAGGATATCAGGTTCACTTGAGTGACCGAGCAGTATTGGCGGCGGAGGTTTTGCACTCTACCGAGTGCTCCCCCTCGAGTTTGTTTTGTATTTATCTATGCCGAAGTGACTGCAGAACAACGCGGGGCCATCGCAGGTGAGTGGCCCCTGAACATTGTTCACGTCGATTAATATACTGTTTTCTGTGATGGTGCGGATATTGTAGAGCGGTTGCTAAGTGGCTCTCTCTCTCTCTCTCTCTCTCTCTCTCTCTCTCTCTCTCTCTCTCTCTCTCTCTCTCTCTCTCTCTCTATCTCTATCTCTATCCCTATCCCTATCCCTATCCCTATCCCTATCCCTATCCCTATCCCTATCCCTGTCTCTCTATCTCTCTATCTCTCTATCTCTCTATCTCTCTATCTCTCTATCTCTCTATCTCTCTATCTCTCTATCTCTCTATCTCTCTATCTCTCTATCTCTCTATCTCTCTATCTCTCTATCTCTCTATCTCTCTATCTCTCTATCTCTCTATCTCTCTATCTCTCTATCTCTCTATCTCTCTATCTCTCTATCTCTCTATCTCTCTATCTCTCTATCTCTCTATCTCTCTATCTCTCTATCTCTCTATCTCTCTATCTCTCTATCTCTCTATCTCTCTATCTCTATCTCTATCTCTCTATCTCTCTATCTCTCTATCTCTCTATCTCTCTATCTCTCTATCTCTCTATCTCTCTATCTCTCTATCTCTCTATCTCTCTATCTCTCTATCTCTCTATCTCTCTATCTCTCTATCTCTCTATCTCTCTATCTCTCTATCTCTCTATCTCTCTATCTCTCTATCTCTCTATCTCTCTATCTCTCTATCTCTCTATCTCTCTATCTCTCTATCTCTCTATCTCTCTATCTCTCTATCTCTCTATCTCTCTATCTCTCTATCTCTATCTCTATCTCTCTATCTCTCTATCTCTCTATCTCTATATCTCTCTATCTCTCTATCTCTCTATCTCTCTATCTCTCTATCTCTCTATCTCTCTATCTCTCTATCTCTCTATCTCTCTATCTCTCTATCTCTCTATCTCTCTATCTCTCTATCTCTCTATCTCTCTATCTCTCTATCTCTCTATCTCTCTATCTCTCTATCTCTCTATCTCTCTATCTCTCTATCTCTATCTCTATCTCTATCTCTATCTCTATCTCTATCTCTATCTCTATCTCTATCTCTATCTCTATCTCTATCTCTATCTCTATCTCTATCTCTATCTCTATCTCTATCTCTATCTCTATCTCTATCTCTATCTCTATCTCTATCTCTATCTCTATCCCTGTGGCTGCTGGCTGCTGGCTGCATCATTGGTTGGGACGCAGCTATGCCACTGATGCAGTGCCCCCTTACCATTACACAGGTACTCATTTTGCCGACTTTGGAAAGATGACAGGCTGAGTCAACCTCCTGGTGTGTATTAATTCAAGCGGCCAATGGGGCTTGAACTCAGGACCCTGGGATCCCAAGCCACCACCCCAACCACTAAGCCAACACCAGGCTGCTAAGTGGCTTAAGCACTTCAATGAAATGGTTGATAAGGAATGGCTCACTTGGCAAGCGATTAGCAATCACCAAATCGTCATATGAAACACACACCTCCTGGAGGTGCCTGGAATATCAAATATATCCAAATTGGACAAATGAACACTTTTAGCAGTCAAAACTGCTGCTAAGTTTAATGCCGGAGTTTAAATTGTGTAATTTGGCTTACTTTACGAGATTCTCGAGGTTATATCATGTGCAGAAATGAAATAAAGCTACGAATGCTGGCATCTCCAGGTGTATATAAGCACTGCAGTGTACCCAGCGATTCATACCTATGATGAACAGGCATTCAATAACATCCTTGCAGCCTGTTCCAAGTCAAGGCATGGTTGAGCAAGGAAAAAAATATGGTGCTTCAGAACCCAGTGAGGTCATCCAGGTTGTGCCTAAAGTCCCCATCAAGATTAAGTCGCCAACGATGCACTTGATGAAGGATGAAATTAAATAAGACCGTCAATTATCGACAAAAGGGGAGTTTCAATGACCCCAAACACCCATTTTTCAGTCTTGTACTCCCCTTGGAGTTCCCTTGGTTATGCATGCCAAGTTTCAGGCTGATAGGTTTCATGGTTTTGTAGTTATGAAGGAGACACACACAGACACAGACACAGACACAGACACACATACCCACACACACACACACACACACACACAGACACGCACACACAGACACGCACACACAGACACGCACACACAGACACGCACACACAGACACGCACACACAGACACACACACACAGACACACACACACACACACAGACACGCGCACACAGACACGCGCACACAGACACGCGCACACAGACACGCACACACAGACACGCACACACAGACACAGACACACACACACACACAGACACACACACACACACAGACGCACACACACAGATTGCTGGAATTATTTACTGTCATGATAATTGACAACACCGAGAGTCTCCCTGTTGTCGTCCTCAGGAATTAGTTTATTACTCGAAGTGACTGTCATGGTATGTTGTACGGTTGCACCATTCAGTTCACGTTAACACGTCGTGAAGCTGGTTGTCTTGTGTTCAGGTAGTTTATTCGGTTGTCCTGTTTCTCGCGGTCGCTGGAGGACATTGAGGACATCGCTGGAGCGAAGGTGAAGCCGCACCGCAACAACACGACGGCCAGGAAATCGCCATACAGACTCACAACTTCAATCGAGGATCACGAATACAAAACGTATAAAGGGGGAAATAAACGTAAACGTCACAATGAAAATCTCGAGCGAGGTGGAAACACAATCCAACCAATGAAAATAAACCAACGTGATGACGTCAACACGTAGTTGCAATTTGTTATTTGACGAAGCGCCAATTGATGTTTGATCGATTGCGGTCTGGCGTTGTTTGTTCACGTGGTTTTGATGGATTTCAAACGATGGCGGCGGCAATCGGGTGAGTTGTTGATGGTTTCTTCGTGTTTGCCTTCATTTCTGGACGAGTTCAACCGTCTCTGCGTCGATTCGCCACAGTTTGTGTTGAAGAATTGTTTGTACGGAACTCGGGAAAATTTAATGGATATTTCGCGCTTCATTCGTGTCGAGTGTTGGTCCCGGAGTCGGGTGTTGTAGTTTATCTTGTGTTCGATATCATTAAATATTATTAAATAATTAAATCACGGTGATTGTACTTTTGTACTTATGTTGTACTTTTAAAATTGGGAACCTGGTCATTTTATATCCGATTCACACTCTCAGTGATGTACTGTTTATACATCATCGGGGGTGGTGGTATGAGGGGGAGGGTGTGAGGAGGGGAGGGTGTGGTGGGGGGGAGGATGTGAAGAGAGGTTGGGGGGGGGCAGGGCCGGATTTTCCAATAGACCATTGGCCTAGGCCCACCAGTAACTGGGGGCCCACCGGGGATTTGTGGGTTCTCTGATCGGTTTCATTGTATGCTTTTTATTATGCTTTTTATTTTACAATTTATTATGCTTCAGTTTCATTGTATTTTTCCATTATTCCTATGTGTAAGATGTACTTGATATGGAACTTGATTTACTTTGATTTACTTTGATGTACTTGATATGGAACTAATTTGATTATAAATTAATTATTGATGTGTTACATTATGTTGT
This sequence comes from Eptatretus burgeri, assembly GCF_056783735.1. NCBI lineage: Eukaryota > Metazoa > Chordata > Myxini > Myxiniformes > Myxinidae > Eptatretus > Eptatretus burgeri. The sequence goes on from NC_140961.1 coordinate 30,870,440, forward strand.
AATTCTTTTTTTTTACATAACAATATTATGATATATGTATATATTAAAAAAAAAAAAAATTTGGGGGGGGGGGGTGCACTGATAAGGTTTGGCCAAGGTTCCACAAGCAAATAAATCTGGTCCTGGGGGAGGGTGTGAGTTTGTGTGTGGGGGTGGGGAGGGTGTGAGTTGCTGGTGTGTGTGGGGGGAGGGTGTTTGTGTTTGTGTGTGGGGGGAGAGTGTTTGTGTGTGGGGGGGGAGAGTGTGTGTGTGTGGGGGGGAGAGTGTGTGTGTGTGGGGGGGAGAGTGTGTGTGTGTGGGGGGGGGGAGAGTGTGTGTGTGTGGGGGGGAGAGTGTGTGTGTGTGGGGGGAGAGTGTGTGTGTGGGGGGGAGAGTGTGTGTGTGGGGGGAGAGTGTGTGTGGGGGTGGGGGGGAGGGTGGGTGTTTGTGTGTGGGGGTGGGGGGGAGGGTGTGAGTTGCAGGTGTGTGGGGGTGGGGAGGGTGTTTGCAGGTGTGGTGGGGGAAGGGTGTGAGTTGCTGGTGTGGGGTGGGGAGGTTGTGAGTTGCAGGTGTGGGTGTGTGGGGGGAGGAAGGTTGTGAGTTGCAGGTGTGTGTGGGGGCGGGGGAAGGGTGTGAGCTGCAGGTGTGTGTGGGGGCGGGGGAAGGGTGTGAGCTGCAGGTGTGTGTGCAAAGGAAGGGGGTGAGTTGCAGGTGTGGGGGGGGGGAGGGTGTGAGTTGCAGGTTATGTGGGGAAGGGTGTGAGTTGCAGGTGTGTGTGCAAAGGAAGGGGGTGAGTTACAGGTGTGTGCGGGGGGGGGGGTGAGAAGTGTGAGTTGCAGGTGTGTGTTTTTGATATTGTGTGCACACTTAAACCACTGGATGTAATGAGTTGAAATTTGGAGTTTGTCCTCTTGGGAGGGTGGGAGGGGGGTTTAGGCATTAAAAGAAAAAAAAAAAAAATCATGGAGTTGGTGGTATCGGTGGTTTCCAAATTCCTCTGTGTAACACCGCTCTTGGTGGAAGAGTTTTACAAATCCTCGCAGTTTAGTATTACAATATTGCCTGGATGAAAACTTTATAAAATCAAAAACTACTTTGCCAATTTACAGGGTGCTCTGTATTTGATACACTGGATTAAGTTTGTATAAAAATGGTGGTTGCACTCTGAGTGCACATGGGAACGCTCTGCTAAAGGCCCGGTCACACCTTGACGTTTTAGCCAGCGATGGCAACGTATTAAAATGTATGTAAAACGCTGGCTTACGTTGAACTTTCGATGTTTTTTTTTAAAGATTTAAAGATTTTTTTTTAAAGTCTGTTAAGTAGAGCTGTTTAAGTGTTTTCTTTTCATTGTACATTGCATTTTATTAGTGATAACTCTGCTCTTTGTTGTGCTTCCCCTCCCCGATTATTATTGTAAAATAAACCCCCCGTGTTAAATGTACCAGCTTGTTTTCTGTGCTTTCCTCCATTGGCCTAGCATGGTGCGTGTTGCGAATTGGTAGGGCCGTTCGTGCCGTGGATTGTTCATTTTGACCGGCGCGGCTCTGGTAACTCTGCTTGGTTACGCCGGATCCGAGTCGGTATCTGCGACTCGGTCCGGACAGAGTCTGCCGGGGGTGTGGTTTTCCCCGGTAGTTGGACGACGTGGTACTTAGGTATATTGAAATTAGGCAATTAACCCTACCCCACGCCGTCAAAGTATTGGCGATTCATGGTCCTGAAAAGGGGCCCGTGCCTTTCAGACTTATCCGAGAGTCACGACCTAAATTCAGGTGTGTGGTGGGAGACGTCTATCCACCACCTAGTACAGCATTTGTGCTGTTCAAAAATTGTTTTGCCCTGCCCAAGCTCCTGTATATCTTGCGTGTGTCTCCCTCCTAACTGAATGGTGCACAGGTAGGAGCTTTTGACCGCACCGTTTGCGAAAGTAAGTAAAATCTCCAATGATGCTTTCAACGATTGTGCTTGGATGCAAGCTACGCTCCCAGTTAAGCAGGGAGGTCTGGGTTTAATGTGGGTTATTGATATTGCTCTCCCTGGCTTCATCTCCTCATTGCTGGCATTCCCTCCCCTTCCCCCTCTCCACCCCCCAGTCGATTCCTTTCTGTCCCGTGTTAGCGGTTTGGCATGAACGGGGTTGTTGACAGCGGTGGTGTTGTCATGAAGTTCAGCCCATATTGATGTTTGCCAACCCGGAGGCCTGGCCCGGCTTAGCTAAAATTCATGGGACGTTGAAGCAGCAAGAGTGGCTTTTGTCAGCCTGTTGAACAGTGCAGATCATGTCACCAGAGCCCATCTTTTGGCCTTTCTGTTTCTTGACCCTGTGTCTTTATGTGTTGTGGTTGCACTATGAGTTGCAGCATCAGTCTCTGAACGGCATAAATGTTGATGCGGCAGAATGATGGATACACTTGGACACCATTGTCTGTCATGCCGTTTCAGTGCCAGTCAATCTTTTAGACGTTCGACCATGAATGATGTGGTCAAACATGCCCTTTATGGGGCAGGGATACCATCTGTCTCAGAACCCCTTGGTGTAGACCTTGGTGAGAACACCTGCCAGAATGGCTTGAACATTGCCCCATACAAGAATGGGAAAAGTCTAACCTGGGATTGCACTTGTGTCGACACTTTCGCCAAATCACACATTTACAATACAACTTCAAAAGCCGGAGCGACTGGCACCGATGCGGAAGTTCTGAAATGCAATCAATACGCCAGCCTCAGCCAAACTTATTTATTCGAACCAATCACCGTCGAAACAACCGGAGTGTATGGATGATCTATGTCAATTTTGTTATAGTTTCATCTTTTTTTAAACTTCCATTTGCTTGATTGAAGTTTAATTTATTTTTTTTATTTTAAGTTTATTAACAATTAATACACAGTTAGTGTGCGTAGGTGAACAAAAGCAACTTCGGTTGGGCAAAACTTCCTGCCTGAACTAATGTGTGGACCATGTTGGACCAAAGAAGGAAAAGATGAAACAGGTGCCAGGCTGGGTTCATTTATAACATGAGCAATTTATTTCAAGTGAGGGTGAGGAAAGGTCATGTGGCACAACAGAAGGTTTTATTACAATATGTGAAGCAGGCGAAAGCAAAGATTCCTGGGTGCGGCAATAGAAAATAGTTATAATTCACAAAAGACAGTGCGAGCTTAACCGATCTAAACTTCTGCAATCTGAACTTATTCAAACAAGTGCCCACAGACACACACCTGAGGAAGCTGGAGAGCTCAGAAAGAGGAGAAGCAGTTGAGTTGGCGACCTCTTGGTACCTGATGCGGTTGACGGACCTCAGCAACCCAATTGCTTTGAAGGGGGGAGGAGGGAAGAAAACTGGGGAGTCTATGGTGCTTGAATGGGAGGTGTAACTGAGGTCACTCACTAACAGTGAGTCCCAGCGCATATTTGCGCTTTGAGTTGCGTGTGCCGACTCGCAGGCACCTCTGTTCCCCGGCATCTCGAAGGATGGTGGTGAGCGTCCAGAGAGCTAACGGTGGTTGTACTGAGGTGGGGAAATCGCTGTGGTATATGTGGTAAGGACATTGGAGCATTAAGGTGGTTGTGGTGAAGAGACTGAAGTGGTTGTGGTGAGAAGGTCGAGCGTAGGTTTCTGTGGGGATTTTTATGAGGCGTTGCGATTATGGTGAGCGTTATGGCGTCATGGTGAGTCGTCCATTTGTGAATGGCGCACAGTTCAAACGGGGAAATGGCGTGCATATTGCTAATGAGACCATCGCTGGAGCGTTCCTGTCTGGTCTGGCTTGCAGCCATGCGTGAAGATCATGTGTGAAATAAAATGAATGAAAGAACAGCAAAGGGGAATTGAAGACGTAACTAAAAGCCCGACGCAATGCATCTTGTCCCAATTACCCACTAGACATAATGTATGGGCTAACTAAACTTGTACTAATGAAATAAGTGTCTCAGGACTGCTGTATGTTGGGTGCCATTGCCTTGGGGGAGTGCAGGCTTCGCAGAGCCGCCACAATATTATTTAAATTGAAAGATTGGCTTAAACTTTTCCTGTCACTGGGGACAGATATCTTTGATAACTTTTCCCACCACTTGGGATGGTACTCTTCTGAGTTATTTATTATTTTGAATCTGGGTTCAGGGATTGAAATCAAACTTTGTTGAAGTATGTATGAATGATGTAATAATGTGGGTGGAGGCATGTCTGGCAACGCCACGATATGGAAAAGTGCTCTTCTCGTTTGCCCTTCCGCTCAGTGGTGAATAATCACTTTAAAAATTCTTGGACCCAGTTCCGGATCTTCACTAAATTGAATTAATTCTTCCTTGTCACACATCCAGCCTCTCCACTAAATTTCGTCTGAATCCGTCCAACATTTTGAAATATCCTGTTCACAAACGGATCTTGAAGTTCAATCTTGAGGTTGGACGGATGATGTTTTCTGGCTCTCCTGATAATGGACACACGTTTGTTGTGGGCTTTGTGTGATTAACTGAGATTGTCTTTTGTCTTAAGTGCTTTACATGAAGAGAAGGCAATTTGTTTTAAATATGTCCCTCTGTGCTGTGTTTACCTTTGCAATCTCTGTCATCCATTTTCCTTGCAATCCCCATCATTTTGTTTTGCTCACAAGCTGCAGCTCCATGACCCTCAATCCAAATAAACTCTCCATTGCGACTTTGCTCTGTCCCTTGAGTTTTTGTAATTTGATGACAAAAATATTTTTGCATTCATGTTTTACCTTGATGCATAATTTAATTCCCATTAAATTTTTTTTGTTGTTGCTGCAGGAAAAAAAAAAAGGGCATCAAACGGGAGGTTTGTGAGGCTGCTGGATCAGGTAATGTACCAGTTTGTGGATTGTATCTGTTTACCGATTGCCAGATGTGATAATTGTGATATCATTGTTCCATCATTTATCAAATTTCACACTGAGGCCACAAATGTTTTGAAAGCTTCCAGTTTTAAGTCGAGAATAGCTGAGATTGTCGTGGGAGCTTTCCCAAAATAGTTCCAATGTGAAAATAATGTGGTGTACAGTTTTATTAATTAATTATTTATTTATTTGTATATTCGCTCATCCCCCGTGCAGTGGTTGGACGGGGTTTTGCAATCACTTCTGTGTGTCTGTGTCTGTCTGGGCCTTAACCCTTTTTAGGTCATCTCTATCATCTCAGTAGAGATGACGTAATAACAGTCTCGAAGTCTGTCCGCCCGTCCATATGTCCTCCGTCCGTCCACAATCAAACCGAGTGGAGACAAATAACCAATAGTGGAATGGATAGAGGTCGATGAGACATGCACAACGATATAACTTTCAAGGTCGTCCAAGGTCGAGGTCAACGTCACGAGGCTGTCAAAGTTGCGAAAATCGTCAATTTCAAATCGTATCTCCTCCCTCATTTATCAAGAGAGATCAAATGTTATTCGTGATTCAGATACTACGGACTATTATCAAGAACAACACAAGCCATTTTTTTGAAATTTGCTGTCGTTCCGATTTTATAGCCCTTCAAACTTCGTTCTGATTCCCCGTATGGGCCATTCATAAAGTACATACAAAAAAGTATTAAATTAAGAACCGGAACTCTCCGAGACAAATATTACAATTGAAACTTTTGTCAGATTTAACTAAAACAATGGAACACAAGTTTATATGCACACTTACTTTCATTTATTACATTAACATTGTCTTGAATGTCAATTTGTACTTTTATTTTCATAAATGACGTGCTGTGATATTAAAATAAAAAGGTAAATCGCACTGCTCGGGACTGCATTGTCATGACTTACAAACATCGGTTCATAAGGAACTGCTGGCTTTGGAAGCGATTAGCGTTGTATGAGGGGGTTGGTTGGTTTAAAGTCCGCGTAGGCCTGCGTTATGGGGTGGGTGGGTGGTACGACTGCTGCATACATACTTTATGAAAGTGGTTTCGGACGACATGAAAGCGTTTCAGAAGATGAAGGTGAGCCTGTCGTCATCGCGAGGGGGAAAAAATATCCCCGTTCACAGGAACATTTTCGACTTGATGTTGAATCCGTGGACGTCAATAATTGTTCCATATTACTGTATTACTGTAGTTAATAATTACTGATGCATTTGAGATAAATCTACAGTTCGTTATAATCTTCAAGTATTCTGATGTGATGTGAGACGCATATCGGGGTGGGTGGGTGGTCACTAGCCTACATACAGAGGGGGGTGGGTGGTTTTGAAACCCGGAAGTAGAGCATACGTACTTTATGAACTGCCCCTATTCCAGTCTGGCACAGAGTTACTTGCTTTCGACCTCTGGCAGAGATGACCGGCACTCCCACTCGGGGGTATTTTTTAATTTGAGCTTTTGTCATCAAATTATCTACAAAGCTTTATGATGAGAAGATAGAAAAGACAAATTAATAATGACCTCAAAAGGTCAGCATCACAAATTGTTAATTTGCATCCAATTGACCTGAAATTTTAAGAATTTGCATGTTGGGTCACTGAATTAGTTCCCAATCCAAAGCTGAAAGCCGATTATATTTTTACTTTTTTTTGAGCAAAAGGTCAAGGTTGCTTAAAATCATCAATTTTCATCCGATTGACTTGAAATTTGGACAGGGTGTGCATATTGTCACTGAATTGGTTCGTCAATAAAATGCAAGAGGCTGATTGTTTTGAGGTGAAAAGGTCAAGGTCACTCAATCCTCAGTTTACATCAGATTGACTTGAAATTTGAGCGGGGTTTGCATCCTGGGTCACTGAAACCTATTCCTTTAACGTCAAAAGGTCGTGGTCGCCTGAAATCGTCATTTTGTTATTTTGGCTGATTTTGTCATATGGAAGAAGAAGAAGAATGCGGACAGCCTTTGCATTTTCAAATTCCTTCTGTTTTTACTTGAAGGACCCGCTCTCTTCGGGAGTGGCGTGGTAGGTTATTCTGTTATCCATATTCAAAACGATGTATTTTGAAATACCCCCCACTGCAGAATTCAAAACACCTCACTGCACTGGCAAATGTGGGGACAGCAATACTGTACTGCAAAGGGTAGCGACTTGTACTACCCTATCACGGTGACACTACACATTCACAGAAAGAATTTGCGTCTCTGCCCCAACTTCCCTCCCCCCCACCCCTTTCCCCACCCACTCCCCAAAGACCACCAGCAAAGACAGAAACACCCTTGTATACAAATTGATGTCATTCTGATCCGATGCAGCAAGTCTGGATTTAATCGGCCCAGAACTGCAGGAGGAATACTGCGACAAACAAACAAACACAAACACACACCGGTCGTGAATTATAGTTACTGGCAGAGTACCCGCCCTTGAAGTGATGTTGTTGCACGCATGCACCACATTCTTCTGTCCCACACCTTTTTTTTTGAGTGGTCAAAAGGTCAAGGTCACCCAATCCAACTGAAAGCTCTGTATAGGAAGTGTAGAGGCAACTGAAGGCTCTGCAGTGTCAAAAATATAATGTAACCTGGGAGTAGGGTGAATATACTGATTCTTGCTCACTTTTCCCCATGTAAGTGAATTAGGGATTTTCAGCGATTCATATTTTTTTTCCCTCAAAAGTAAACCCCCTTTTTATCCCAAGGTATATTTATTTGTCTCCCCTTTTAACCTCGGGGCACTCTATTCACATAACCAATGCAATAAGATAAAGATTTGTTCAAGTTGCAAAGTAGTAATGTGATTTGTTAAAGGTGATTCTGAAGAAATATCTGAAACATGTAAGCTGAGGGACATTCTTTTTAAATAACCAATGCATATTGTTTAGCTCACTCATTGAACCTATAAACATTTGTTCATTCTCAAATTCCTTCAATAGTTTAATTTTCTTGGCACAATAATCCCCATCTAAAATATTTAAAAATAAAACATTTGAATCTTTATATTTTTCAAGATACCCCTTTTGTGTCATTATGAAATGATATATTTCTCTTAATGATCTCATCTGACCACCTCCTGAGTTGCATATCATTTTGAGATTGTAGTAAATTATTTTTCCATTGTTCAATTGATAACCATCAAATTTTTCAGTCCATTCAAGGATATTTATTATTTTCTTTACATCCTCGAACTTATTCGTTTTTAAATTGATTCGCTTATCTGTTTTATTTACCTTTGTTTTAGTTATTTTTTCAATAAGACTTATTTGATATTTTTCGCATTCATTATGTTTTCCATTTATGTACCAAGACTGAGATTTTCTCCACTCTTTAGTTTGATTAATACTTGGTTCGACCATTTATATATTGTGAAAAAGATGGCGGTGGCCCTTAAAAACCCTAACCCACATTGTATTCTATAAACTCTATGATTAAATATTCACTCTGTCATACAATATCCATATGGAACACAATCTATTCCATTATCTAAATTAAATCTCTTATCATCAAAGGCTCCTAATGCCTTTTTATTTACTTCTTCACTATATATCTTATGATTATAACTTCTTATTGTATTCATTTTCCTATATTCTTCTTTCTTATTCATCAAACAATTGTAATAATTTCTAAAAGTTATTGATTTCTTTATTACATATTTCTTTATTCCCTTTAACCTTTTATCAATCTGATCACCATACTTATAAGCATATGCCTTTGCTCTCAATCCAATAAACTCACTCTTTAATTTTCCACCCAACTCATCCTTAAACTTACCAATAACCTTTTCATTCTTTTTTGAAAATAACTCTCTCTTCTTACTAAAATTACTTGTATCATATAATCCAATATTTTTCTTCATATCTTTAGAAACATCATCAGTTTTTTATATGTAGGACAAAACTATCAGTGTCGATATACAACAATGAAACATTTTCACCATACTCTTTCTTTAAGCTATTATACAAATAATCATACATCAATATCTTTGATAAATCAAAAACTGCTGTTCCAATATAAATTGGTTTATCCATTACAATACTTTCCTTTTCCATATGAATAGCAGAAAAGTTCTCTGAAAAAAACCTCTTCTCTCTTAAAACTTGGTTTATTTATCAATCTCGAAGCTTCTTTCCAAGATGTTGCAAATCTAATGTTTTGCCTGTTTCTAACATTCTCCATTGTCTTTCCAAAGACAGCATTATTCATCAATTTATAGAATTCCCCTTCAAACTTTACTTTTGTATTTGTTCTCGTATCTGTATTGAATTTAATATACTTTTTCATCCAAGGACTTTGTTTAAATTTTAAAACTCTATGAATTTTAGCTACTCTCAATCCTTCTCTCAAAAACTGTTTCAAGCTTCTTAATAACATTTTTTGTTGATTTGCCTTTAATATTAAAACTTTTATGATACTTAACCATTCTTTCTTTGGGTTTCTTTCTCACATGCAAAAGGAAGGTCTTTATGCTTATTATGAAGATCACTCGGGTAGCTCAAATCAACTTCAAAATAATAACCTCCTTCTTCCTCATTCAATTCGTCTTGAGAAGAAATAACAATATTCATCAAAGCCTTTTCATAATCTTTTTTCTTCCACCCACTCTAATTTACCATAAGGCAGAGATTGAGACATTGCCCATCCATACAAATTATTAGCATCAAATAATTATTATCTTTTTCACTATCATAATTTGGAAGATATTTATTATTTGCTTTAGCATATCTTTTTGAACATATTTGTGATATTCCACATCTCTTCGACTTCTCAATCATCAAAAGCGTATCTACATCACTGATTAAATCTATATATATATATTTTTGTCATTTTCAACATTGAACTCCAAGCTAAACCAGGAGCTGTGAAATAGTGGGCAGGATCTAATCAATAACAATTTTTATTATGACAGAGTGATCTAAAAGCTTCAAACACATCAGCTAACAATAAAACATCTGTTTTTAGATACAAATCATGATATTCTCCAAGGTTCTTTATCTTAAATATTTTTCAAATTTTTTGTGCGTGTTTATATTCCTTATCATTTTCATAAAGGTTATTATAGAAACTTTCTTTTGAAGGAAGTCGTGTTTCTTTAAATCTCATAAATGAATCCATATAATCATAAGGATAAATTCCCTTACTTGTAAGAATTTTCTCTTTACTTTGAATTTTATTCCTTGTTTGAATTTCCTCTCGAGTTAGAATTCCCTCTTTAATCAGAATTTCCTCTTTAGTTAGAATTTCATTCATTGTTTGAATTTTCTTTATAATTAGAATTTCTTCTTCAGTGAGAATTTCTTCATGAATTTCCTCATTAATTAGAATTTCCTCTACTTTGAATTCTCTCTTTAATCTGAATTTCCTCTTGAGTTTGAATTTCCTCTTTTGGAAAGAATGAATTAAGATTTGGAAAAGAGCCCGTGGAGCTTAGATTTGATGCTAGGTCGGCGAGTGGTGTTCCCATAAACTTGCAAGAATCTAGAAACCTAATACGAGTTAAAGGTTTTGTGAATATCATTTTTGTAAATGAAATATACTTTTGACTTGTGTTTGTTTTGGCACAAATATTCCCTGGTGTTTTTGAAAGTTCATTTATAAATAGATGTGTATCATAGTTGGCGCTGTTGTGAAGAAAGACTGGAATAAAAGAAGGAAATTTATAATTAAGATTACAACAGGAATGAGCGGGACCTCTATATTTACCAGTAAGATGACAATGATCCCGAACTTTAGACTCCTCAATTTCCTCCTCACAAATATGACAGATATTGTTCTTTCTAAATTCTAATTTTTCTTCTTCGGTTAATTTCATCGGTTCATTTGTTTCTTTCATTCATTTAGTCAGTCTTATACAATCCTTTTCTAATCGTTTTACAAACTCTTGTGAAGCTTTTTTTCCACTATAATTTTCAAGTTTATTCTACTTTTCTCCAACAGATGATTTGATATAATAACAGAAACCACAAGGAATATGTTTTTGATATTTATTTGTATGTGATTCTTTTGGATGAGGAGAAGCAGAATTTATCTTTTTTAGGATACATTCAAAATCAGCGTATCTCACAAATGGGTGCATGATAGATTTATTATAATCTTCAAAAGAAATCTTTTCACCAGGTTTAGGCATTATAATTACAGCTGATTTATGATTACTACAATATTTTGAATGTTGTTTTAATCGTTCTTTTGTATGAAATGAATTAAGACATCGCTTACAAGGTTATATTTTGTTTGCTGTTCTGAATACCTGAGAAGAGATTAATCTTGTTAAATTATTGATGTATGTGTAATGTGAATTCTTTCCAACACTAAAATATAAAAGATCAATGTGTGTTTCTTCATTTTTATAGTTGTTTGAAATTTTTAATATTTGAACTTTGTTTGTATCCGTTAATCCATATACATTAATAGAAAGATTATTCTTTTTCTCAAATTTAGGAATATCTGTTAGTGGCATTGGGAATTTAAAATCTTTAATGTCCAAGGTATTCTCATATTTCATATATTGTTTTACTCTTTCTGAATTATAATTTGGTGGATGTAAGTGAACAAGAACAGACCAGAGAAAACATTTATTATCATTGTTCTTAATATTAACAACTGCCTTCTTTAGTTTTATTTCTTTTGGTACTTCACTATAAGAAGAAGCTTTAAAAGGGTTTGATTTTAGAATGTGTATATCTAAAAAGATGATTTTTAATAATATTAAATCCACTTCCTACCACTGTATTATCAACATCCTCCTCTTGTCTTGATAGTTCTTCATAAACCCCACTATTCAAAAAATCTTGAAATGATGTTATAAAATGAAGATCTGTTCTCATATATAAGGAGTTTGTTCTTCATCTTGTCTTTTCATATTCATTTTCACTCCCATATAAAACTTTAAAGTTTTCATTTCTTTTTAATAACTTTTTCAACATAAGGTTTCACTATTTCAATTGATTCAGCCATTGATGATGGACCGGGTTCTCCAAATTGAAAAATCCTTATTTTTATATGCCCTTTAAATGCCCCATCAGTGTTTTCAATATAATAGTCTTCCTTTACTTTAAACTCATTTTTCTTCTTTTTGTGATTGAAGGTGATTCTTATAACTACTCTTCAAAACATCCTTCGAGCAGATATCACAATGTTTTCTTTCCAACTCAACAGGAGATATTTGATGAAATAGATTAAATGTGTGTTTGTTGGTTCAGAGGTGTTTTCTATAATGTTTATATTCGTGATTACAAACATCGCAGTACGTTGTATTCACCATATTTATATAATAAAACTTTGCTTAAACTAAAATTTTCTTGATGAAAATTTCGTTTATTTTACAGGTGAATCTGTGCTTAAAAGAACTTTATCCTCCAACTTTTTTCACTTAATAAATACAATGTTTCAAGACACAAAAGACAAGTTTCAATCAATCTCTTCATTTGTAAAAGATACTGAGAAATATGTCAAGGATGTAAAATTGAACAAAGATAAATATAACAACTATTGGATAAAAACAATTATGATAAATAATACGAGTTCTTCAATTTCCTTCAGTGTAAGGGCTTTTACTATACCTAGAAGAACATCAATTAAAGTATCTCTAACAAAAGTTTCTCCTCTCCTTCTGGTAATATATTCAAAACTAGAAAAAGCAATGAAACAAGAAAAAGTATCAAAAAATAAAAACCTCATGGATGAAGCTTTAGAAAGAAAAGATAAGACCATCTGTAATATGCAATGAGAAATTTGTATTTTTTTTCAACAACCCTAAAGATGTTAATCCTGATTAAATAAAGGATGTTAATATATCAGGTGAAATGACATTTCGTTCAGTAGTAGTTAAGCATCATTTTAAAATTACCTTTAATGTAAGAAATGTAGCAGTTGAATCTGTTAATGAAAAAAGTATATAGATATCTATGGTAATGTTTTTTTTTTTCTACTAATTAAATATTCAACTGAAGATTATGAGAGTGATTATGATACCGAGAGTTTGCATTCAAACGATGGTTATGATACCGAGAGTTTGTGTTCAAACGAGAGTTATGAAAGTAGTTTTATAGATGATTCTGAAAGTATCGAAGATGAATTTCAGTTGAAGTAAAGTTTTACTTTTTAAATATGATAGACTTCCCTGATTCTCCATATGACAAATTTGAGAATTGTCCTGCGTGTGAAAGACGGGGATTAAACAGTCAAAAGACTATAAACAATGTATATTCTGTGATTATCTTCTAATTAATGATAATAAAAAATTTAAAAAGGAAAATAATTATTTTAGATTTACACCAAAAATGAATTACTTTACAAGATTGATTCGATAAATGAATGTAAAGTATGAGGGTGATAACACACCTTTCCTTACAAGGGAAGAAACTGAACGTATTCGAGAAATGTTCAAAGGATTGTTGTTATATATTATTCATGGATGTGATTTTTCAGGGAAATATCAACACAAGATATTGCATGAATAAAATAATGGATTATCTTGAAATTAAACCTGAACTTCGGATAAAATATAGAGTTTCTAAAAAAGCCAACAATAAATTAAATAACCTGTTTTACAAATATATAAATGAATGATTTTTTTACCCATTTGGGAAAATAAGATAAAATTTAACAATCATAAAAATCTTCCAAATTCATTAAGATGTCTCATAGTTGGTTCAAGCGGATGTGGAAAAACCTGCTTACTTTTGAAGATGCTCCTGACTCCCAACTCTTTAGATTATGATAATTTAATAATTTTCACAAAGTTGAGTTTTCAACCAGAGTATCAACTACTCTCACAAGGTTTTAATGCTGGTCTTCAAAAAGAAGATATAATCGGTTTATTTAAACTTCAAAAAAACCTAAATGATTATTACATTGAAGATATAATTCAACTATTTTGTGATACACAGAGATGTAAAAAGAAATCAAAACCGATAACTTGTATTCTTAGTGATAATACGGATGATATTCTGTCTCCCCAAGATTTGGATGAATCTAAAAAGAACCTTGTTATCTTTGATGATTGTGTTAATGAGAGAAACCAAATGGTAATGGACAGCTACTGCACAAGAGGGAGACATTCGTCTTGTAATTGTATTTATCTTAGTCAATCATACTTTCAACTTCCTCGTCATTCTATCAGAAACAATGCTAATACTTTAATTTTATTCAAGTTAAATTCAATAGATATAAACAATTTTTGGAGAGACAATTGTTCTGCATTCTGCAGTAAAAAGGAATTTGGGGATTACATGAAGCACACGACTGAAAAATATTAATATGTGAAACAAGATGAGATATTAAATGATATTTTCCAATAAATAAATGGATGCGAAAGAAAGAGCAAGAAGATTTAAGGAACATCAAGAGTTGGTTTCAAAAGTTGTAAAACAACAGGAAGACATAAAGAAGAAACGCAGACAGAGACTAACGGGCGAAGAAGCATTTGAAAGGAAACGAGAAATTTTTTAAACCACTTTGAAAAACTTCCCAAGAAAAAATTAAAGATGTTTCCACAGTTCCCACAGTAGAATATACTCCTAAAAAACTTCAAATGTTAAAAGATTTTGATCAAATGACTGAGGAAGAATTAGAGCATTTAGGAGAATTAGAATATGATTATGAAGGTTTATTTCAACAACTGGCAGAGATGAATCGACCCCCTGATTATATTGTGAATGCTCTTCAAAACAATGAATATTCAGCGGATTCAAAAACCAAAGCAGGACTCATTCCAACAGAACAACCAGCAATATTTCATTTTGTTCAAGAAAAGGTATTGATATTTAATGATGAATTAAAGTTCTTGAGTTCTGCTCAACCCCCTGTTAAACTAACTTCAAGATTAATGTTTCTTCTCACAAAAGATGGAAGACAAGGTTCAACTGAGGGATGAATCAAAGTATATTGATAAACCATTGGATATGAAAAATAAGGATGATAGAGTATATATTGATCTGCTGAACGCTCTTAATTATAGGGTTAGTATTTCTGGTAAAAGTAGGAAAAATGAGAAGGAGAAACACATTATTCAGGCTTTAAGTATCCTGGGTTTAGGTGTTAGTTTTCTTCCAAATGACCCATCGCAATAAGTTAATAGACTTATTGTTGTTAGGTAGTAAGAAAGCTGGAAATAACAATTGGTTTAATGAAGCATCAGCCATTTTAGACTAGTTGATGAACATCAAAATAATGAATAAATCTCAATATAAAGACATTTTATCTCGTATTAAATTAGATGAGAAGCACAATCCTGAGTTTTAATTTCACAACAAGCGACCACACATCTTCATTCCCATACCCACGACAACTTGACCCAACAAAAGAATATGAGGCATCTTTATTAACCTCCGCCATCTTCGAAGATGGATGAAGGTTACTGTTTTCACCCCTTTCTGTTTGTTTGTTTGTTTGTTTATTTGTGAACAGTATTATGGATTTCGACGAAACTTGGTGGGGGGGGGTTAGGTATGGTCCAAGGATCATGCCATTAAATTTTGGACTTGGTCCCCCCCCAAAAAAAAAATTGTTAGAGAAAAAAAAATATTTTTTTTGCATTTCTCCATGTTTTAAGTGATTTCCAACTCCCCCCCCCCCAAATTTTTTTTTTTGCATTTCTACATGTTTTAAGTGATTTTGAACCCGCCCCCCCTCAAAAAAAAAATTTAGAGAAAAAATTTTTGCAACTTTTTTTTCAACAAAATTTCGATTTCCTTTTTTTTTGCATTTCTTCATGTTTTAAGTGATTTCCACCCCCCCCCTCCCCCCAAAAAAAAATTGTTGGAGAAAAAGAACTATAACTGTCAGCACTGTTGACATCAAATTTAATGAATAAGATATTATTGAATATATTCAATTGAATAAGGTTCAATTGAGTGACCCAGCAGTATTGGCGGCGGAGGTTTTGCACTCTCCCGTGTGCTCCCCCTCTAGTTGTCCATGGAAACTTATAATACCTTATTTAATATAACTGATAAAAATGACAAGTATAGTTTATTATGTCTCTGCTGTATCTGAAATGATGAAATTTACACTATATACATTCAGTGATAGAATGGGAAAGGGGGCTGTCGAAGGTTTTATTCCTGATATGTCAACGGGAACAACCACAGACCCTGGATATACTCAAAGGAAAGGAACGTATACTGATGATACAAAAGCAGTTAATAGTTTTACTGTGGCAGTTCCTCTTAAAGGTATATTTGGATTTTGTGATCATGATAAAGTTCTGTATGGTCTTAAAATTAGATTTCAACTACAAAGGAATGATAATGAAAATAGATTACTTTTTGGTGTTGCTTGTGCTTTTGGTGATCAGAATAAATTTGTAATTGAGGAAATGAGTTGGTATATTAGTGAATATACTCCGAATCTTAAAACAGAAGAGATGTTGAATAGAAGACTTAACTCAAAGAAACCACTCAGTGTATCATACCTCAAAACAAGATGTCATCACGTTAAACTAAACCAAACCACTCACACATGGAATTTGGGTGTTCTGGAAGGAAAGCCACGATATCTGTGGATCATTTAAAAAAAAAAAACAGATGGCGATACTGCTACCGATAAGAATAATGCATTGAGTGATAATGCTATGGTGAAACAACTTCGTATTTCTCGAGATGGAACATTTTATCCACGAGATAGATTGAAAATTAATTGGGAAAAAAATGATTATGCTGAAGCATACAAGTCTTACCAAAAGGTGTGTGAAAGTAATGGAAATAAAGAACCTATTTTAGATATGACAGCATTTAAAAGTTTATATACAATCTATGCGTTTGACCTGAGTGCTCAAAAGGAAACTATAAAGTCGAATCGAGTGGATACTTCCCAATACATTGAAAGAGGAGAGAGTGAAGAAGTTGATGCATATTGTTTGCTTTTGGAAGAAACAGAATTACAGATTCATACAGATAATGGTGTTATGATTAGTCTCACATAATTTTTTGTTTAATAAATGAGTGGCAAAGTACCGGTATATGTTAATCAAATCAATCTTCATAAACTGTCATCTTGTGTTCAAAATCAAAAGCCTTGTACGATTAACGTTAATACAATTCAGAGAAAAGGAGCAGTAAGAATTGATGTTTTGCTCACAAGACGACAGGTTAAAATCTTGAATGACACTGGCTCACTTAAAATTAAAATGACAAAACCAATGTTGAAAATATATTCAATAAGAGAGATGAGTGGAGCATTTCTCCCATTTCTAATTCCTTTATTTGCTGGTTTAAGTGCGGTTGGAGCATTGACGGGTGGTATTTCAACAGCGGTGTAATGGATTATATCTTTCTTATAAATAAATGAGCATTGATGAGTGGTTTAAAGAATTTGGAGAAAATACATCAAATTTACAACTTGTCAAATATTGTAAGAAATTAAAAATTCATAATGTGGTTATTTGTATGAGAGATGAATTAACAAACGTGCCTAAACATACAAAGAATATTATTATGAACTTAGAAGATAATAATGGGAACGGATCTCATTGGGTTTGTATTTTTAATCATCAAGACAAATATTATTTTGATAGTTTTGGTCTTCCACCACCTGTTGAAGTCATAAAATTCTTACAGAATGGTGTTTATCATACATTTCAAGTCCAAGAATTAAATTCCAAGTGTTGTGGTCAATTATGTCTATATGTGTTATTTCAACTCAACAAAAATAATTTTTTTTTATGACATTATTTTTAATCTAATATAAATGACTTATGTTGGTAAAGATCGTTCTATCTTTGGTGTATCCCAAGAACTGGATATTGATTTATCAAATTATTACACAAAGGCACAGGCTGAATGACATAAATATAATATAACCAAAAATATTAATATGAAAAACGCTTATAAATTAAAAAATTATCCAACCCCGACTGACGCGAATGACTTGGTGAGATTAAGTGATTTATGACAATATATATCCTTAAATAAAACGGCCGTGTATTCCAAAGATACAAAAGTGTTGATTTTATCTCCAGGTCATACAGAATTCACAGTTCGAATTAAAATAAATTTTTATAAAGAAGGGCGTATCGTTTGTATGAGAATAGAACAATGGGGGTATGATATGAATGATTTAGGGTATAATTGGTCATTTAAAATTGACCTAAAAGACCTGGAACAATTAAATCAGTCTCGTAAGGAAGAATATTATCCACTTGGTATAGAGAATGAGTTTTGTGGAGCCACGATTAGTAAACAACAAATAAAATAATTTAATAAGGATAAATATAATAATGGTTTTGCCCTAGTTTATATCATGAAACCACAAAAAACAGGATTATATATAATAAGTAGGGAAATACAAAATGATTTAACTATGGGAAGATGGGGAGGTGTTTCGTGTCGTAATATTATTCTAACATACATTTCTAATACATAAATGACGGCAAGAAGGCTTCAAGAAAATTATCATTTCTGTGTCCAAGCATACCTTCAAGAAAAGGACATTCGGTATTTTAATAAATATGTTCTACAACATAAGAATGAGGTATTTTCAATAAAAGATTGGCATTCTACTTATGTTGATAAACCAAGAACTTTAGATTTAATAAGAATGTTAAATAATGAAAAAATTATATAGTTAAGAAAACGTAAGGCTCTTTTAGAAATTCAAAATAAATTTTATTGGTTTCCTGTTGTAAAAAAAAAATATATATTTTGGATACAGGAATAACAAGAAATCCTGATGAATATATGTATGATTTGTATGGGGTGGAAGCGATTCAAGGATAGTAAGGGATGAGGAAGTTGAAGAGAGAGAAGAGGAGGAAAAGGAGAGGGAGGAAAGAGAGGAGGGAGGAAAGAGCGAGAATGAATAAATATGGAAACCAGTGAGATTAAAAAAAGATTGGTGGTATTACAGAAAATAACTCAACCCACCGAGGAGGAAAACAAAGAATTGACAAGACCGTTGACATTGTTTTCAGGGAGAGGATATTGATGTTAAAGTTTTTCATTTTTTTTCTTAAATAAATGGAGGAGAGAGTGAAGGCATTTCTAAAGATTCTTTATGTTTTAAAAATTAAGATTCAAATGTGCATGTTGGAAACTAAAAATATTTTCGCTCTCTGTAGGAATTTTTCTCATAAATAAATGAGTTATTGTCTCAAATGTAAAAAGAAAACTAATACTAAATAATTTTCATATTTTAAAAGTAAAAATAACAGGTTTATACAAAAAGGTCTTTGTTCGGTGTGTGGTTTTAAAAAAAAATCAATTTATCTCCAAACACAAACTTGGAGGAGATATCCAAAAGTTTTTATGAGGAAGTAAATTTACAACTACTGGAATACCAGGGGAATTACATCTACCAGGGTATTCTTTCTGTGGTCCAGGCACAAACTTGGATAAAAGATTAGATGAGGCAGATAATCCAAAAGCATGGAGTGAGCCCATCAATAGAGTTGATGAAGTATGCATGAAACACAATATTGATTATGGGAATACCATAACTTTGGAAGAAAAGCATGAAGCCGATAGAGAAATGTTGTATAATTTGTCTCTGATACAAAATCCAACCTTGAGAGAAAAAGTTGATAGGTTCATCGTGAAGAAGATGATCAGTGCTAAATTGAAACTTGGACTTGGAAATTCAAAAAACTTATAGGCTCTAATGATGTCATTAAGATTGAAGAGCAATTAGCTGATGAATTACATAAACCAATATTCACAAAGTTTCAGAGAATGAAGGTTTATTCCAAGGAAGTAGATTATATCTGGTCCACTGATTTGATGGAACTCAATAATGATAAGGGGTACGAGTATGCTTTAACCGTTATTTATTTGAGGAGTAGATACGCATGGGTTGTCCCTTTAAAAAACAAAACAGGTAATACTCTTATGTTCGCCTTTCAGCAGATATTTAATAAAAGTAAGAGAAAACCTAAAAAATTGTGGACTGATGAGGGTCGAGAGTTTTATAACAAGACATTTATGAATTTTCTAAAAAATAACTATTACATTATACAGTACCTTTAATGAAGGGAAGGCCGTTGTTGAACGTTTTAATCGTATCTGAAAAGAGAGACCTTATAAAAAATTCACACAACTCGGTTCACAACAATGGTCATCTTTTATTCAGGATATTGTGGATAAGTATAATGACACGATTCACACGTCAACGAATATGAAACCATCAGAAACATTTACAAAATTAAAATATGAAAAAGAGATTAATGTCAGAAAACTTAGTTCAAAGTTGGTGATATCGTAACAATATATAGGTGGAAATCTCATTTTGAAAAGGTTAGATTAAACGATGGACGAACGAACTTTTTAAAATTGTTTATGTAATAGATACGGTTCCTTGGACTTATAAGATATATGATTTAGAAGGGGAAGAGATTTTAGGTTCATTTTATTCATGGGAATTACAAAAGACAAAACTAAGCAGATAATACCCATGGGAGCAATGGGTTGTCCCTTCACTCCCTCCTACTATACACCTTTGTGGACACTCGAGGGCCAAGTCCGAGGTGTATAACAGTATATAATGTGTGTCAAGGGGGGACGTTCTTCGATCTGTGAATCCCAAACACAGAATCCTCAACTGAATAGTCAAGGCTCAACTTTTGTGTGTGTGTGTGCGTGCGTGCGTGCGCAATGGGAGCAATGGGTTGGCGCTTCACTCCCTCCTACTATACACCGTTGTGGACACTCGAGGGCCAAGTCCGAGGTGTATAACAGTATATAATGTGTGTCAAGGGGGGACGTTCTTAGATCTGTGAATCCCAAACACAGAATCCTCTACTGAATAGTCAAGGCTAAACTGTGTGTGTGTGTGTGTGTGTGTGTGTGTGTGTGTGTGTGTGTGTGTGTGTGTGTGTGTGTGTGTGTGTGTGTGTGTGTGTGTGTGTGTGTGTGTGTGTGTGTGCAATGGGAGCAATGGGAGCAATGGGTTGGCGCTTCACTCCCTCCTACTATACACCGTTGTGGACAATCTAGGGCCAAGTCCGAGGTGTATAACAGTATATAATGTGTGTCAAGGGGGGACGTTCTTTGATCTGTGAACCCCAAACACAGAATCCTCAACTGAATAGTCAAGGCTTAACTTTTGTTTGTTTGTTGGTGTGCGTGTGCGTGCGTGCGTGCGTGCATGCATGCGTGCGTGTGTGTGTCCCAACCCTCACATTCAAAATCTCAACCCCAACCCTCACATTCAAAATCTCAACCCCAACTCAATCCTTGCCCAACACAATGTCTTTTTCAAAATGAGATTTCCAACTATATATATATATATATATATATATATATATATATATATATATATATATATATATATATATATATATATATATATATATATATATATATATATGTATATGTATGTATATGTATGTATATATATATGTATATGTATGTATATGTATGTATATATATATGTATATGTATGTATATGTATATATATATGTATGTGTATATATATATATATATATATATGTATATATATATATAGCCTGGTGTGTTGGCGCAGTGGTTAGGGCAGCGGCTTGGGATCCAAAAGGTCCTGAGTTCAAGCCCCGTTGCGCCACTGGATTAATACACCAGGGGGTTGACTCAGCCTGTCATCCTTCCGAGGTCGGCGAAATGAGTACCAGTGTACTGGGCCGGTGTATACCCCGGTTAAAATAGGTGTACCATATCCCTGTGTCGTAATAGGCGACCAGGGTTGTGTCAGGAAGGGCATCCGGCGTAAAACATGTGCCAAATCACTATGCGGATCATACGGATGATCCGCTGTGGCGACCCCTAACGGGAGCAGCCAAAGGAAGAAGAAAATATATGTTTTTTTTCTCTTCTTCCAATTCTGTCTTTTAAGGCTTTCAGGTTTGATGACGTTGAAAGGGGGAATAAGCCTGCACTTTCTTCCCAGAACTAACAATATATATTTTTTATATATATTTTTTTCTCTTCTTCCAATTCTGTCTTTTAAAGCTTTCAGGTTTGATGATGTAGAAAGGGGGAGTAAGCCTGCACTTTCTTCCCAGAACTTTCTTGATCTCGCTCCCATCAAGCACCATCCAACAAAACAACATCAATAGGTTTAGATCCCAAAGAGTGATCGCATTTTAAGTCTCCAAAATAAACCCAACTTTCTAAGTCTTCAAGGTATAACCACATTCCTGTTGAGTTTCCAAGATATGTATCACATTGTGAGTTATCAAGCCAGAACCCACATTTAAGTCTCCAAAATAAAACCAACTTACAAAGTCTCTAAGGGATAACTCATTTCCTGATTTTTTTTTTTTTTTTTCAAAATTTGTGAGTCTCCAAGGTCGGTCCCAAATTTAGAACCATCTTGGCAGAACCCTTTTCCTGAGTCTCCAAGGTAGTTATTTAAACCATCAAGGCAGAACTCATTTACTGATTTTTTTTTTTTTTTTTTTTTTTTTTTTTTTTTTCAAAATTTGTGAGTCTCCAAGGTAAAACTTGTATTCTGGCTCATCAAGGTCGAGCTCGTTCTGTTGGTCTTGGTCGCTCATAAGGTCTCCAAGGTATAACTTTGGTTGGGTCATCAAGGACGAGCTCGTTCTGTGGGTCTTGGTCGCTCATAAGGTCTCCAAGGTATAACTCTTTTGTTGGGTCATCAAGGACGAGCTCGTTCTGTGGGTCTTGGTCGCTCATAAGGTCTCCAAGGTATAACTCTTTTGTTGGGTCATCAAGGACGAGCTCGTTCTGTGGGTCTTGGTCGCTCATAAGGTCTTCAACCAAGCCAACAATTTCGCCCCAAGTTGTGGCAAAATCGGTATTTTCATTTCGTATTTCAGATACAATTTCCTGTGAGAGAAAATAATAATGTATTAATTAAGTTATTTAATTATTAAATGAGTTGATGCTTAAAAGAAACTGAAAATAGGAAAATAAAAATCTTACCTCAACAGATAAGAGGTTTGAATCTAGTTCATCAACTTGAAGGTTTAGTTCCATACAAATAGTCGATCTACAAGCAAGCTCATCCCACTCAAGCACAGTACAGCACTCCATTGTCAGAATTTTTTTTAAAAATGGAGTCTGGGTTGAACCTTTTATAGAGAAAGACTGGTGGGGGTGGTTTCCTTTGGAAATTTCCTGGGCAAGCCCAGGCAAGCCTTGGTTCGGAAATTTTTCAAAACCATAACATTGTACAATTTTCTCGTGATTTCTTTGAGAGTCGGAGATGAACTGGAAATGATGTAAGAGTTGGCGGGGCTTAGTGAAAGTGGGCGGGGCTTAGGAAAGGGCGTGGTTTATGAAAATATCTTATGAAAAGTGGGCGGGCTTATGAAAAAGTGAGCGGGGCTTCTGAAAAAGTGGGCGTGGCTTCTGCAAAAAATAATCTGAGGCTCAGGAGGTGGTCAGATGAGATCAATGAGAGAAGTATATCATTTCATAATCACACAAAAGGGGTATCTTGAAAAATATAAAGATTCAAATGTTTTATTTTAAAATATTTTAGATGGGGATTATTGTGCAAAGAAAATTAAACTCTTGAAGGAATTTGAGAATGAACAAATGTTTATAGGTTCAATGAGTGAGCTAAACAATATGCATTGGTTATTTGAAAAAGTGTCCTTCGAAAAGAAAAAGAGTGTCCTATATGTGATTAAAACGTTCTGTGTACATTACTAATACGTTTTGCATACGTCCAACACGTTATTATACGCCCAAAAGTTATTACATGTTTCAGATATTTCTTCAGAATCAACTTTAACAAATCACATTACTACTTTGCTACTTGAACAAATCTTAATCTTATTGCATTGGTTATTTGAATAGAGTGCCCCGAGGTTAAAAGGGGAGACAAATAAATATACCTTGGGATAAAAAGGGGGTTTACTTTTGAGGGGAAAAAAATACGAATCGCTGAAAATCCCCCATTCACTTTCATGGGGGAAAGTGAGCCAGAATCAGTATATTCACCCGACTCCTGGGCTATGTGCATGAAGTAAAAATAAACTGACAGCTTGTATTTAAAAACACTTCACTGCACTGGAAAACTGTGGGGAAAGGAATACTGGACTATGCTGTCAATGGTGAAGACTTATAATACCCTTACACTACCTGGAGGCGTTGCCACATGATGCATATTAACATGTAGAATTTGCCTCCCTCCCACATGCCCCAAAACCACCATCAAAGATAAACACACACGAACACATTAATTGGGGTCATGCTCATCCTTTGTCGCAAGTCTGGACGTAATTAGCCTAGAACCATAGGAGTAGTGCAACAACCAAACACCGGTCCGTGAATTATTGTAAAGACAAGCAGAGTACCCGCCCGAAGGGCAATCTTGTTTCAAGCATGCAACATGTTCTTCTGGCACATACCTTTATTTGGTTGGTGTGGAGCCAACTGACAGCTCTGTATCGACAAAAATCAAAATACCCTGGGTTACGTGCATGAAGCAAAATAATACCTCCTACTTATAATTCAAAAGCCCTCACTGCACTGGAAAACATGGGGACAGGAATACTGCACTGTGAAGGGTGGAGACTTCTCTCTCTCTCCCACCTGGAGCGGCGCAACACAACACACCTTTGCAAGGAAAATTGGCGACCTCCCCACCCGCCCCCCCCCACCCTCCGCTCTCCCAAGATCACCAGCAAAGATAAAAGCACCCCTACACACTAATTGTGGTCATTATGATCCAACAAGATGCAGCAAGTCCGGATGGAATCAGCCAAGAATTGGAGGAGTTGCACAACAAACCCACACACACACCTGTCCGTGAATTCCTGTAAAGATTACTTTTAACTCACCTTGACTTCAGTCAGGTGAGCTTATGCGATCGAGCAATGTCCGTAGATGAGTCGGTCGGTTGGTCGGTCAACCAGTCAGTGAGTCCGTAAACACTTCAGGCATTCCTTGAGCCAAACACATGATTTTGATGAAGGTTTGTCATAAGCTTCATATATGATGCCTAACGAAGGTGTATTGACCGCATCAAAATCTGCTCTCACAAAGGGGACCAATAGGGTCTCCCCCCACACCCCCTCCAAAAAAAAAGGTGTCTGCTCTCCTCCCCAAAACTACAAAACAATTCTGATGAATCTTGACCACTACCTTCAACAACCATGATGTACTGAAGTTTGTTCACAACATTTTAAATATTTGGGGTCTCAGGGGTCAACAGGGGGGTTGCCCCGAAAATAGGTATTTGTTGTATCCTCCAAAACTAAACACACAATTTTGATGAAACTTGACCAACATTCTTCACCCATGGTGTACCAAAGCGTATCCAACGCATCAAAATCTGCACTCATTAAAGGGGTCTACGGGAGGGTTTTGACCCCCCCCCACCAGCCCTAAAGGCCCTGCCACACCTTGACGATTTAGCCAGCATATGCCTGACGTATGCAAAATTTGGCTAAAACGCTGGCACACGTCGAATACGTTATGGGTAAGTTTGTATACGTTGAGCACGCTGGCATATGTCGTAGTACGCTGGCTTTTTTTCGTAGTACGCTGGCATACGTCTTTGTACGCTGACATACGTCGTAGTACGCCGAGGTGTGAGACAAATTTTCCATGCTTGAAATTTTTCGACGTATGCCAGCGTATGACTCACACATTCCGCATAATGCTGGCCATAAGTTGTAGGCATGTTACGTGATCGTTGACACGTCGACACACGTTACTTGCAAGTTACTCATAAGTCGAAACACGTCGAGGTAATGTTTAGCATACCCGAAACTTATTTCTAACCTACGAGTAACGTGTTGTAGGTACGTTAGGCGATTGTTGACACACGTCGACACACGTTACTTGTACATTACTCATAAGTCGAAACACGTCAAGGTAATGGTTAGCGTCAGTGTTCCAGACTCCCTGGTTTATTATTATTATTTTTTATTTTTTTCTGCGGTATGACGGTGATGTTGACACTTCGATTTCTAGTGCGGTTATAATATAATATAATTAATAGGCTGCCGCTCAACGATTTAAATCATAACCGCACTAGAAATCGAAGTGTCAACATCACCGTCATACCGAAGAAAAAAAAAAAAACAAAAAAAACGGAGTCTGGAACACTGACGCTAACCATTACCTAGACGTGTTTCAACTTATGAGTAACGTATGTCGATGTGTGTCAACGATCGCGTAACGTGCCTAAAACTTAAGCCAGCGTATGCGGAACGTGTGTCATACGTCAAAATTTTCAACATGCTGAAATTTCTCGACGTACTCGGCATATGACGACGTATGCCAGTGTACTATGATGTATGCCCGCGTGCTCTTAACATATACAAAACTTACCCATAACGTATTCGACGTGTGCCAGCTTGGTTCGGCAAATTTTTCATACGTCAGCATATGCTGGCAAAAACGTCAAGGTGTGACAGCGGCTTCACACTTCAATGTCTAGTCCGGTTATGATTTGAATCGTCGAGCCGCAGCCTATGAATAGCCTACGCCACGTGATAGTCGGCGATACGCTGCCGCGCTATGCACAAGTTCGACTATCGTTGGGCATAGGTTGTGAACGCCGACAACACGCTCAGCATTCGTTGGTATAAGTTATCTATATGTGATTAAAACGTTCTGTGTACGTTACTAATGCATTTTGCATACGTCCAACACGTTATTATACGCCCAAAACTTAAAAAACATCAATAGTTCAGTGTACGCCAGCGTTTTACATACATTTTGAGACCTTGCCATACGCTGGCTAAAGCGTCAAGGTGTGACAGCCCCTTAAGGTAGATATATTTGCTTTCTTCTCCAAAACTGCACACATGACTTTGAAACTTAATAACAACTTTCACCACCTGTAATGTACCAAAGCTTTTCGACTGCATTAAAATCCACGCTCATTAATGGTGTCCACGGTGGGGTGTGGGGGGAGGGGTTGCCCATATAGTTAAAAAATATATTTTCCTTTAATCCATTGTGGTGGTCTCACCACATGAATGATGGAGACATTGTTAAATAAAATATATGCAAGGGTAGTGCATGACAACGGCAAAGTCTCATATTGAAAGGTTAAGTGGTTTCAGAGAATTTTTTTTTTTTAAATATTAACAACTTTGCATCGGGAATATTGGTTGAAACTTTGATCATCATTGGTCACATGGTTTTGCAGTCATGTTGGATAAAGCAACCTTATCCCATCATTGCTAAACTCTAAAGATGTGAATGATCACCCATTCTGAATTTGATTTGATAAAGAGGACGTCTTGGGTCAGGTGTTCGGGCAAAGCAGGGTTGTATTGAAGCGGGGCAACGTGGTACCTGACCATAACTGCTCACAGTTAGAAAGTGCACTTGAAGTTATTATTGAGATTGTGACAGCAGTTGTGCTTGTAACCAAAGGTCTTCCTTGAATTTTTTTAAATATTGTATTGTTGATGGGCAGGGCCAGGAAAGAGAGGCAGTGAGAAGGGATGAAGCCAGGAGCGATGTCGGCAATCTTGAGGAAGGGAGGAGAGAGCTGGACATCGAGCCCAGAGTGAGCAAGGATGGGTCAAGTGTCCACAACAACCCCAGGACACAGTCGACCTTCACATCACTCTCCGTACCCAACAGTTCAGCATCGTCACCATTGCGAGTTGTGTATTGTTGCTTTGACTTTAAAAATGAATGCATCGAGTTTCTTTCCAAATTATTTTTACTTCAACAGTGCTGGAGATGGACAAATATGATTATGAAATGACTTTTGTTTCATTGTTATGAAATTATAAGAAAAGTCCAAATGTAATTTTGGTTTCCATGTGGAATTCATATTTGTTGCTATTGTCTAATTAGAATGGGTTCATGGTTCATTCAGTTATTTCATCCAATGTTGTACTCAGGGGCGTTTACCAATTTTACTTCAGTGGTGTCGGTTGTCGGTGCCTTCCATGAGTTACAAATAAATAAGATTTTAAAATTATTTTCTTTTGCTGCCGGTAATTATTCAGAGTAAAATTACAAATATTTTATCAAACGTTGGTCCCTTTACCGCCACCCTCTCCCTTTCCCGACTGCTGCACCTTATCTCTTGCTACATCATAGTTCCATTGGGAACGGGGACAGAGAAGCACTGCAGGCCCAACAGATTTGGAAGAGAAGAATGATGTCGGTGTGGCATGCAGCAGAAAGTCACAAGTGAGTGATTTGATTATTGTGCAAAATCAATTTTTTGAGGAAAAACAGGAACTTTTTTTAATCGCCGTGCCTAAATTTGCTTTCCTGAAGGGTTGAATCAAAAGACAGCATGTACTTAAAATCATATTGTTGAGTCGACTTGTGTGCTGACGTGGGCATGCCGCTCTGAAGCGATATGCTTCGTAAATGGCTGAATTAAAACGAATCACATTCAAGTGGAGAGCGTAGCTTCCCTCACCTGGGATCCTTGATTGAGATAATAGTTTATTGAAAGGGGACGAGACAACACGAACGGAGAGACCCGAGGTGAAAGCTTGATGGCAACGATGAATATGTTGGAAGAAATAAATACACACTCGACTGGAAGGGAACTTGGAGTGCACACCTCTGCCACGCAATGGCTAATCCAGAAGAACATATGAGGGCCAATAATTTTTTGAAATATGCTGCTGTGTATGTCGTTTTTGGCCACATCTCTCAATGGTGAAGAATCACTTGAAAAATAAAAAAAATTTCTTGGATCCAGATCTGGATTCGGATCTTCACCAAAATAGAATCGATTCCTCCTTTTCACACACCCAACCTTTCACCAAGTTTCATCCGAATCCATCCACAACTTTTTCACTATCCTGCACACAGACAAACAAACAGTCAGAAAGGGGTGAAAATATAACCTCCTTCACCTTCGGTAGTGGAAGCAAAAATCAGGCCCAAAGGTGGTCCACGGGAGTTGTCCCCAAAATAGGTATTTGCTTTCTTCTCAAAAACACACCTCCAATTCTGATGAAACTTGGCCACAACCTTCATCACCCGTCATGCACCAAAAGTTGTTCACGGCGTTAAAAAAAAAAAAAAAACAATCGTCGAGGATGTTTGTTTGCCTGTTTGTGGTGATGATGTTGAGATCGTGGAGAGATTCACTCACCTTAGCAGTGATATTCATGTCTCTAGCTGTGAGTCAGAGGTCAATAGACGTCTGGGTCAGGCCTGGGGAGTCATGGATTCACTGGATAATGTGGCGCTTGCCGGTACCTGTGCGGGAGGACGAAAGTCCGAGTCTTCAGGTCCTTGGTGCTTCCAGTCTTGCTCTTTGGATGCGAGACTTGTATTCTGACCAAGGATCTGAGACGGAGACTTAAATCCTTTGGTACCAGGTCTCTTCGGAGAATCGTTGGCTAACGCTGGGTTTTTTTTATTTTTTATTTTTATTTGTATACCTTGGTCGAGGCTCGTATGAGAGCTAACACACAACTCACAGCAAGGAGGCATGAGACAAGAGGGGCGGGAGTGGAAGGGACAAAACAGTGGGGAACAGACACATTAGGTGAACTGTGGAAGGGAGAGGGATGGGGATGGGACGGGGAACATGGCGAAAGAAGATGGACATTACAGGGACTTTCAGGAAGGAAAGCAGGGGAATTGAAGGAAGTGGGCTTGGGTGGATTATCGGGGGTAGAAAAGATCGAGGATTTGGATGGGGGAAGATAAGAGGTGGTGGTGAACAGCTGTTTTGAAAGCCTGGAGGGAAGAATGGGAAAGAATAGAGTGAGGAAGTTTATTCCAAAGGCGAGAAAAAAGAGGAATGAAAGAGTGAAGATGAGCAGTGATTCGTGATTTTGGTAGTTTTACCAGAAGGGGGTTGTTGGCGGACCTTGAGCGCCCTGTGGAAATGTGGTGGGGACAAATCACAGAGAGAGCATGGGGGGCAAGGCTGGAGAGGAGTCGGTAGAAGACAGAAAGACCACCGACCAACCTGCGGTGATTGAGTGAGAGGCCCAAAGACTCAGCTTCATTGCGGGAGATGCCGATGATCTTAAATGCCCTGTTTTTGACAGCGTGAAGCCGAGAAAGGTGGGAGGCAGGAGCACCAGCCCAGAGGGGAGAGCAGTACTCCATCAGGCTCCGGACAAAAGCTTTGTAAGTGGTCAGGAGCTCAAGAGGGCCGAGGAAGAACTTTGCACGACGGAGGATTCCCAGTCGGCGACTGGCTTTTGAGGCGAGGTTGGAAATGTGACTTTCCCAGGAAAGGTCATGGCAGATAGTGAGACCCAGAATCTTGAAAGAAAAGACTTCTTCCAGAGGATTGTTGAGAAAGTGGATGGGGGGGGGGGGTTCCAAACGGTCCTTTCGAAGAGACCTAGTGAGAGTGTGAGATTTGTCTGGATTGAAAGACATGTTCCACGTGTTGGACCAGTTTGTGATTTTATCCAGATCTGCAGTGAGCGAAGAAGCTGCTGCTTGCCCGTCTGAGGGATGACAGATGGTACGGCAGAGGGTGGAGTCGTCGGCAAAGAGAAATAGAGGATCTTCCAGAGAGGGTCTCAGAGATCATTGATGAAAACCAGAAAAAGAACAGGGCCCAGAACGCTACCTTGAGTAACTCCAGCCTGCACAGGAAGAGGGGATGAAAGAACTCCATTTAGGGCCACACGTTGACTGCGACAGGAGAGGAAGTCTGCGAGCCATGAGTGGAGATGGCCTTGAATACCATGGGAAGAGAGTTTGGTGAGTAGTGCAGGGTGCCAGACTGTGTCAAAAGCACATGATATGTCCAGGGATACGGCTCGGATTTCCTGTCTGGCATTGAGGACCTCCATCCATTGATGGGAGAGCAGCAGCAGAATATCCAGGGTAGAGTGACCTTGTCTGAAACCAAATTGATGATTGGAAATCAAGCCATTGGAGAAGAGGAAGGATTTCATGTCTGAAGCGATGATGGATTCCATAACCTTGCTGATGATTGGGAGAAGGCTGATTGGTCTGTAGTTACAGGGATCTGTTTTTGCACCTTTTTTATGCAGGGCAGTGATGTTAGCAGATTTCCAAGCAAATGGCAGATGACCTTGGGCAAATAAGAGGGTGAATAGAACAGATAGAGGGTGAGCAAGAGCAGAAGTGCAGGCTTTGAGGACATGTGAGCTGATGCCGTCTGGACCGGTTGCAGAATCTGACTCGAGGTTTGAAAGCAAGCTCTCCACCTTGTCAGGAGAAAAGGAAACAGAGTCCAGGGACAGTTGGGTGCGACTGGGTAAAGTGGGTAGAGATAGTGATGGGTTTAGGACACAAGATTTAGCTGCAAACACCGAGTTTAGACATTCAGCTTTATCACGTGTGGAATCAGCAGTGCGGCCATTTGAGGTAAGGGAGGGGATGGAGGGGGAACATACACCAGAAACAGATTTGATTAAACGCCACCAAGATTTTGAGGAGGGAGAGAGGTTTGAGAGTTCAGACTTGAGATGAGAAAGATGTTGTTTTCTGGCTCTCCTGAGGGTAGATACACACTTGTTCCGAGCTTTGTGGAAAGAACTGAGATTCCCCTCAGTTGGGTTTGCTTTCCATGAGGCAAAGGCAAGTTGTTTCAGGACAACTGCCTCGCCACAAGCTTCAGTAAACCAAGGGCGAGAGGAAGGGTAGGACAACTGAACACGAGAGGGGATAAATCTGTGCATGAGGGAGAGCAAGTTTCTTTGAAAGAATTCCCAGGATGAGTTGATGTTTGAGAAAGTAGTGATAGGAGACCAGTCTGTAAGTTTGATGGCTGCTCAGAGACCCTGCCAGTCGGCTTGAGTGAAATGCCAGACTCGACGGCGGTGAGGTGGTTCTCTGATAATAGCCAGAGAGATGTCCACTTTGACAAGGATGTGGTCAGAAGAACCAATTGGAGCGAAGGAAGAGCAGCAGATATTGTCAGGGAAATTTGTCAAAATCAGATCCAGAAGAGATGGAGTACCATTGGTTGAGATCCGGGTCGGGAAGTTGACCGATTGAGTCAGTCCCAATGAGTTGCAGAAAGCTTTTGCTGAGGTGCCATGGCAGGTGAGAGAGGTACCCACACCTAGCCAACTGGCGTGATGACAATTGAAGTCACCACATCAGAGGAAGAGAGAGTTTGGATGAGAAGATAGAAGATGGTCCATGTTTTCGGATAGTGAGGTGTAGATGGAGTCATCACTGTTCGGTGGACGGTAGAGTACACATATAAACATGAGGTGGGAGTGGAGGGGAAGCCGAAGCCAGAGGTATTCCTGGGGGTGTGGGGGAGTGAGAGCAGTTCATGGAGAGTGAGGAATAGTCTTTGATGAAGAGAGCAACACCTCCACCAGGACGAGGCTCAGGTCTGTCATACCGTAAGAGGGATTAACCGGGGAGAGATACTTGGGAGTCAGACACGTCTTGGGAGAGGAAAGTTTCTGTTAGGCAGATAATGTCTGGTTTGTCAGTGGCAACCTGTATGGAAAGATCTGAAAGGTTTGAGCGAAGGCCCCGGATATTTGAGGTCCACACTTTTAATGAAGAGGTAGGGGAGGAGGCTTTGGGTGCAGGAGGTGGAGGTGGAGGGGGAGGGGGAGGGTAGGACAAGGGACGAGGGGGGGAGGTAAGGAGGGTTGTTGAAAGAGTGGGGGGTATAGCAGAATAGGGAGGGGAGGGGGCCGAATGAGGAGGAGAGAAGGCTGTGTGGTGCTGGGGGAGAGGGGGGACAAGAGACAAGGAAGAAGGCAGTTGAGGATTTTAGGAGGTGGAGTGAAGAGATGGAGGTGAGAGGGCAGTGGAGGGAGGCAGCTTGATGGATAAGAGGGGGGCAACTTCGAGAAGGATGAGTGAGGGGGATGAGAGGTGGGAGAAAGGTGAGGGGGAATTTTTGAGAGAGGTGAGAGGGAGGCTTGGAGGGAGAAAAGTGGGATGGTTGCTTTGAGAGTGAGAGTGAGGGGTGAGGGGGGTGAGTTGGCACTGAAGTTGGAAAAAAAGAATGGTTGATGGAAAGCGAACATCCATGGCAAACTTTGGTTTTTAAAAGTTTTAGGTCGGAGATGCGATTTAACACAATTCTTGATGGATGCAATGAAGGCAACTTCAGAGAATGGAGAGAAGAAGCGCTGTAATAGTTGGATGTTTTAGGCAAGGAATGAAGGAGAGGTCGAAATGAGAGCAGTCTGTTAAAATAGCAGAAGAGTGGTGCATTGTGAAACAGTAAAGAGTACCACGTGTGAGAGAGGAAGATGAAGCATTATAAGATCGTTTTTGTTGTTAATATTAATGTATGAGAGAGTTCAACAGATTAGGTCATGGAAGTGTAGAAAGAAGACGAGGAGGAAGTTAAGAGGAAGAAGAAGAAGCAGAATCGGGAGAAGTTGAGCGTGTTGCTGTTGTTGGGTATATATATATATATATATATATATATATATATAAATATATATATATATATATATATATATATATATATATATATATATATATATATATGTGTATATGTATATATATATGTGTATATATATATATATATGTATATATATGTGTATATATATATATATGTATATATATGTGTATATGTGTATATATATGTATATATGTGTATATATGTATATATATGTATATATGTATGTATATATGTATATATATATATATATCTACATATATACATATATATTTTTTGAGATAAGAAAGAGATTAGTTGGGAGAATGGGGGATGTTTGGAAAGTGGGGAGGATGAAAATTGAAGGTAATGGGGAGGATAGAAATTGAAGGTAATGGGGAGAAAAAACAAACAAAAAAAACGATCGAACACCGAGTGGAACCGGTTGGCCTCAAGCCTAGGCCTCGGCCTCAAACACCAGGTAAGAACGTCGAAAAAAAATACTCACAAAATTGCACGATTTTTGAAACAAAACCGAACTAGGAACACACAGTATTCCTAACCCTAACATGTAGGTGAGAAAATTAAACAGTTAAAACAGGACAAATAACAACCGGAAACTTAACTTTGAGAACGTCAGCAGGGAGCCCTGAAGGAGACCTCTCGTCGCTCCAAAACCGGAACCGGAAGTGACTTTGTGTGGTTGGACTTTGTGTCCAACGAACGGTTGCTGAGAGAGACTCAAATGAGATTTGTTTCCTGCATAGTCCGTGAGCATCAGTTGCGACTGTATGGACATGTGGCTCGTTTTCCTAACGCTGACCCTGCTCACCAGATTCTCTCAGCGAGGGAGTCTCGTGAGTGGAGGAGGGCAATGGGCAGACCACGTGCCTCGTGGTTGCAGCAGGTTGATCGGCATCTCAAGGAGATGGGGATGGGCCTGGCATCTGCCTGGGGGATGGCCAGACGGAGGCCCCTGGAGTACCGGCAGAAAGTGGACGAAGCGACGTGCTGCTCTGGTGCATGCTCCTATATCTGACCTGACCTGTTGTCTGAGGGGGTTTACGGAGGGAGTTTATTGGGGGGGTTGCCCCCTCCCCACAAAGATTTTTGCACGCTCCTCAGAAGCAACACACAAAATTCCGATGAAACTTCACCACAACCTTCATCCCCCATGATGTATCAAAGTTTCTTCATGACATGAGAAAAATCTGGCTCTTTGGGTGAGTTCAGGGATGCCCTCCAAAATATGTATTTGCTTTGTTCTCCAAAACTACACAGACAATTTTGATGAAATTTAACCACAACATTCATCACCCATGATTTACCAAAATTTGTTCATGCAATTAAAAACCATTCCAAGTCTGAGGGGGGTCTATGGGGAGGGGGTTTGCCCCCCCCCCAAAAGAGGTATTTGCTTTCTTTCTTCTCAGAAACTGCACACACAATTCCAATGAAACTTGACCACTGCCTACCTCACCCATGATGTACTAAAGTTTGTTCACGACATTAAAAAAAAATTGGGCTCGAAAGGATTCTTCGTATGGATTGCCCCCCCAAAAGAGGAATTTGCTTTCTTCTCAGAAACTACACACCCAATTACAATGAAACCAAACTTCAACCTTCATCACCCATGATGTTCCAAAGATTCTTCATGGCATTAAAAAAATCAGGGTCTAAGGGATGCTACATCAGATTTGTCCCTCAAAAGTGGTATTTGCTTTCTTTCTTCTCAGAAACTGCACACACAATTCCAATGAAACTTTGCCACTGCCTTCATCACCCGTGATGTACCAAAGTTTGTTTATGACATCAGAAAAATTGGGGTCCAAGGGATGCTCCATCAGGTTCGCCCCCCAAATGAGGTATTTGCTTTCTTTCTTCTCAGAAACCACACACTCAATTCCGATGAAACTTGACCACCTCTTTCATCACCCGTGATGAACTAAAGTTTGTTCACGACATTAAAAACAAATTGGGTTTCAAGGGATTCTACGAAGGGGTTGCCCCCCAAAAGAGGTATTTGCTTTCTTTCTTCTCAAACGACACAAACAATTCCAATGAAACTTGACCACCACCTTCCTCCCCTGTGATGTACCAAAGTTTGTTCATGGGATGAAAAAGAAATCCATCGGTATTTACTTTCTTCTCCATTACATATTTTGTGGTTCATCCTTGCCCACCATTTGTTGCCTGGTTATCTTATCCAGCCAGTACCATGTGAGCGCTCAGGGGTATTGCCCCGATGTTTTTAGATCCTCGTGGAGGATCTCCAAGTCTTAAGGCCCTGTCACACCTTGACGATTTAGCCAACGTATGCCTGACGTATGCAAAATTGGGCTAAAACGCCGGCACACGTCGAATACGTTATGGGTAAGTTTGTATACGTTAAGAGCACGCTGAAAAACACTGCCATACGTCGTAGTACGCTGGCTTTCATCGTTGTACCTTGCGGTCGTCCTCAAATTTTAGCATGCTTGAAATTTTACGACGTATGCCAGAATATGACTCGCACGTTCTGCTACGCTTGCCATAAGTTGTTGGCACGTAATGCGATCGTTGACACATGTCGACACACGTTACTTGTAAGTAACTCATAAGTCGAAACACGTCGAGGTAATGATTAGCGTTCCCGAAACTTATTTATAACCTATGAGTAACATGTTGTAGGCACGTTATGCGATCGTTGACACACATCGAGGCACGTTACTTGTAAGTTCCTCATAAGTCGAAACACGTCGAGGTAATGCTTGGCGTACCCAAAACTTATTTCTAACCTATGAGTAACGTGCTTTGAACCTCCAACGCATATTGACTTATGTAGACGTATTTGATTGACGTCTTCCGGACGACCACAGAACTTGCTGAACGTGTTTCTAATGTACATCTACTGCATAATGGCGTATTGACAGCATTTAAAAAAAACAACAACAATAACTTCTGATATTTCGTCACATGCCGTTACGTCACGTCCGATTGCCTCTTCAGTTTGCTCTTGTCTTATTCTTAGTTCCTCTGTGAAAATTTTCTGTTTGAGGATATTGTCACGTCGACGTCAAAACTTAAAAGCAAATGTCCGAATATATTTTAAGATTCGTGATAGACTAAAAATAAAAATAAAACAACAACAACAACTTCAGATATTTCGTCACGTGCCTTCACGGAGCCAAGGAGAAAAAAAGAAAATGTACCTTGACGGAGAAAATAAGTTTCGGGTATGCTAAACATTACCTCGACGTGTTTCGACTTATGAGTAACTTACAAGGAACTTGTGTCGATTTGTGTCAACGATCGCATATCGTGCCTACAACTTATTCCCAGCGTAGCGGAACGTGTGAGCCATACGGCGAGTACGTTGTAAAATTTTCAGCATGCTTGAAATTTCACGACGTACTAGACGTACCACGAAATATGACAGCGTGCTCTTAACGTATACACAACTTACCCATACCGTATTCGACGTGTGCCAGCGTTTTAGACACATTTTTCATTGGTCGGCATACGCTGGCTAAATCGTCAAGGTGTGACTGCGATGTTGACACTTCCAATTCTCAGGCGGTTATGATTTAAATCGGCGTGCGGCAGGTTTTTAACAGGCTACGCCACTAGTTCGTCGGCGATACGTGCAGAACGCTATGCCTAAGTTAAACTATCGTAAGGCATAGGTTGTGAACGCCGACAACAGGCTAAGCATTCGTTGGTACAAGTTATCTATAAGACAACGAAACGTTCTGTGCCCATTACTAATATGTTATGCATACGACCAACACATTATGAATACAACCAAAACTTAAAAAAAAATCAAAATTTCAGCGTACGCCAACGTTTTACATAGATTTTTATCCCCCGCCGCATGGCGGAAGGGGGATATTGTTGTCACCCAGGTCGTCCGGCTGTTTGTCCGTCCGGGCGTGAACATTTATAGTTGTGAGTGCGATAACTCATAAACTGTTCGCCATATCGATTTGAAATTTGGGTCACACATGCACCACCTGAAAAGGAAGAACACGATTGATTTTGGCCGTGGCCGGATCCAAGATGGCCGACTGGGGCGGCCATCTTGAAAAAGATGTTTTTTTCACCATATCGATTTGAAATTTGAGTCACATGTACCACCTGAAAAGGAAGAACCCTATTGATTTTGGGCATGGCCGACTGGGGTGGCCATCTTGAAAAAAATGTTTTTTGTAAAAAAAATGGAAAACCGCTTATCTGATTTCAATTATTTTTGGTTACTACATTCCTCACCCCTGGGGAACTTTTTCGAGATGATGACAAAATGGTGTCTTGTTTCCAATTCACCTCCCTCATTATCTGGAATATGTATGACATTTTTCATTCAATGGTGGGGATTCCCCATCTCTGATGGTATATTTTTATACGTTGCCATTGTTGGCTAAATCGTCAAGGTGTGACAGCGCCTTTACTCACGTTGTTGTTCTTCATCTTCTTCTTGTGGACATTTTTTGTTTCACAGCCTACAGTTTTCATTGAAACTTGGCATATATATGTAAAAATACCCTGCACAGACAGTAACCATCTCCGATTTTGAAAATTCCTCCGAATAAAAAAGTTATGACGTCAAAATATCTCCGCTAATGGAAATCACCTCAAAAATCATCTCCAAAACGAGGCAAACTTTTTGAATTCTGTCTGCAGGAATCAAACGGGGCATAAGCAGAGATGAATCACCGTGCATATGATACATCACAATGACATCATTTCAATTTTTATGACTTTCCTATTTTTTGACATTTTTTGTTTCACAACCCAGTGTTTTCATCGGATCTTCGTGAAACTTGCCATGTATGTGCAGAAAGCCCATCCGCAGGCAGTAACCATCTCCGATTTTGGAAATTCTTCTGAGAAAAAAAGTTGACGTCATATCTCCGCTTATGGAAATTGCCTATACCATTATCTCCGAAACTAGGCAAGCTGTTTGAATTTTGTTTGTGGGAATCAAACCGGGCATTAACACATAATTTATTGCAAACCTGATGCATCACAATGATGTCGTATTAGTTTTTATGACGTCATCATTAAGAGGACGAGGATCTTCGCTCATTTGAGCTTGTTGATGTACGTTTGCAATTTTAAATTGAATCGCAGTGTGTATTGTGGTTCACTGATTGGAGGATGATCTTTCATTTGATTGGATGTTCTGATTGGAGGACATACATTTTGAGCTTTTTTTCTCAACAGGAATGCAAATTTTTTTTTGAACCGAATCACCAACTTCGCATCTGGCTATCACTCCAAAGTTCGCAAGTATGAGAGCATTCTACAAACACTCTCATCCTTTGTTTATACCTTTTTATCTTGTGGTCAAAATAACATGAGAATTGTAAAGTTGTGTGCAAAAAAATCATGATCAAAGTGCTGTGATGTGTGAAGCCAGCTTTATGTACTTCAGGCCCATGAACTTGTTGACCATAAAAAGGAACATCAAGAATGGTGAAATCCACACCATAGCTGACTTCAAGAGGGACATCATGGTTATGTTCACCAATGCTATCTTGTACAACAGTTCTGACCATGCTGTGCTCCAAAGAAGCACAGAGATGCAGAGGGATGTGAATAAGCACATCAAGGTTTGTTTTCTACCATTTTGATATGACTGTCACCTGCAAATGATTCATGTACATGTACGAATATCATAAATTGGACATTTCCAGTGTGACGATTACTGTGATGTATGCACTACTCTCACAACAATGTCTGGCCACTCAACTCTTCATGCAGACTTCCTTTTCCAGTTTGGGGGCAAAGGCATTGAGGAGTCGAGACTTGAATAGAGGGAGAACCTCACCAAGAAGGTTTGTTACTGCCCCCAGTGGATTTCCCCCATGTCGTGTGTCCGTACCTGCACGGCCATGTCTGGTGGCATGCACGTGTGGTGGTGTGCAATTTTGCTTTGCCTAGAATGGCAACTCTCGCCGCCTGCAGTTGTCAAGATCTTGTAAGTGAAGCAGCCTCTTGCTTGTCATCTATACGTGTGTGCGTGTGCGTGTGCGCGTGCGTGTGTGCGCATGCGTGCCCATTCCATAACTCCCAAACCATGAAATCTCGCAGCCTGAAACTCTGCATGAATACAAAGAAAACTCCAACGAAGTGCATGAATGAAAATTGGGTGTTTGGGTTAATTTAAACACCCATTTTGAAGATAATTCACTGCCTTATTTAATTTTATCCTTTGTCAGGCACATCCTCGGTCACCACTCTCCATAGACCTTGAGGCATATCCTCGGAAACTTCGCTGGGGTTTGAAGCCACCATGTTTTCATTTTTGGCCTGCTCAACCATGCCTCGACTTGGAACAGGCCGCAACGATTTCTTCATGATAGTTTTTTTTTTTCATTTTCCTCACTCATATTATCGAATTCCTGTTCATCATAGGTATGAATCGCTGGGTGCATTGCAATGCTTATAAACACCCGGAAACGCCAGCATTCGTGGTTTTATTTCATTTTCACACATGCGATAACCTCGAATATCTTAAAACTAAGCAGAATTACAGAATTGAACTCCAGAATCGAACTTCGAAGCACTTTTGAGTCCGACAAAAAAAAGTGTTCATTTGTCCAATTCGGGCATATTTAATGTTTCGGGCATCTCCGAGACGTGTATTTTTAATATGACAGTTCGGTGATAGTTTATCGTGTGCCAAGCGAGCCGTTTCTTGTCAGTCGTTTCATTAGAGTGCTTAAGCCACTTGGTGAGCACTCTGCTCTATTGGCACTGTCACTGAATATTCCAAATCGATCTACTTAAATACAGTTCAGAACTACTGGCCTGCGTTGGCCATGTGTTGTTCTGCGGTGCAACGGGGGTGGCTGGCTCGCTGA
Organism: Eptatretus burgeri; assembly: GCF_056783735.1. Classification (NCBI taxonomy): domain Eukaryota; kingdom Metazoa; phylum Chordata; class Myxini; order Myxiniformes; family Myxinidae; genus Eptatretus; species Eptatretus burgeri. Next base: position 30,910,314 of record NC_140961.1, read on the forward strand.
ATTTGTGAAATTTTGTTTTCCATGACGTTTCCCCCTTTTTGTTCTTCCATTATATGACCTGTCACTTTGGCATTGATAAATACGAGTAAAAATTAAACATTTCGCTTTTAAAAGTTTCTTCAACCGTTTCGTGCATTGCGTGGTGAAGCCACTTGGCACGTTCCTCAAGTTTCAATTGCGATACTGCGGTTCTCTACCGAAGGTGGGGAGGCAAAATATATTATATGATCACAATGAGAAAAAATATTTTCAGTTATGAAAGTAAGGAATCACCACATTACGGCGGAACGCCAAGAGGTGTGCATGCTCACTCTGTGTGGCCTGGATTTGAATCCTAACCCAGCTATAAACTGTCATCCCGGTGTTTCACAGGCAGGGTGATGCAACAATGCAAGTGTCCTGTCTCGGACAGACAATAGAACTGGGCATCACATCTGCCGCAATCCCTCACCCCTCTCCCTCTTAACTATACCACCTCTCTTTCACCTCTCTATCTCTATCTCTATCTCTCTGTCTCAACCCTCCCCCTGGTCTTCTCCCTCTGTTGAGGGGCCTGTAGCATGCATGCATCAGATTCAGCCTCCTGGTGGGGTTCAAAGGTTACTGCATTTACAAGCTGTTGGTTTTGAATGCCCATGCCCCAGGTCTCATTGTGTGTGTGTGTGTGTTGTGTGTTGCGTGTGTGTGCGCGCGCTTTATGTATGTGTGTGTGTGTGTATATATATATATATATATATATATATATATATATATATATATATATATATATATATATATATATATATATATATATATATATATATATATATATACACACACACCGATGAGCCAAAACATTATGACCACCTGCCGAATATGCTGTTGGTCCTCCGTGTGCCGCCAAAACAGTGCTGACCCGCCAAGGCATGGCCTCCACATGACCCCTGAATCTGGTGTCCTGTGGTATCTGGCACCAAAACATTAGCAGCAGATCCTTCAAGTCCTGTAACTTGTGAGGTGGAGCCGCCGTGATCGGACTTATTGGTCCAGCACATCCCATAGATGCTCAATGGGATTGAGATCTGGAGAATTTGGAGGCCAGGGCAACACCATGAACACTTCATCATGTTCCTCAAACCATTCCCGAACAATGTGTGCAGTTTGGCAGGGTGTATTGTCCTGCTGAAAGGGGCCACTGCCATCAGGGAATACCATTGTCATGAAGGGGTGCACTTGGTCTGCAACAATGTTTAGGTCGGTGACACGTGTCAAATTAACGTCCACATGAATGGCCGGAGCCAGGGTTTCCCAGCAGAACTTTGCCCAGAGCATCACACTCCCTCCACCGGCTTGTCGTCTTCCCACAGTGCATCCTGGTGCCATCACTTCCCCAGGTAAACGGCGCACACGTACACGGCCATCCACGTGATCTAAAACAAAACGGGACTCATCGGACCAGGCGACCTTCTTCCACTGCTTCAAGGTCCAGTTCTGACGCTCCATTGTAGGTGCTTTCGATGGTGGACAGAGGTCATCATGGCCAGTCTGACCGGTCTGCGGCTACGCAGCCCCATACGCAGCACAGTGCAATGCCCTTTGGATTGTGACACATTCCGCCCATGACTACCATTAAAATTTTCTGTGACTTGTGCCACAGTAGACCTTCTGTCGGTTTGGAGCAGACGGGATCGCCTTCGTTGCCCTCGCGCATCGATGGGCCTTGGGCACCAAACACCCTGTTGCCGGTTTGTGGTTTGTCCCTCCTCGGACCACTGTCGGTAGGTACTCACCACTGCTGACGGGAGCACCCCACAAGCCTTGCCGTTTCAGAGATGCTCTGACCCAGTCATCTGGCCGTAACAATTTGGCCCTTGTTAAAGTCGCTCAGGTCTTTACTCCTGCCCATTTCTCCTGCATCCAACACATCAACTTCAAGAAATGACTGTTTACTTGCTGCCAAATACAGCCCACCCTTTGACGGGTGCCATTGTAACAAGATAATCAGTTATTTACTTCACCTGTCAGTGGTCATAATGTTTTGGCTTATCAGTGTATATATATATATATATATATATATATATATATATATATATATATATATATATATATATATATATATATATATATATATATATATATATATATATATATATATATATATATATATGTATATGTATATATATATATATATATATATATATATATATATATATATATATATATGTATATGTGTATATGTATGTATATACAGCTCTGAAAAAAATTGAGAGACCACTGCATAATTCTCAGTTTTTCTGGTTTTACTATTTATAGGTATGTGTTTGAGTAAAATGAATATTTTTGTTTTATTCTAAAACTACTGACAATATTTCTCCCAAATTCCGAATAAAAATATTGCATTTAGAGCATTTATTTGCAGAAAATGACAACTGGTCAAAATAACAACAAAGATTCAGTGTTTTCAGACCTCAAATAATCCAAACAAAACAAGTTCATATTCATTTTTAACTCGCCTGTTCGAAGAACAGAGAGCTATAGCGATACCCCCGGCGTGAGTATCAGCGTCAGCGTGAGCGTGAAAATGTTAAAGTTTTTGGTGCAAGTTATTTTTTCCTTTCTTATGTTTTTATCTGCCACATTATTTTTTTTTATACGCCCAATATATATATATATATATATATATATATATATATATATATATATATATATATATATATATATATATATATATATATATATATATATATATATATATATATATATATATCGGGGCGTATAATGCGATACCTGTCGTCCATCCGTTCCTGTCCGCACTCTAACTCCCAAAGTTTTCAATTTTCACGTTTCATATTTCGTACTGAAATTCCAATGAAAATGAATTTCATTTGGTACAGAAATTCTGGGCAATTCACGATCACGCGACCCCCAAAAGCATGTGGTCCGATCATTAAGAACGAGAGCGACTAACAAGGGTCAGTGGAACCCACGTACAGACTGTGGAGACGGTGTGTCGCGACATACGTTCGTCATCTGAAGTGGTTGCCATGGCATCCAGGATGCTGTTTTCCATGTAGTCGCACTATTCTGTATACACCTTCTTGTTCGGGCATATAATGTGCTCACTTGTGCTCTTGTTACTGATTACAACATACAAATACATATATTGCTTTAAAATTATTTGGATCAGACTTCACTGCAATGCTTTATAAAAAATATTAATTATTAGACTCGTCTTTTAAAAACGAGAAATGAGTAAACAGGCAAACACCGGGTGGCTTTGACACCAACTCTGGTTAAACAACACAATACTAATGTTTTAACTTGGGAAGAGTTCAGAAATCAATATTTTGTGGAATAACCCTGATTTTCAATCACAGCTTTCATGCTTCTTTGCATGCTCTCCACCAGTCTTTCACATTGCTGTTGGGTGATTTTATGCCACTCCTGGCGCAAAAATTCAAGCAGCTCGGCTTTGTTTGATGGCTTGTGACCATCTATTTTCCTCTTGATCACATTCCAGAGGTTTTCAATGGGGTTCAGGTCTGGAGATTGGGCTGCCCATGACAGGGTCTTGATCTGATGGTCCTCCATCCACACCTTGATTGACCTAGCTGTGTGGCATGGAGCATTGTCCTGCTGGAAAAACCAATCCTCAGAGTTGGGGAACATTGTCAGAGCAGAAGGAAGCAAGTGTTCTTCCAGGACAACCTTGTACATGGCTTGATTCATGAGTCCTTCACAAAGACAAATCTGCCCGATGCCAGCCTTGCTGAAGCACCCCCAGATCATCGCCGATCCTCCACCGAATTTCACAGAGGGTGCGAGACACTTTGGCTTGTTGGTCTCTCCAGGCGTCCGTCTAACCATTGGACGACCAGGTGTTGGGCAAAACTGAAAATTGGACTCGTCAGAGAAGATGACCTTACTCCTCTACGGTACAATCCTTATGGTCGTTTGCAAACCTCAGCCTGGCTCTTCTTTGCTTCTCATTGATGAAGGGCTTTTTTCTAGCTTTGCACACCTTCAGCCCTGCTCCGAGGAGCCTGTTTCGAACCGTCCTCGCCGTGCACTTCACCCCAGCTGCCGTTTGCCATTCTTTTTGTAGGTCACTTGATATCATCTTTCGGTTGTTGAGTGACATTCGAATGAGTTGGCGGTCATCCCGGTCAGCGGAAAGTCGTTTTCGCCCTCTGCCAGTCTGTTGCTTTGTTGTCCACAATGTCTGCTGCTTGACCTTGTTCTTATGAACCGCCATCTTCAAAATTTTAAGGATGGAAGCAACGTGATGCTCACTGTAATCCCTTTGCCAGTAAAGCCAGAATTGAACCCTTCTTTTCCTCATTCAAAACTTTTCTTTTCAACTCTTTTGGCATGGTCAATAGTTATTTTTTTGATTCCAATTACTTTTGAGGCACTACTTGCACTGTTTTTGCCATCCAGCTGGTCCTATTGCAAGAGGATAGTGATGACCACAGCAGTGGTTTTTATACTTTTCCTTGTTAAATAAGATTCGGTTCAGGTGATCACCTAATCAGTACCTCACTAAGTAGAACGAGGTGTGCCTGTGTTGAAATTCAACAGACACTGGAATGGAATGGCTGCCATACATGTGGAGATGCTGATTGAAATTTTGTTTCGATTGGTCTCATATTTTTTCCAGACTATATATGTATATATATATGTATATATGTATATATGTATATATGTATATATGTATATATGTATATATGTATATATATATATATATATATATATATATATATATATATATATATATATATATATATATATATATATATATATATATATATACATCATTGCGAATCTGGAAGCCATGAGCACACGACATTCAGGTCCTATAGCTCAGTTATTTCGATAAGTGAATGTGGATAGATAGCTCCCCCGTCCCTTGTCTAATGGGTGAATAAATGTAAATGCGCTGTGAAACTATTTTGATAGTTAGGGTTTTTCTTTCGTTTATTCACACCACCAACAACAACGCCAGAATCATTTCACCTTCAACTCGCTCTGCCCGACGCCATTATCCCCATGAGTTCGATCACGTACGAGGGCGGAGTTCAAGGAGGAGCATCGCGGTGGCCCTCGACCAATCGGGATGCATCGAGTGACGTGACCATCGCTCGGCCAATCGGACTTCCCTGACTGTATGAGGGGCGGTCCATGTGATGTCACCATGCCACCTGGTCAATCGAAGGGCTTGCCACCGGTTTTGGCCAGTGAGAGCGACGGCAGGCGATATGCGCGCCAAAACTGGCCAGTGACAGGTCGATGAGGGATTCTGCGCAGAAGGCAGTCCGGTGTGGAGAAGCGGGGAGGGTGGAGATACCCCCCCCCCTTTCGAGGGGGACGAGGGAATAAGAGCGCGGCCGGCTGGTTGTGAGGAGATTAGAGATTTCCACAGTCTCCGTCGTGAGGAGAGAGATTTCGACAGTCCTCGTCGACGGCAGTCCTGGTCGTCATCGTCCTCGTCGTCCTCCTCTGCATGATCGCGAGCTTGACGATCACCTCGTCTCACGTCAGCTGGGTTCGGCTGCGCTGGTCCGTCCTTCGGTGACCGGAGCTCCGGGAAGGAGTGGATGCCCAGCCACGCGCTCGCGGCCAGGTAGCCAGGCTACCCTGATCTTCAGCCCGACTGTCCTCCGGGCTGGAGGTCCAATTAAAAACCATTTGGTCCGATTATTTTGGGTATGTGTGTTTGTGGCGCCAGTCAGTAAGTAGTGAATTGTTTAAGTGCTTGTGCTGTATAAAATTGCAACTCTTAATATTCCGTTTAACTCTGCTTCTTCCGTGCTTCCCTCGTTCCCCAATTATTGTTGTAGAAATAAACCCCCATTTGTTCAATGTTTCAGCTCGTTCACGTCCCTTCTTTCATTGACTGAGCATGTCATGTGCTGGGGAAAATTAGCAAGGCCGTTGTGCCGCCGTAAGGAGACATCTGGACCGACGGATCTCGCCGATTAAACTGCTCGGATCGCACACGGGTCGATCACGAATACGGCTCTGCTCATATGGGAGCCGTCGAGGGTGTGAAGACTCGGTAGATCGCCACGTGGTCTCTAGGTATTTTGAAGATTTGGCAAATAACCCTGTACCACGTGGCCGAAATATTGATGCTTCCCGGTCTGAAAGGGACCCGTACTTTTCCGGAATTTTCCGAAGCGTACGATCTGAATTCCGGGCAATCGGTCGAGCCGACTCTGCTGCTCCATCTAGCGGTCGTGCTCGCGGCTGACGCCCGTCCCCGCAACAATTGGTAGTCAGGAGTGGGGTGTGAACCCATCCACCTCCTTTAAATTTGCAGGTTCGAATCCGCAATAATTGGTGTTCAGGAGCGGTATTCGAACCCTCCGTCTCCGTAGCGAAATTCACAGATTCGGATCAGAGGTGGAGGGAGCGAACCCCACCCCCCCCACCCTGTTCCCCAAATTACGAGCAGTGTAAAATTATTTCCAGCACGCAACATGTCTCGCCAAGACGAACTGAGGCAGGTGGGTAGTGGTAGTGTAGTGGTAGATGAACCCATGGTCCAGGACACCACCCTCATGCAGGAACTTCCCCCACAACCGGACCCAGAGGTCATAATGGGCGCCGTGGGGGCGGCGGCAAACGAGCGCTCCCCACGTGCAATTTCACCCACGGATCGGATGATAGAAATGATGCTAGACATAAAAAACGAAATGAAAAACACGCAAAGCATCAGGGGTGATATGGATGCAAATGCGCGCGATATGCAAAACAAAATGGATGCGAGCGCGCAAAGCATCAGGGGCGATTTACAAGCCATGAACGACAAGATGGATGCAAATATGCAGACACTGAGGGATGAAATGCAGTGCATGGGGTTGAACCTCCAGGCAGGGCAAGAGGCAATGAGGACGGAATTGGAGGAGGTGAAGGGCAAAATGGCGGAGGAGATCGGCACGGTACGGGGAGAGATAGCTGAGTTGAGAGGGAGTGTAAAAGTCGTGTGGTCCGTAATGGAGGTGGGTAAGGAGGAACGTTACAGAAAAAAAATAATTTCGGTTGGATGGGAGGTAGACAAACTCTGACAGGGGGTGAAAGAAATTAAAGAAGGACAAGGACAATTAGAGAAAGAAATGGGAAGAAACGTGACTGCAATCGAAGGACGAAGACAAAGCCAGCAGGAAACGAGGGCTGAATTGGAGGCCGTAAAAGAGGGCTGCAGGGCGAAACACGAGGAGATCACGAAGGAGACAAAAGGGGTGACGGAGACACAAATAATAAAAGAGACGACGAAAAGAAGAACAGAGACACGGGAGATAGAAAAGGTAGAGGAGGAACTACACAATACAAAGGAGCGCACACACGTGGGAGTAATAGGAAACAATGGAGTTGAGCTCGGGGAATGTCTTGTGACCCGATGCAAGCAGCAGGATAGCCTCCTTCAGGAACGGAGGGAGGAAATATGCTCCCTTGAGGCGAATCGCGACGAGGTGAGTCCGGTCGTGCCGAACGAGGTGGAGCGGATGAGTGCTGTGAACGGGTACACGCGCAGCTTGGGGGGTAAAGAGATCCCGGGACCCCTTGAGTTCACACGATTCCCCGAAGTGAATGTCCCGGTGTGTGTGGTTAAGGGTACAAGTGTGTCAATGTGTGGTGAAACGTGCGCATAGTGTGAGTGTCATGGCGTACGTGAGTGAAATAGCATGCGTGAGTGCGTGCGTGAAACGCGGATGTGTCCAGATGGGAGATGGGAATGGCGAGCCTAAGAGGCCGCGTAGGGTTATTTCGGGAACCGCGCCGGTTTCACGGGACGTCGTGAACGGGGCCCGTTCGGCATTTAGCGAACGGCCTTTGCGCGCGTGTCTTCGTGGAGGGATTTCGGCGCGGGAAAGTCCTGCGTTTCAGGAAAGACCGTCGCGAGGACGGTTAAAATGTAGGCGAGGGTTGATGGAATTTGGCAAACCGGGGTTCCCATGTGCACGCGTGTCCAGAGCATCATGTGCTGCATACTGCGTGTTCTGTTTGTGGAGCGGGTTTCCGGGATGTTACGCGCGTGCTGGCCGGCGCGGGAAACCGCGCAGGTTCGGTGTGCGAGTGACGTCACTGGGAATCTCGCCGCACGAATGCCTGGCAAACTGTGCACGTCGTGCCGCGTGGGGAATCCCGCGAGAGCGAGTGCTGTTTGGGATGTGCAGGGTGAAGTCAAGGCTGCACAGATTGGCCTTCGGAGGGGACGTCGGTATCGCCCAGAGGGACGAACGGGCATGCTGAAAGCCACCACCATGGCGCTGCAAAGGAAAGAAAAAAGAGGAGCCTCGCTCCAAGTATACGGCCCTGCAGGATGTGGTGGACATCCTGTGATTGGGCATAGGAGCACGAGTTGGTGGGAAGGGTTAGCGATAGATAGACTGGCCTCATGGGGCAGGAACAAGTCCTCATGGGGCCCGTGGACTAGTTAGAGGGAATTTAGTTTAGATTTAGAAATGGAAATGGGATTTTGAAGACACGGACAGACATGGAATGTCTGGTGGGGACGTAGCATCAGGGGCTGTCACACCTTGACGTTTTAGCCAGCGTATGCCGACGTATGAAAAATTTGCCGAACCATTTTTGCCAATGGATTGCCGGATTGCCAATTCCATTGCCGGATTGCCAATGGAACGTGCTGCTTGATCCGATCCTCCAGTCTGAGTGATGTGCGACCTACGTACCTGGCATCACACCGGCATTGAAATTCAGAAATAACATTGTTCAGTTTTATGGTGGGAGCACACTTTTCTGGGCTTGGGGGGGGGGGAGCAGTTTGAAGGTTGTAAAAATCACTCTCATTTTAACATTGTGAAACTGACCATTTCATTTGTTGTTCAAACCTTTGAGAGATTTTACCTCTCCATAGCAGCTTGAGATAAACCGACACTTTTCTGGTCCAAGTATCGTGTCCTCAGACCGATTGGCAGTTTTGCGCTGTATGAACCCACAGATGAGTTGCTCAGAGTAGCCATTGTCATGGAGAATAGTTTTAATGCACTCAATTTCAGCAGCAAGTCGATGGTGAACATATGGCCCACGGTCTATTAACAAGGGCATTCATCAGGGTAATCTTGGAGTGTGTTGAGCTTAAGGAGTCCCACCGTGTGTACTGCCCAGTGAAGGTAGCCTTGCGGTGTATTGTCGTCAAGAATCCATCCTCAGTCTTCTTGACTAACACGTCTAGAAAGCGAAGAAAATTTGACTGCTCGGTCTCACATGTAAACTTTAATGCAGGATGGAAAGCATTGGGACGTACGAGGAAGTCCGTGCAGGCATTGAAGATTGCAAACGTGTCGTCCACATATCAGCATACCGGAGGTCTAACATTCATGTTCATTTCATGGAAAACACGCTTCTCATGAAAGCCGATGAAAATGTTTGCGAGCGGTGGACCTAATGGTGATCCCATCGGTACTCCGTCTACTTGCATTTACATGTCATTGAAGCTGAACTCCACTGTTCGTGTTGCCACGTCAAAGAGTTCCACAAAGACCGCTTCAAAGATGCAGGGTGTTTCAAGGTTGCTTTGAAACAGTGATGCCATACATATATCGATCGTTTTTGGAGAGGAACGTTCGTGAACAGGCTGGATACGTCAAAGGAGCACATGGTCGCAGCATTCTGGTCTTGCTCCGATTCATGTATGGTTTTAGCAAAAGTGAATGAATCTTTGATTGCATACTCAGAGAATTCCTCCAGAACAGGTTGCAATAATTCATCCAACCACTTGGAGAGTTTATGTTGCGCAGAACCAATCATAGATGGTATCGGACGTAGTGGGATGCTTTCTTTATGTATTTTTGGTAACCCATATATCTGAGGACGCTGTGAACCATGTGGATGAATTAGCTCCTTCACATCATGTGGGAGTTCTTTGCTTTTGCACAATGGCAATAAACGCGTTTGCAATTTCCATTCAAGTGCAGCTGTGCGCTCGTAATGAGCCACATTTCCAAGTAATTTGAATTTTGTTTTGTCGTTCAGAACTCCAAGCATCTTTTCCACGTAATTGAGCTTGTTCAAAACTACTACTCCTGACCCTTTATCAGGTTTGCAGTTAAATAAGTCTGGGTTGGTCTTCAGGCCTCGAACAGTGGCCAGATAATCACGTTCCACATGGAAGTCAGATGTGTCGTTCGGGGTTCCACAATAAGCATGTGCAAGATCAGTCAGTCATGCCCCACAGGAATTTGATTCGTCATTAGAAATAGGAATATGACGGGACAATTGGGCATAAGATAGCTCAAATTCGGCAAATACCTCCTCTGTTTCGATACTGACTTTGGGAATACCGAAACCATAGCCAAGGGTGAGGACAGACTCGTCAATGTTGGAGAGCACAATATCGGACAGGTTTATCACGTGCTTGGTCGCATTAATGATTTTACCGAAACGTTTACATTTCAACGCTTCAATATTTGAGGCATTCTTCATGCACGTGTTCTTTTACATCCGTTCATTGATCGTGGCAATGTACCGGCAAAGCCTGATCAGATTGAAAAACGAAAGGAAAGAACATTCCGATGATCAAGCACGACGAAGAGCCTGGCATGAACTCATTAGCATATCAGAAATTCGTTGTATTTCTTCATGTATAAATGCTTGTTCAATGGTGAGACTCCGTCTAACTTTGGCCTTGTCTACACGTGTGGAAATACACGTTGGAGCAACCTTGGCATGTAAACAATCATGGAGGAAGTTCATTGAGAGAATGCCGTTTCGTACTTTTTCTTTAAGTCTGATAACATTGTTGAGGT